>NW_022631039.1:12734362-13097668 GCF_010015895.1 Lontra canadensis | reverse complement strand
TCCCAAAATTTTAAAGAAAGAAAAAAAATGTGTATACACACACACACACACAAATAATGGTAAACATGATGTAGGGATGGAATATGACTATAAGGATGAAAATTAAAAAAAGATTCTAAAAAAGGAATTGATAAGATAAGTTGGTTGAAAAAAGAGAAAAAAAGAGGAAAGAGTGTGATCAGGCTGGAGACTAGAACAAAGCCAACTGCTAGATTTAAGGTATATTTTGATCTATTAGAATAAATTGTATCCCAAAATTTTAAAGAAAAAAAATCCCTATGTATACAAAAAATAAGTTAAATACAATGGAGGGATAAAATATGACTATAACAATGATAATTTAAAAAAATTTAAAATGATATTGATAGGATAAAATAGTTAAAAAACATTAAAATAAGAAAGAGGAAAAAATTTAAAAAATAGAATAAGAAGGGGCACCTGGGTGGCTCAGTGGGCTAAAGCCCCTGCCTATGGCTCAGGTCATGATCTCAGGGTCTTGGGATTGAGCCCTGTGTCGGGCTTTCTGCTCAGCAGGAAGCCTGCTTCCCTTCCTCTCTCTCTGCCTGCCTCTCTGCCTGCTTGTGATCTCTGTCTGTCAAATGAATAAATAAAAAAAAATCTTTAAAACAATAGAATAAGAAAAAAGTAAAATTAAAAAAATTTAACTTTGAAAGACTAAAGGATCATGGGGAAAAATCTATGAATTCTATGTGTTGCTTCCCCCTAGCTCTGGAGTTCCACAGTTCTCATTGATCAGTAACTTGATCTTGGCTGGATGTTCCTGATGATCTTCTGGGGGAGGGGCCTGTTGCTTTGATTCTCGAATGTCTTTGCCCAAGGTGGAATTGCACCACCTTCCCAGGGCCCAGTGGAAGTAATCTGCCGAGATTCATTCTCGGGAGCTTTTGTTCCCTGAATGCTTTCTGTAGATAGAGCTTTGGAGGACGGGAGTGAAAATGGCAGCCTCCCGATCAATGGCCTATAGGAGCCAAGAGCTTGGGCCCCACTCCTCAGTGCACCCTCAGAGAAAAGCAGCCAATCCTTCCCGTCTCCCTGGTCTCTGGCTGCCCTCCATGCTCACCTGGCCCAGGATCGAGCCTTTCTATCTCTGGTGCACAGCCTCATTTGGAGTCTCCAAACACAGCAGATTCTTGCCACGTGTTCCTGTGCCACTCCTCCCAGGGCAGGAAGGTGAGTCTCCCCAGATTTGTCACTTGTGGGGTCCCTGCTTGAAGAGCAGTGGCCCAATTGCCTTGGATCATGGTTTAAGGTAAGCCCGAGCTGAGAGCCCCACCTCGGCTCTGTCTCTGTAGTCGGCTTCCCCGCTCCGATACCTGGGGGCTCTGATACACTCAGACACCACTGGTCTTTCTGTGACCCCGCGGGTCCTGAGACCACACTGTCCCCATGAGAGCTGCACCCCCGCTTAGCCTCTGGAGCAATGTCTCTCAGTGAAGTGGACTTCTAAAAGTTCCAATTTTGTGCTCTGCTGTTCCACCACTTGCCTGGAGCTGGCCCCTCCCCCCGCAGTCTATCTTCCCATACGTTGCCTCGGATTCACTTCTCCACACGTCCTACCTTTGAGAAAGTGGTTGATTTTCTGTTCCTAGAATTGCTCTTCTTCTTCTCTTTTATCTGTTGAGTTTGTAGGTGTTCAGAATGGTTTGATAACTATCTAGCTGAACCCCTGGGACCTGATGGTATTTAGGTCTCCTACTCTTCTGCCATCTTGCTCCTCCCTCTAGACTTTGGAATTTTAATTTGAAAGCTCATCTTGAATAAGTGTGTGTACGGGTATGTATGTGCATACGTGTGTGTGTGTGGGTGTGTGTGTTCTGTTTTCCCTTGAGGCCCTCGTGAGCCCAGCTGGGAAGAACATGAGATTCAGTTGAACATGCATGAATGGTGCTCGTGACTCCAGAACTGACCAGCTGTGGGGCCCCTGACAGACTACCTCATCTCTTTGAAGTTCAGTTTATTCAACTGTTCAGTGAGGATGATATCAACCTCACCTAGTCTTGATGAGGATGAAAATAATATACATAAAGCCCCTAGCCCAGTGCCTGGTACATAGTGGGTGTTTAATAAATTGTCATATTGTTATCGTTGTCTTCAGTTACGAAGGTGTAACATAGTACAGTAAAGTGCACAAAGCTTAAATTTTGGGCTTGGTGAATGTTTGCACAGATATCCTGATCAAGGTACAGAATATCTCCAGCCAATCAGAAAGCTTTGTCCAGTCCTTGTTCTTTCAGAGAAATAAAACATCCAGTCTTTGTCCTTGGGAATCTTTACCATCTCTTTGGGACAAGAAATCTAAACAATGTGAAATTGATAGTGAGCAATCATTAGCAAATATATATTCAATACTGTGTTTTGGGCTGGTGTCTTAGTCCATCTGGACTGTTAGAGCACAAATATCATAGACAGGGCAGCTTAAACCACAAACATTTATTTCTCACAGTTCTGGGACTGCGAAGATCAGGGCATTGGCACTTTCTATGTGTGGTGAGGGCCTGCTTCCTGGTTCACAGATGGCCATCTGGCCTTGTCCTCCCATGATGGAAGGGGGAAAGAAACATGTTGGAACCTCTTTTATAAAGGCATGAGTCCCACATCATCTCACAAAAGTGCTCCCTCTTAATACCGTAACATTGGGAGTAAGATTTCAACCTATGGACTTGGGGGATGGGGATATCAACATTCAGTTCATTGTGTCTGAGGACTTATAATAAAGGAAAAGGGGTTCTGAGAACCCAGAACTCGGGAAGCGTTGAGGAAGGCTGTGTGGGGTGAGAAACTCTGTACTCCTGCCCTCTCAAGGTGACTCACAGGTGAGAATCCTGAGTGTTAAGTTAGTGAAAGACCTGAGATTAGATTTTTCATCTTGCAGAGTTCTTTTTTTTTTCCTTTTAAATTTATTTTTTATTTTTTTAAAGATTTTATTTATTTATTTATTTGACAGAGAGACAGAGAGAGCATGAGAGGGGAGAAGTTCTGAGAGAGAAGCAGACTCCTTGCTGAGCAGGGAGCCCAGTGCAGGACTTGATCCCATGACTCCGGGAGTATGACCTGAGCCAAGGGCAAGTTGCTTAAGCAACTGAGCCACCCAGGTGCCCTCTTCCTTTAAAAAAAAAAAAAAAAGATTTTATTTATTTATTTGACAGAGGGAGAGAAAGCACAAGCAAGGGGAGCAGCAGAGGGAGAGGGAGAAACAGACGTCCTGCTGAATGTTCTGAGCTCAGGGGTTGTGGGACTCGATCCCAGGACTCTGGGATCATGACTTGAGCCAAAGGCAAATGGTTAACCGACAAAGCCACCCATGTGCCCTTCATCTTGCAGAGTTCTTGTTCCCCATCTTTATTCTCTGTCTGATTTAGGGTGAGGTTGTCTCTAGGCATAGAGGACCTTTCTGATTTTCATGACTGCTTTTTGAAGGTCCTTTGTAGGATCATCATGAACTCGAGGGGGAGGTAACCTCACAAATGAGTTTAGGGAAGGAGGGTGTGACACTGGACATGCTTCTCAAAGGATGAGAGAACAAAAAGAGACAATGGAACAGAAGACAGTCCTGGTTCCATCATGCCCAGTCCTGGTGGAATCCTTTATCTAGATCTCTATGTATATACAAGTTATGGAACATAATACATTTAGACAACTAGAAACCTCGGTCACCATTAGATGGGACTTGAGTCTTGTGAATTTGTTAAGCCCCAAAGCAGTGTGTGCTGACAAGATAGCATGCCAGACTCTCCAGCATGGCCAACTCCTGACAAAGAGATGATGGCTCAGCTCATGGGATGATTAGTACAACTTGCCCATGCCTTTCTGGCACAGCATTGCTATTCCTGGGTTGGGCCAGTCAGAGATGCAGAAACTATGGGAACAGGGACATCTGTCTAGAGGCAGAGGAGGAACTGCCTGTTCCTCCAAGCTTCTCAAAGCCAACAAAGACTGATGTTCTGCTGACAAGATGCATTCTGAGGAAATGGCAGCCAATGTTTAGCAAAACATGTGGGTTGAGAAAATATTTCAAAAACAAAAAGTGGAAAGAATTGGCTTGGAGCAAAGGTAACAAAGGAGAACCTGATGTGAGATGAAACTAGAGAGGTAGAGGGGCTTGTTCCCCATAATAAATAATTTTGTTGTTATCTTAAGAATGCTGGGAAGCCATTGGAGAGTTAGCAGGCAGCGACATGACCAGGCTTTGGGACAATCACTCTGCGGTGGGACAACTGGACTGAGAGAAGTCAGAATGGTACAGCTAAATAGGAGGCTACTGAAGTGAAATGGAGGTGGCTTAGATGAATATCATGGGGGTGGTAGTAATGGTAGGGGTGTTGGGGGTGGTGATGGTGATAGTGATGGTGATGGTGGAGGTTGTACTGATGGTGACAGTAGTAGAGGTGGTGATGATAATGATCATGGTGGTGGTGGTGATGGTTGTGGTGATGGTGGTGATGATTGTGATGATGGTGGTGATTGAGGTGATGATTGTGATGACGGTGTTGATGCAGTGGTGGTTGTGGTGGTGACAGTGATGACAATGGACGTGATGGTGGTGGTGGTGGTGGTGGAGATGATTACAGAGGTGGTGGTGGTGGTAGTGATGGTGATGTTGATGGTGGTGGTGGTAGAAATGATTATGGAGGTGGTGATGGTGATGATGGTGGTGGTGGTGGTAGTGGTGGAGATGATTATGGATGTGGTGGTGGTGAAGAGGATGATGGTGGAAATGGAGAGAAGTGGAAATATGCATAACATTTAGAAAGCAAAATGGACTAGATTTAGTAGTTCTTGGAAATCACTTAGATTTGGAGGATGAGGAAAAAGAATAAATCAAATTTATTTTGTAAAGATTCTAGAAATGACCTTAAGCTGCTCTTTGCTTAGTTGAACATGTGCATTTGTTAACCTCCTTTCTCTAGTACGGTTTAACAACGGGCTTCAGATGGTAACAGTCTCCCAAGCAAGTCTCCTTCCCTGCCGTACATGTGTTTGTGATTGCAGTGGGGAACGTGAGGGGGCTGCATATTTTGACAATCCTTTCATCAGGAGATGGGGCTTGTTTCCCTTCCCCTGTGACGTGGGCTGGCCTAGGACGGCTTCGGCAAACTTGTAGGAGAAGTGATGTGCATAACCTCCCCCCACAGCACCTTGTCTCTTTGCCTAAGGAGTCAAGACCCGGTAATAGATGCTCCATCTGACGGCCTGGTCCCTGAGGGGTACCATGATGCATTGCCGATTTAAATTATAGGGGACATAAATCACTCAATTTGAGCACTCTTCCCCATGGAAGAGATTAAATCCCAGCTCACGGAGAGATGCATGAGAAGCAAGGGGCAAGAATCTGTCAAGCGCGATTCCTCATCCAAACTCAGCTCCCTGGAACAGAGACTCCTAAGTGACTGTTCAGGTTGTGAAAGCATATGCAATCTTAGGAGTGTGTAAAACGAGGAAAATAAATCTGCGATTTCATGTGGTAACTCTTAAAAAGTCTATCTGGTCCAGTTAGGTTGTTTTTGTTAACATTTTCATTGTAAAATGGCATTTCTTCCCAGGATCAAAGCTCATCGAAATGATGCCTCCCTAGGAGCAGAGGCACCAACTTTGCACTCTGCTAATTGTATAACTGATTAAAGCTTGAATGCATCAAAACATCCTTTGGAATCATCAGAGAGGTTTCACCGATAGGGGCTCAAAGCTGAATGTGTCCAAACACGTCTGAAGTCAGGAGAGACGGAGTTGGGGAAATTAACATGGCGTTATGTCATTTCACAGTAATTTAAAAGAATGCAGAATTTGGCTTTCAAAGGATATGCTTTTTCATTTAGGGTAAAATAAGGTGCACTCTCCAGTCAAAATAAGTGGCCCATTCGTATAAAGTTAATGTATGAAGTACAATTTATCTCCAGGTTGTTGAAGGGAAAGCAATCATTTAAGGGGCACTGCCGTTCCCTGGGAAGGGAGCCTCCAAGACAGTTTTGATCCATTGATGAGCGCTGTCTAATATGCTCCCCGAGGTACAGTTTCCCTAAATCTATTAGACTTTTACAGTCTTCCAGGATGTGCAGTCTGGAGATGCTTTATCACACTGTATTAACTTGACAACATAATGTACTGCCATCTTTTATTTTCATAGGAAGTACTAGGTTTGACCTTGAAACTCTTAACCACACTTTATAATCTTCGGCCCATCCTGGTATAGAGGGCCCCCTAAGAAAAACGCCCTGGCAAGATTTGAGTCCATAAAACCTTGGATTGGAATGAGCGAAATGGGGGAGGTTGGAGAGGAGGGGTCCTGGCAGATCTGCCTGGATCCACAGGGGCAAGTGAAATGGGGACGTGAGGAATCACGAAAATGATTAACAGCTACAGCTTACTGAAGTTCTTACTTTGTGGCAGGCACAGCACCTCACAGGATCAGCCTCCTTACTCCTTGTGAGATTGGACAGAGGCTCAGGGAGGTTAAGTAATTTACCCACAGTCACCCAGCTAGTAAGTGGCTGAGCGTGGAATTGAAGTCAGGTCTTTTTTACTCAAAAGCAAGAGTCCTAAGCATGATGCAGTGAGGCCTCACCCTAAAATAAAATCTCTGCTTTTGAGAAATTTAAGTCATCTCAGGATGTATTTGTCCATTTTTGCCTTTTGCGTATCATGTGTAAACCTTCCCTTCACTTGTCATAAGCTGATGGCTGGGCATTTCCTTCCTGGGTCCTTCCCTAGGAAGACAGAGTCCTTCCTGGGGGCCCAGGATGACTAGAGATGTTAGGCGCATGAGTTTCCAGAGAGGCAGTTGAAAGGGGCTGGAACAGTAGCTCCAAGCAAACCTCCTAGATGGTGAGCCCATTCAGGGACCATCGTGCGGTGTCCCTGGACCAGTTGGTCCACATGCAGATGTCAGGGGATGGCTGGAAGTGCCTGATCTCTGCAGATATCTTGTAGGGTAGCTTAGGATGGCTGAACTGAGGTCCCGGAGGCCAAGTCGGAGGTGAACAGTTCACCAGCCAACGGTGGATGCAGACATTGATCGGCTGGGAGGAGCACTGCCCGGATCCGTGGTAGATACTCGCCTACTCGCAAATTTGCTTCTTCCTGCAAACCATAAAGGCTTTTAATTATTGAAGAATGATCCCTGCGTCTGGCCAATTCATCAGCCTCTGGCAAGAGTAAAGAGTCAACCGGCTATGAATCCTATATGATTACTAGTAAGAATGACATAAAATGACACCAGTGCTGAGGAATGTTCTTGGTTGGGCTCCAGCCGAGGCAGTCCTGGGTTGGATGACCCCAGGTTAAGATAGCTACTGCTTTCTTGGTGGTTCTAAATGGATGCAGGAGGCAAATTCTCCCAGAAGGAAGGTACTCGGGGTCGCAGCAGAATTGGGAAGTAGGTTTCTAGTAGGAAGTAGGAAGATGGTTTCTAGTAGGTCCCCAGGTGACCCCCTTTCCATCCCAGGATCATGACCACTCCCTCCAGGGAACCAGGTGACCACCAGAGCCTCCTCTATGTACTTCTTCACTCTGCGGCCCAGGCCAAAGCATTCTGCAGAGATCCCTAGTGGGGACTTGGAGTCAGCACGCCTGGGCTCAAGTTACAAGTTAATAGCAGCTCAAAGGTCCATCGGCAGATGAATGAGCAGGCTAACTGGGGGACAGCCATACAATATGAAAGTATTCATCCATAAAAAAGAATGAAATTCTGATAGATGATGCAACGGGGTTGGACCTCAGAATGATGCTGAGTGAGGCAGATGCCTGAGGTCCCATGTGGTAGGATTCCATTTACAGGAAGTACGCAGAATCGGTAAAGCTCCAGAGACAGAAAGCAGATGGGTGGTTACCAAAGGCAGCAGGTGGGAGAGATGAGGAGAAACTGCTAACCGAGGGCTGAGTCTCTTTCCCAGGTGATGAAGATGCTTTGGAGCTAGGTAAAGATGGAACTGTCCCAACTAGTGAACATACTAAATGCCACTGAATTATTTACTTTAATATGGTTATTTTATGTCCCGTGAATTTCACTCCAATAAAAAAAATAATAAATGCAAAAGCAAATCAGATCACCTTGCAACCCAGCAGAGGCCAGTGAGATCCCCTTGGTTCACGTCCATGGCTGGGCTGAGTTCTAGGAGAGCCGCTGCATTTCCACAAGAAGTTCAGAGAGCTGGCTTGCCTCACTTGGATGCCTCGTTCTCCCTCTCTTGAACACAGATGCGCCATCTAGAACCCCAGAGCCATCCTGCAGTTATGGGGCTTCCAGCGGGAGGGAAAGACCTCAGGACCATGGAGAGGCTGGCCCTGTCTCCCCATGGCAGCCACAGAGTCCACCCTTGTAACAGCCCACCTCTCGTCTTTTTGTCATTGAGAAGAATCAATTCTTATTTGCTCAAATCACCCTAAGAAACAATAGAAGCCATCATCTGTGCAGGGATCACTGTGGGACCTTCAAGAGACTGGAAATGAGGCGGGAGATGGATCTATGCACAAATAATCCAGCATTGCATGGTGACCACCACGTGTGAGCAAGGTCAGAGATGCCTGGGAGCCCAGGAAAGGCACCTGCTCCAGTCCTCCAGGTAACATGGTTGTTCAGGCAGGGGAGGGGCTGGCAGTCCTGTCTGGGCACAGCCAGTCTCGAGAGAAAAGACGTAGTAAGGCCCATGTAGGAAGCTAATCCCTGGTTCAGTTTTGCTACAGTGCAACATGAATCTGATAAAGGAAAAAAAAATGGTAACAGACATATCTGCAATCTTCCAACCACCCTTCATGCTGGCCTTGTCATGCTATCCAGGGCAGGGAAGGGACAGGACCGGGACAGAAGGCTGGAGAAGCCCCTTTGCTCCCCTTGATGAAGGACAGCGGGTGGATTGCGTGAGACGGGAACAAGGGAGAGGCATTAAGGAATTAATGAAGGAGAGAAGAAAATGAGATGAGCAGCTCCCATAAGAACCAGAGCATTGAAGGGTGAGGTATGGAAAGTGGGTTTTTAGGACATCTCTCTGCGAAGGCCTTCCGTGAGAAATTGTCAGTAGAGGCTGTCATTAACGTTCAGTGCTTTTTGGGGTTGGGTTTTCCGTTGGTTGCAATGCCAGCTGTGGGAGTTTCAGTCTCCTCTAAGGCAGGAAAAAGAACACTGGGTTTCCTTTGGATGATAGTGAAGAATAAGGTACACCTGGGGATGGAAGAGACATGTAGATGGCAGGACGGAGGGTCTCTGCGTGGAGAATCCCTGGGCTCTGGGACTTTACCCTGAAGGCAGGGGGAGCTTTTGGGTGGGCAAATTACGTAGCTTCCCTAAAGCTGAATTATATCTATGAAGTGGAAATCATGGTGATACCCATCCTGTACATTTGTGCCGTGGATATCACACAAAACCACACACGGGAATAGACTAATAGATTTCCTGGCACAGAGTAGCCTCCTCATTCAGGATCACCGAAACTGGATCTTCCTTTATGCCCCCAGACTGATCTGCCCCATGTCCCATTCATCAAGGACCAAACCATCTCTCTAGAGCTGTTCTGAACTTTGCACCAGAGCACTGCAGCGAGGTGAGTTTTGTGATAATTTCATGGTTCATAGCGAACTTCACTCCTTGATCCAGAGGAGGGGGGTGAGGTGCGTGTTTCTGTGGGCAGAAGAGAAATCCACACCCTGTCTGCTTCATTACGAAGCTCTGATCCTTGAGCTGGCCTTAATCTTCACGACAGCCCTATGACATAGCTCATTGTACCTGTTCTTTACGGATGAAGAAACAGCACAGAGAGGCAAAGTGCTCTGCCTGAGGCCACACAGCTAGGAAGCAGGAGGTCCAAGACTTGAACCCAGACCATTTGCCATTAGTCTGAGCTCTTTTTTTTTTTTAAGATTTTATTTATTTATTTGACAGAGAGAGATCACAAGTAGATAGAGCAGCAGGCAGAGAGAGAGAGAGGGAAGCAGGCTCCCTGCTGAACAGAGAGCCCAATGCGGCACTCGATCCTAGGACCCCGAGATCATGACCTGAGCCGAAGGCAGCAGCTTAACCCACTGAGCCACCCAGGCACCCCCTTGCCTGAGCTCTTGAATCCAAAGGCATGTGCCTCTCTCAGGAAAGCCGAGAAATCCTGGTGGAGGAGTGAAAATCCAAAAGTTGGTTAAACATAGTCATAAGCCTACCTTAAAGGGCCAGATGACTACAGTCTCTGTAGTTAGCATTAAAAAAAAAAGTGGGGGGAGAATTTTAAGTTTCTCACCCTCATAACCCATTCTGTTCCAATAAATTAACCGTGCTCAGGTTTGCAGAGAGACAGGGAGCTGACCCAAATCAGAAGGCTCCATGCACACACTCTTTCTCTTGCAGAATCATTCCTAGAGGGGATTCCTGCAGCCAAATGACACCAAGTGTGACCACTGCGAAGTACAAACAGGATTAAAAGGAAAACATCTGTGTTTTGCAAGACTGCACTAACTCAAGGCAAACAAGCTGTGCATATGCCCAAATGCTCAGTGACTTTTGCTGCGGAGGGGGCTGGTGACCATCTGGGCTGGGCGTTGATTAGAAGAGATGCCAACAATACGCAGACATCCCCGCACCTGAGTTCTTTCGGTGGCCTGGGGCACAAAGCCACATGTGTGATCCCATCATGTCAGAGTGACTTGGAGACCCTCCTTTTGTGGTGTTGTTATTGTTCAAGTCAGTGCGTCATTGTACATGTCCCTCCTGGAATGAAGTCTTCGGAGTTTCAGAATAACTCCGCATATGTGCTACTATTTTATTAATGCTTCTCAGATGCCATGCAGGGCTCTGAACTTCAAACACAGCTAGCCAGGATTTGATCCTCAAAAGAGACGAGGAGTCTCCATCAAGATGCCCACATGCCTAAAGCTATTTGTTGGATCCAAAAAAAAAAAAAAAAGTCTCATTGGCGGGGGTTAGGGGGGAAGAAAACTTAATTACCAGTGAATGAAGCAACTCTCAGAACATATGGTTTCAGGTTGTGCCAAGATTTGGGGCCAATTTGTTACTTTACTTTATTATTATTGTTGTTGTTAATCTTGACTTGAAAGATGTTTAAAGCCACTCAGTAAGTCCCTTTCTCGAGGACATGGAAGCTGGAGAGTCCCTGAAGGGCAGAGCTGAACGGCAGATCACAGATCAGAGCAAAAGCATTTTTGTCATACATCAGCATTAAAGGGTAAAGGATGTTCCATAATGGCTTTTTTCCCCCCCTTCCTTAACAAAGAAACAGCACTTTCCTTTGTTTGGGAAACCCACTTTGATGCCTGCGAGAATAATTTGCTTTTTTGCTTCCGATTTTGTTCTTCTCCTTTGGCAACTGTGCTCGGCCCACATCTGAACCAATATTTGGAAGGGATGTTGCTCTCTGTTTATACTCCCATGTTTCAGGGAAGACGTCATGGCTGAAGGAGATACAGTTTGAGAAAAGGTCTGTTCTCTGTTCTCCGCAAGCCAAGGAAAACATGTTTTTAAAATCTTGCTAACACGTTCGCCTTGGCATCTTTAAAACTCATTTTTCTCCACTTTTTTGTGTCTCTCCAGCTTGGCTGTCGGTGAGCTGTGTGGTCTGATGGGTGACCAGAAGCAGAGATAAGTATGGTGGCCCCATCACCAACTGGCAGAGGACGTCGGTTACAAGATCATTGCCCTCTCCAAAGGAAGGAGGTGGCTTGAGTGGGACAAGGTGCCGTCTGTGTCTGTGGACACTGCCTGGAGATGGACCACATGTGAGAGCAGACGTTCAACTGCAAATTGTTAGAATTGACCAGAAAGTAGAGAAACACAGTAGTGCATCCCCCACCAACCCCGCCAACCCACCCCAGGCTTGGTGAGCTGAGTTTCAGGACTGACAAATGGACTTAGGGCTTTATGAATGACCCTCTTCCTTGGTTGACACACAGGTGACCCCTGTGTCCTCTAAATGGTGCAGGCCAGACATTGTTTCCACGTCCTAATAGTTCCTTCCCTTTTATAAATGGCCAAATCGAAGCACATTAGTGCTCCCAGGGGGCCAACTCTTTCAAAGCCTCCTATACAATGGGCCTTGAGGCCCCTGCCTCCTTCCTAAATGGGCCTCACTGCAAATCCCAGTGCACTTCCTCACACTTAGGCATCCGGGGGCTCTGCCACACGTCCTTGCTAAGGCTACCACAGAGCAGCTGAATATATTATTAGTCACCGTTCCTGTCCATGCAGTCTGAACCTGGATGTCATCTTTCCTGTTGTGACACCGTTTTCCCTTAAAGGAGCCATCAGTGATGATGCGTTCTAGTCTGTTCAAAAACAAGGTCTCAGGCAGGGTCCCTGTTAAGCTGGAGAACGTTATCCTTTCTGGGAACAGGTCTTTGAAAGTTTGTGCAGATTTGGTAAAAGGGAAACAATCCAAAGAAGGCCTTGCTTTCATGAAAGCCCCTTCTCTGTCCCCAACTCCCTTGTATTTTAGAAAGAAAATGTGGGCCTTGGAGCACCTGGGTGGCTCGGTGGGTTAAAGCCTCTGCCTTCGGCTCAGGTCACGATCCCAGGGTCCTGGGATCGAGCCTCACATTGGGCTTTCTGCTCAGCGGGGAGCCTGCTTTCCCTTCTCTCTCTGCCTCCCTCCCTGCCCACTTGTAATCTCTCTCTCTCTCTCTCTGTCAAATAAATAAACAAAAATCTTTTTAAAAAAATGTAGGCCTACATGACTCCAAAGGTTGCTTTTTCAAATGCCACTATTTTCTAAGAGTACTATTCTTGGTCTTTGGTTTTAGAACTTGGATGAATTCATTTATTCCTTCAGCAGATGTTCATTTAATTCCTATCATGTCAGGCACTAGGCAAGTCACTGGATTCAGCTCTAAGCAGTGAGACACCCACCTTGCCCTTGGAGAACGAAAACCTAGTGAGGAGTTCATTCATTCTTTCATTCAGTACTGTTTATTAGGTGCCTATTTTGTGCCTGGCATTGTTCTAGACACTGGGATACACAGCAGTGGACAAAACAAAGGAAAACAATCCTGGTAGGAGATGGACATTTTTCAAATTATCACATAATGTATGTAATTATAAAATGCAATGAGCACGGCAAAGAAGTCTTCTTAAAAACACTGTCCCTAGGATTCTATACCCAGCTAAACTATCATTCAGCAGTCAAGGCAAAACAGGTATTTTTCAGATGTACAACAAATAGAAGACTTTACTACCAGTATATACTCAATGTCAGTGGGAAGTGGACAAGGAAGAAAGGCCTGAGAAATGAGAAACAGCACAAAACTCATTAAATTCACGGGCAAATGCAATGAACTAGTAGTGCTTATGTTAAAATGCTACTTTTTGTTTTAAGAGTAAAAAAAATATAATCAGTGAAAATGAGCAATATAGAAAACGAAGTTAAAGGAGGAATAATATTACAAAGTAACAAAAACAGGATTTTTAATCAAACAACTAAAATAGACAAGCCTCTAGCAAGATTTTAAAACAGGGTCTTTCCACATTACCCAGAGAGAGGTCCATACAGTGTTTTTTTTGTGCTCCTGTTGAAACTTAAAAGGAAACTTCCACAATGTTCCTTGCAGCAGAAACCTACCTAGGTGTCACCAACCTTGACTTCCAAATGGAACAGTCCATCTACAAAAGGAAAAGTGACAGCATCTCTGTCACAAATCTGATGAGAAGCTGAGAGAAGCTTCTGCTGGCAGCTCGCGCCGTTGTCGCCATTGAAAACCCAGCTGATGTCAGGGTCATGTGGTCCAGGAACACTGGCCAGCAAGCTGTGCTGAAATTTGCTGCTCCTCCTGGAGCCACTCCCGTTGCTGGCCACTTCACTCCTGGAACATTCACTAACCAGATCCAGGCAGCTTTCTACGATCCCGGCCTTCTGGTGGTTACAGATCCCAGGGCTGACCACCAGCCTCTCACAGAGATGTGTTATGTTAACCTGGCCACTGTTGCTCTGTGTAATACAGACTCTCCCCTGTGCTGTGAGGACATCGCCATTCCTTGCAACAAGGAGAGAGCTCACTCAGCAGGTCTGATGTGGTGGGTGTTGACCCCAGGGAAGTTCTGAGCACGTGTGGCACCATTTCCCGGGAACACCCATGGGAGGTCGTGCCTGATCTCTACTTCTAGAAAGATCCTAAAGAGATTGAAAAGGGAGAGCTGGCCGCTGCTGAAAAGGCTGTGATCAAGGAGGAATTTCAGGGTGAGTGGACTGCCCCTGGTCCTGCATTCACTGCCACTGAACCTGAAGTTGCAGACTTGTCTGAGTGTGGGCAGGTGTGCTCTGTGCCTATTCATCAGCTCCCCACTGAATACTGGAGCCCTCAGCCTGCCGCTGGAGATGGGTCGGCAGCTCCCACTGCTCAGGCCGCTGAGTGGGTAAGAGCAACCACTTAGTGGTCCTAAGCTGTTCTTCCACAAAGGCAAACACGATGCAAAGAAAGTTGATGGAAAAGAAACAGTTTCTTTTAAAGGGGGACAGAAAAAAAAAATAACAATGATAGGAATAGAAACAAACATACAGTTGAGGTCTGTTTTAATGAGGGAAATAAAATAATAAAATAAAATAAAATAACATTTGGGCACTTGGGTGGCTCAGTCAGTTAAGCATCTGACTCTTGATCTCAGCTCAGGTCTTGATCTCAGGGTCATGAGTCCAAACCTCAAATACCAAAAGTATTTAGACCAATTGGGAACATATCAAACATGTGAAAACGTTACGGAGAAAAGTACAAAGCATGGCCAGAGGTGGGTTTTGTTTTGTTTTAATGCATGGATAAATCATATACAAGCTTAGGAATGTTCAGTGTAATAAAGATACTGGTTCTCCTTCGATTAATTAATTAATTAATTAATTAATCTCCTTCAATTAATTTCATCCCAACAGGGTTTCTCAAGGAACTTTCCAAGTGGTGGTTTCAGATGGGGGTGGAGCTCCAGCTGTCAAACCCACGTTGGAAGCAAAAAGAAGAGGAAAGACATGGAACAGAAGGGCATGCCCCAGTCTGATGCTCTTTACTCCCACTCAGGAACCTCTGCAGCCAAAATATAGACATGGCCCCATCTGGGAATAAGACAGCTGAGGAAATGTACCCATTCATGTTTTGTTCTGCATAAAGTGGGGTCTGTTATTGAGGAGGGAGGAAGGGCATTTGTGAAGCAACCAACAGGCTTTGCCACTCAATGTAAAGTCTATCTTTAGGAAAATAGATAAGTAAGTTGCAATTATGTTGACAATGGAGTACTACTAGTGGTTAAAATGAAGCAAGTAGAGGTACACCGATTCAGATGGTTGAGTTTCAACACAAAAATCTCTTGCCTGAAAAAGAAAGTTGCAAAGTGACTCAAACTATATGATACCATTTATATAAAGTTTAAAAGCCTGCAAAACAACACTGTGTAACATTTATGGCTCCACGAGATACTTATGTTGGGAAGATATAGAAACACGAATGGGAATGAAAAACACTAAATGCAGGGTGGTGGTTACTTCTGGAGAGGAAGGGTAGGCAATGGGGCCGGAGACAGATACGACAAGAATTTTAGTTCCACCTATGATTTTTTGTTTTTGTTTTTTCTTTTTGTTTTTTTGTTTTGTTTTGTTTTTTAAAGATTTATTTAATTTATTTATTTGACAGACAGAGATCACAAGTCGGTGAGAGGCAGGCAGAGAGAGAGAGGAGGAAGCAGCCTCCCCGCAGAGCAGAGAGCCTGATGCGGGGCTCGATCCCAGGACCCTGGGATCATGACCTGAGCTGAAGGCAGTGGCTTAATCCACTGAGCCACCCAGGTGCCCCCCACCTATGATGTTTTATTTCTTCAAAACTGAGGGAAAAAAGATTTGAAGGAAAATACTGTTAAGGTTAAATCATCAGTACACAGAATATAAGTTATCATTCCCTGTACAGTTCTGTATGTTTGACATTTTTCATAGTTTATGAGCTAGAAGGGGAGAGGGTGAGAAAGAAAGCTATGTAAAGATATAACTAATGAAGTGTAACTTACATACAGTGAATTCACACATCTCAAGTGTACAACTTGATAAATCTTTACAAAGCAAATAAATCCAGAGCATGATCTAGAAGCCAGTGCTAAAGAAAGTTCTCTTGAGTCCCCTCTCAATGATAGCCCCATAAATTGTGTTTGTTTTTGACTTGGATGAAGGAATCATGCAACAAACCACAGTGTATTTTCTTTAATGGCTGCCTTCATTGTCTCAGCATGACATCCGGGAGGTTCATCTGGAGGGGCTGTCTTCTAAACGGCCTTGGTGCTGATCTAGGTGGAAGGTAGGAGCTCCATGCTCCACGTGAGGAAGAACATCTCTCAATTCCTGAACCCTGCAAAGCAGTGGCGAGAGATATCTAAATTTTGGATCCTGGACCCATGGCTGTGAGGGAGCCGTTGTCCTGCCAACAGCTGTAGGGGGATTTGCCAGTGCTCCCAAACTCCCTCCTGACCCTCAGTTTCCCATTTCCCTCGTCTGATGTCTGCTTTAAATAGAGTAATAACCAAGTGTCAGGGACTGTGGAGGAGCTTGGGACAGACTGCGCATCTCAGCCCTCAGGCAGCTCACCAGGGGTGCAAAATAATTAAATCTGTAAAGGGAGAATGTAGGTATTATTTTTAGCCATATGTCTAAGGTTTGCCTCTCTTCGGTGCCCCTGTTCCAGTCCCTCACTTGCTGCCAGTGTTTTAAAACGTTAACTCCTCCACATTGTATGTGTGAAAAACGTTAACTTACAGAGGAAGACGCCAAGGTGTGCTGTGCTGAAGATTCATGCTGGTGGGTCCTGCAGCTGGACTGGGAGGTGCTCTGCCGTTTCTTGACACGCGCTCTGTTTCCTGGGTGTTGAGAGTGTTGGCAAGCTGAGCCCCCTCTACCTGCTCCCTGGTGTGTGGGAGGCTGCAAGGTGGACTGCTGTTCCGGGAGCAGCCTGCCCACTCACCCAATGCTCTCCCTGACTGCTCACAGTTCCCTGGAATCCATCACTGAAAGTCATGGACCAATGGAAGTCTCAAGCCCAGACTACAACAACAACAACAACAAAACCATAACAAACAAACAAAAAAAAAACAAAAACAAAACAGAAAAAACGAAGAATGGTGTGAAACGCGCACACGTTACGCAGACCACAGCCGAATTTGACGTCTATTTTAAACGAGTCGTTCTCACTCCCTGTTACCACTTTGTTTTGTCTGCAGCAGGGAGGCTGATCAGAATTATGTATACTCTCCATGGTCTCCCTGGAAAGATGGATTACCAAAGGTGGCAGTCTGAATTTGACCGCTGGACCCACTGCTCACACGCAAAGACCGCATTCCCAACCGACCTAAAGAACCTACATCATAACGGTTTTGTTTTTGGGCAAACAAGAGGATGGCACTAATCATCCAGGTAAAACAGGACACGTGGAACTCAGAAAATGTTCCTGGAGATAAGGCCATTAACAGTCACGCCTGAGAGTGGGAAACGCAGAACCGTGAGGTTGACCCGAAGGAAAAGGGCAGTTTGGTTGCCTTAGTGAAGTTGATTCACTAGCTGTGCGAGGGCAATACCAAGGATCTTTCCACAAAGAAGCAAAAACGTGGTAGAGTTCAATCCCTGTTCAGTTTCACCCGAACTGAGTGGTGTCTCTGTGCTTGTGATTCTCCTTTTGACTTGAGAAGGAAGAGAGAATCACGACTCTGGAGAAAGGAAGGAGGGAAGAGCAGCAAGGAAGGAAGGAAGAGATGCCAACTGAATTATAGAGAGTCTGTCCAGAAAGTCAGGGAGGCGGTGCTCTTGAGAATTCAGCCAAGGAGAACAGTGGAAACCAATAAATTATTTTGGCTGCTGAGAATAAAAACCTGTTGGTGGAAAAGGCGCGGAACCAGTCACTGGGAAGGAAAGGAAGGGAGTGTCGAGTGAGATTTCGATTTGGTGCCAGCTCCTCTGAAGTTGTAAGAGACAGCTGGTACAGTGGCTGCTGTCCTCTTCCTCCATCAGCAGCTCCCCGGGGCCGCGCCGTGCAACACAGCATCTCCCTTTTGCCACTTGGAGTGAGAGGAGAAATGTTCCTCATTAAAACCCGAGCCACTCGTACATTTATCAAATCTCGCATCTTCCTCTGTGTGCCCATACCAGGGATCAGCAAACGACAAAATGCCATTCATACCTTAAGAAAAAGAAAACCCAAACTGAAAGGCCCCTCTGAGGGACGCAAGCACTTTTGCAGAGTCCTCTCTGAGCCCAAGTCCACGGACTTTCAGTCTTGTCGAAATCACTGCTAATTAATACCTTTTCACTTCCTGCTGAAAGAAAAACAATTTACAATTAAGTCAGGCAGCCCACGCAAAATCACTCTAACACCTTCTATGTATGTTTTGAAACGTGCTCTCACATTTCATGATCCGTTTACTTTACAAGATGGGTAAACGGCACACAATTATGGCGATAATGTGGCTGAGGTGTTTGGTTTTTATCTCTTCGCAGTAAATTGTGGTTGTTCAAGCCTTCACGGTAATATTTGCATCTCTCTCTCAATTTCTCCCTATCACTTGACAATAAATATGAGGGTTTTTTTTTTTTAAGAATGTTGGTTTATTGTAATCATATCACCTATTCAAATAGCACCATAATTTAAGAATTTCTTGGTAGGCATGACTCAACTAAATTAATTACACTAACAAAGATATTCTGGGGTCTCTGTGTCTGAAAATATAGTATTAAGTATATTAGCTCTGTTGTGTGTTGTTTTTCTCTGCATAGGCAAAAAGTACTGTCTGGATAATTGACCAGGCAATTTTGCTTTTGAACGATACTATCAAAGGACACAAGGATTTAATTTCAGATTTTTTTTTTATTAGGAGACTACATTCCACATGTAATTCTCAGCACTGGATCGGGGCTGACTGGCTTCAGAAATTCATGAGCAGATAGAAGGAATGTCCCAAATCAAAGTCAGGGCTGTGGGGAGAGCTGGACCATGGAGGGCTTCTGGCATCTTAGACCTGGCCTCTTTATTGCTCATTCCCTCTGAAATGTCCTTAGTCTACCTTTGCCAGAGGCATTCTCAAACGTGAGTAAAGGGAGCCCGATAGGCTGTTTGTAGAGGTCCAAAAGGATTAAGATTTGAAGGTGACAGCCCTGTTAGGATAATCTCCCTCAAAACTCACTCAACAGTTGAGGGTCATATCCTTATTATACCTTTTGCCTGTTGGCTCTCTCCTGGGGGCAGTCTCAAAATGTTCTTGAAAATGATATCTTAAGAAATAGGCAATCTCACCTTTGTAGAGTGCAGTAGGAAATCACGGTAATGTCACAGTGAGCCTTCCACTACAGTGACATGGGTGGCCTCCCATTAATTAGGTTAGGGAAATGCAGAATTAAATTGCCATCTGGGAGAGTAAAATGACATACCCACCCTTTTTGTTTCATGCCTCCTGAATTTTCAATACACTGAACATGGTCACAGCCAAAGCCATCCTTCAAGATTCTCTGACATTTTAAGATGTATGGGGTTGACTTTATTCTAAAGCCCTTCTCCCCAGTCCCCACACCAGCACACCAAATCTACTGAAAGACGCAAACCTAAATGGTCATTTATATGACAATAATGACAACTAAACTCTGCCAATACCACTCTGCGGTTTACAAAGTGGCTTTGCAAATATCAGCCCATTTGTTCGTGAACTCAAGATTCCTTGCACTTGACAGTGATGGTGGTGGGTGGGTGGAACCATGTGGGGTTTGATTTTTTTTTTAAATTGTAATAGGAATCAAAGCAAAGGGAGATATGATCATTCTGCTCTGTAGCTCTCCTTCTACCCATCTCTCTCCCTCTCCATGAACTCCAGATCTGTGCTGAGCTCCGTGGACCCTCATTACATTTTACTTGGGTGCTATTCTTTAAGGGCCGTCCATGGCCATTCATAAGACCCCCCTAGAATGGCAGGAGGTGACCATTTCCTGCTTCTCTGGGGATCGCCCATTCTGAAATGTGACTCTTCCGTTCTTCTCTAATCTTTAGGATTGATGGGGGAGCAGGTTTACGCTGCAAAGCCAGCACAGCTGTTTTGTGACTCATGGGAATATCATATTTAGCATGTTTTCCCCAGTGAAATGTATTTATTTAGATGACACATAATACTGTTTAAAAGCCAACGCTCCTTTGCTCTTACACTCAGCCTTATGGAAGAAAACAGAGGAGTGAAAAAGGCAGAATGAGCTCATTTGAAAGAGCCAGCTGGTCGGAGAGTTCTCTTGGGCCATTCATGCAATGAGCTCACACTGGAAATCTAAACAACAGGGAAATTGACAACGGGCACTGAACTACAGGGCACAAGAAATAGGAAGTATCTGTGGTTCACAAATCTTGCCACTGGGGCTGGAAGATCACTGATTGCACACAAGCATTCCGGAGAGAAAAACACAGCCATCTACCACTTGAGCTGATAGGGCACCTCGGGAAGTGATGGCAGCATTATGGCTTTTATCCTCGCTGTAGGTCAGCCTCTGGAAGGTAACAAGACCATTAGCACTTGAACAAGCCAGATGGCCCACTCAGCCGATAACAGGCTCCCCACCCCCTCCAACTAGCCTTGACCCAGTCCCCTAGTTCAGTTGTTTCCAGACTTGCCAACACTGTGCCTTACTCAGCTAGAGCTCTGAACCTACCCCAAATATAAGGAATGGGGGGCGGAATGTAGAAATGACATTAATGTGTAAGTGACAGACAGCCTTCCTTTCCCCTTTTTTATTGTTCTTGATGATGTCTGGAGCCCAGTGACTTTGCTGAAGCAGTATGCTGAGGGCACTCTCCAAGGGCTCCCATTTTATTAAGTATATCACCTTGAACTTGCTCACATTTGATCTCATTTCCTTCCTTCCTGCCCACCTGTATGGTCTTAAGATCTTTCTGTTTCTCTGTCACCAATTTCCCATCCCTTGTCCTTTTATCTGTTAACCCTGAGCTTTCTCTGTGCCCACCCCCACCACCTTCAGCTCTTGTAAAAGAATATTAAATTAAACTGGCTGGCACTGATCTTTCAGGAGTATTGCTCTTTGCACCTCCCTTTGGAGGAAAGTCTGTGTCCCCTTATTACTACCATTTGCTCCTTGATCCCTATCATTCCCCACCTGTGTCAAAACACTCCTCATCTCAATTGGTCAGTGGCTCAATTATTTCAAATGGTCTTTAGTGAGTCAAATTCTTTGAAGTCTTGAAAGTTTAAGCACAAGTTTTTCAAACCTTTTGTAGGAGTGAACCCCTTAGTTACCCACTGTTGTCCACCGCTAGACACACAGAAGGGTGTGAATGTGTAGATCAAGACCAGAGAAGGTACCCAATCAACAAATACCTCATTATGAGTAACAACAAGGAACCCAGGGAACACTGCAACACAGAAAACATCTCTTTCCTGCCTGGCTCGTCTGTCAGTCCTTACAGAATCGGGCTCAGATAAAGGCTAAATGGGAGCCCACCTTCCACAGGCCACCCTCCAGCCTCCCCTTCCAACTCAGTCCCCAATGCAGGTCCCAGTCTCCAGCTTCTGGCTTCCTGCACAGTCAAAGCCAGGGAAACTATTGTTCTTTGTTCTGTGTTGGAGTGCAGGGGAGAGTATCACAGTCTTCTGTGGATACAGTGATAAAGATGGTGATAACAGTGATGAAGATGATGGCGGTTGATGGTGATGGTGGTGATGGTGGTGGTGATGGTGGTGATGGTGGTGGTGATGGTGATAACAGTAGCCGTTAATAGCACCAAGGCACCATCCTAGCAGTTGGCATGTATTAACTCATTCAATCCTCAGGACATCCTGATGAGTATAATGAGTATTATTATCATAATCAATCTCATTTTATAGAGGAAGAAACTGGGGCCCAGAGCCATTGAATAACTTGCTTAAGGCAACATAGTAAAGCCAGAGCTAGGATTTAGACCCAGACCGTTTGCCTGCAAAGCTCATGCCCTCAGCCATTGCACCGAAGGTCCAGATGCTTTAGAGTTTTTGAGGCAGTAAATCTAGAAGCAAACGAACTTGCATTACTATTATGTAGAACTATCATTAATTACATTTGGCAACCCCTTAAGCAGGAGGATGAGATGGGACATGAGGGGGTCAGAGAACTCCTCCATACCATACCTTTTCTCAAAAGGAATCTTACGTAGAAAATAAATACAAGCAGAGCTGTTTCGGGAAAACAGGGGAGGGGGGCCTGGAGTCTTAATTCCTGACCTCTTTGAAGATCCTCCAAAGTGGCTCTAGGGTGCTGTGGAACTCAGTTGGAAAGTTCTTTGGTTCCAGGAATGATGCATAATACCGGTCACCATTTATTACCTACCTGCTTGCTACCTGCCAGGTGCTTTCTTTATCAGTTTTAATCCCCAACACTGCCTTAAAAGTGAGGAGTGATTATCCTCATTTTACAGGCTCAGGCAAGTTTTCAAGCAGTCCAAGTTTCCTTAGTCTAGTTGGGGGCAGAATCCTGGGGTTGGAGCCAGGACAGCATGGCTGGGAAAACCTCCTCTCTGCCAGACGGATGGGCTGCTTGCTCTGTGTTATGCAGGGAACAAGAGCCATCTGTATCCCTTGGTGACCATGCTGACTCACCCTCTCAGGCCTCGGAGGACTCCAGGGTAGCCGTCTGGTGTGATGGCTCTGGGCGGTACCTGCGTGGTTGCTTCTGCTCCCTTTCCTTCCTTGCTCTGTCCACGGGTTCCTCTTCTCTCTCTTCTTTCTTTCAGCTGGGTCCAGATGGAGGCTGAGAGCTGACTCATCTGTGCTGTAATTCCCCAGGCCCTGGTGGGGCGCTCTTACGGACAGGGTCACATCTGTGAGCGGGCATCCTCTCCAGCACGGCAACCATTCGCACTGACAGGTCCCACACTCCTGCCAACCAACCATCCCGATTTCATCCTTGAGCTCCCGCAGCTCTGTCAGGTGGATGCCATCTGTTTGCAGCAATTTTTCTGCCCTCGCTTCCTTCCAGCCTGGCTTAGAACATCTCCATATTGACCATGGTTTGATCTAGTACCTGTCTGCAGTAGAAGTCATTCCAACCGCCTCTGTAGACCGAGGCTAGAAGTCCATTCAATCTGTTAACTGATTTCTTTTCATCCTTTCCCCCGTAGAGAACATCTATGAGTCCTACCATCCTTTTTCAAACGTGGAGTGAGCCACTGGGTTGGTGGCTTGCGCTCTCCTGGCAGGATGCTGACCTTGTCTGTGATCAGGGAGTTGTGTTGCTTAGTGACTGAAGTGTCAGCTTCAGAGCCAGACTGACCTGTGAGAACGCCCTCTTTCCACCACTGCCCATCTGGGGAGCTGGCTGGACCACTACCACTTTCTCTCTCTTTAGGCGACAGCTCCCCGCACCCCCACCCATGCTTCATTCTGGTGCTTGTACCAAGGTCACAGATCGCAGGACACTATTCCCTTGGCCACAGTGATTGGTCCAGTGATGGGTCAGCCAGAATCCTTTCTTGAAATTTTTCTAAGAGAGCCTGGGAAGAGGTATTTCTACTCAGACAAACAATCCAGATCTATTAAGGCCCTTCCTCACTTCTCCAGTGGGAAAAAATCTACTTGAAGCAGGTGAGAGAGATGGCAATAAGCACAGAGAATGAGAGTCAAGGGGTGGGGAGGAATCAGGAAATATGGCAGAAATAGGAGGTTGGCACCCCTAGAAACCAGTTTCTGTGGTTTCCAGAGCTAGAGTGGCACCATGCCTTTCCAGTTATGGGACAATGAGTCCTTTATCCCTTGAGCTAATGTGTTATAGTCCTGTTAATTATAACCAACGTGTCCAGATTAATCTAGCTCCCCAAATGAGTTTCCTATGAATCTCTGGAAGTCCTCCTCTTTAATATCATCAAAAGGCCTCTTTTCATGGGATTGCTTTGAAAGTCTTTTGCAAACTACATAAAAAAATCTGGGGGACCAAATTGTGTCTGGCTCTGTTCAGAGAATTCTCTATTGCTGTTTGGACAAGCTCCTCCTCCTCTCCTTCTCCTTCTTTTCGCCCTCCCTATCCCCTCCCCTCCCTCTCCCCTCCCCTCTCTCTCCCTCCCCTCCTCCTCCACCTCCTCCTCCTCCTTCTTCTCCTTCTCCTTCTCTTTCTTCCTTTCAGTGATCCAAACTTTTTACAGAGCGCTTTTGTACCTCATCAAATGCCGTCAGCCACTTTTTGAGGTAAGAATCTATTCATTCCGTCAACAAAACTACTATGTGCCCATCTCCGTTCTTGGCACTGGGAATACACTGGTGAAAAAGACAAAGCCCCGACCTTCATGAACTTATATTCCAGTGGGAGAGACAAACAAACAAGTGAGTAAATACACAATATAATTTCAGGTGGAAGTAAGTTCTAAGAAGAACAAGCAGATCAACTCAAAGAGTGGCAGTGGGGGCGGGTGCCACTTTAGACAAGGTGTTGCTACATGATCATAGAAGACCTTTCTGCAGAGCTGACATTAAGCCAGCAACCTTAAATCAACTCATGGAATAAGCCAATGGGAATAGCATTCCAGGGCAAGTCCAAAGACCCTGAAGCAGGAATAAAACTGGCATAACGTAAAAGAGCAAGGCCAACTAGATAGCATGAAAGTGAGGGGCAGGTCTGGGCATCTGTTAGCCCAGACAGTATCTTTGTGTTAATTAGAAAAAGGTATGCCTTCTAGGTAGACTAATTACCACCAGCCATCATTGTTCAGGCCGCAACCTGGACAACTGTACCTGGTAGTCCTGAAGAAAGTCTTAGGAGATAAGGTCAGAGAGAAACTGGAAGCAGCTCATGCAAGAAGAACATTGATTGGATTTTACTCCAGTGAGAAATATTACATAAGCCACATATGTAATTTAAAATTTTCCAACAGACACATTTTAAAAAGTAAGAGAAACAGGTGGAATTATTTTAATAATATGTTATTTAACCAATATATTCAGAATATTATCATGTGAACATGCAATCAATATAAAAATTAATGATAACCTAAAGTCTGGTATATATCTTACATTATAGCACAACTAAGGTGCCGAGTTTTTATCTGAAATACTTGATCAGTATTTAGATTTCATAAGTTTACAGTGGAAGAAGTAGATTTACATATCCAGGTTGTCCAAACATACTTAGAGGTTTTCTAATAATTGAATTTGGCATCAGCCTTTAAATTAAATTTTTAAATTTAAATTAAATCAAACTAGAATGGATTCCCTTAGTTTAGGAACCACATTGCAAATGCTCAACAGCCACTTGGGCTCACAGCTCCTGAATTAGACAGGGCAGGGCTAAGTGTTGTGGAGTGACTGTAGGGCTGAGAGCACAGATTAGTCCACAGACCTTTAAGAAGGAAAGTTCTGGAAGCTGTGTGGAGAGTAGACTGGTAAAGAGGAGGCCATTCTAACAGTCCAGGCAGGAAATGATAGTGATGTGTAGAGACGCTAGGCTGGCAAGACAGGGCTGACCGGGAGCTGTTCTAAGCTGTAGATTACCAGACTTTGTGGGGAGAAAACAAGAATGACTCCAGAGCCCAGGGAGACTTCGGGGACACTAATGGTGCTTAAACTTCAAGACTCCAATGTGGGCTTCTCTCTAAGGCTTGGATTTTTGTGATGTATGTGATATTTGTCAATTTTTTCAAATGTGTTAATTTGTGGTGAATTTTTACTCATTCTAAATAAATATTCACTTTCATTCTTTCTCCTTTTAAAATATTTTATTTATTTATTGACAGAAAGAGAGCGCACACAAGCAGGGGGAGCGGGAGAGGGAGAAGCAGGCTCCCGGCTGAGCAAGGAGCCCGATGTTGGACTCAATCCCAGGACCCTGGGATCAGGACCTTAAACCAACTGAGCCACCCAGCAAGGGTAAAATGATGCCTCTATCTCCATGTTTCTCTGTAATGCTGCACTTTTCATCCGGTAAGCTTTGTTAAGACAATGCTCTGGTTTTCACAGACTTACTGATTCTTTTTCATGCTCCCTTCATGTTTTGCTAGAGCACACTTTTGACCACATTGTCCTTCTAGAGGGAGCAGGTAAGCAGATGAGCTAATTCTTGGGTATGTGCTTCTCCCCGCAACCCCAGCAGACAATGAATTTGTGGTCTCTCCCTGATAGCTAAAATGTCAATTTGCAGCCAGATGCCTTGGCTCAGTCATGATTTTGCCTAACTCACTGTGTGACTCTGGGCACATCGCTAACCCTCTCTGAGTCTCATCAGTTCAACATGGACCATCACACCTACTACAGGGTAGTTACGAGGATTAAATGAGACACTCCATGGAAAAATATCAGCCATTTGCCTCATGGACAGTAAGTGCTCTGTCATTAATTGCTATTATTATTATTTTGTCTATTTTTTTGGTGCCTTTCCTCCGTGACTTCCTGCTCCAATCATTGTCCGTTAGTCAAGGCCAGGGTCCTAACGCACCTGCAGCAGGAAAGAGTCAGGCAGCCCATCACCCTCTATGAGGACTTGGTCATTGCAGCACCTTAACCAAGCAGTCGAAGTTCATGTCCCCAGCAATGGGCCCATTTGATGCTGTGTGTCCCGACACAAGGCACCGGCAAGGCCTTATCAGCCTCATTCTTGTCCAAGGGCTGAATATGAATGTGAGCAGGAGGAAACACTCAGCAGATGCACAAACTGAAGCATTGGAAAGGACAATTGGCCTGGACTCTTGCAAAACATTCAATGTCATGAAAATCAAGCCAGCAAAACGAGGCGGGGCACGCTTGGAGTGGAGCGACTGAGGGACTGAGCAAACACACAGCACAGGCTTGCCCTGATGTGTCCCAGGGCAGGTAAGAGAAAACAAAACAAAGTGGCTGCAAAACCCATTCAGGGAACAGGTGGGGAAGTGTATCGACACCTGAGGTCATGTGAATTCTCCTGGGTGGGAGGTCGGCATCAGAATCCTTGTCAGTGCAACACGGACACGGATACCTCCTGTATGTACCACGCCAAACGGTGAGAATTCAGTGAGAGGTTCTATGTAAACAAAAAAATAGGAGAATGTCCTTATTTTGAGGAGAGGCCTGAGGAATGAATCCAAGGTGATGGGGAAGTTCAGAGAGGAGAAAGAGAAGGAGGAGGGGGAGGGAAAGAGACAGGGAATAGCACACTGTTAATCCTGGTAAATCTAGCGGAAATGTACGTGTGTGTTCATTGTACCATTCTTTCGACTTTTCCCTAAGTTTCAAATTTAAAAAAAAAATGACACTGACCTTCAAAGCCACTTGACCTTTATGTTATGTTCCATAAGACGTTGCCCACCTATGCCTGGCAATGAAAGTTTTCCATCAAGTGTGGACTAAATTTGGCCCATTGCAAGTGCTGGGTGATGTTTCTCCCCAAACGTTGTCGTCTCCAGCCAGGGCACAGCGGGGTGGGTGGTGAGTGCACCAAAGCGGTCCTGTCACGTGGGATGGAGTTGCCACATGCCGGGATTCCCTGGCATGTCCTTCCTCGGAGAAGTGTCCGTGCACCGCTGCTGCAGTCCTCTCTCTCCAGGCGGCTTTGCTTCCTCCATCTGCCCTCCCCCTCCTTCTGGCATAGATTTTGGCTGAAAAGCCCGTCTCATCGATTGTCCACCTGCCACCAGTTCTCCCAGATGCCAGCTTAAGATCTGCACTCATTGCCAAGGATCCAGATGAGCCATCTTCTTATTTAGGCTCCTGGCATTGGGATATATAATCTGGCTTTGTCTGTCTCAGCCTACCTAATCTCTCATTCGATGGGTCAGGTTCTGCCTACTCCATTTATTTTATTTTATTTTTTTTTTAAGATTTATTTGTTTGAGAGAGTGTGCACTCACGTAGCACCCAGGGGCGGGAAGGACAGGGGGAGAGAAAGAATCCCACGCAGACTGCACTCAGCACAGAGCCCGACGTGGGGCTTAATCCCGGGACCCTGAGATCCCCAAGACCCTGAGACCATGACCTGAGCTGAAATCAAGAGTTGGACGCTTAATCAACTGAGCCACTCAGATTCCCCTAGTCCATTTTTTTTTTTTTTTTTTTAAAGAAGGCTACAAGGCTTTCCTCTTGGCCTCCATCACGGAAGCCTTGTCAGTATCATTTGCTGGCTTCCTGGAATTTTACGTTTGGAAAATCTAGTGAAACAAATGGCCCACCTTGGTAAATTCCCATAAAGGAACCAGTCGTAGTTGAGCTGTGATAGCGGAAGAGTCCTTCATATTAAAATTCATTGTGTGTCTTCTACGCTAGGCTGTAAGTTTCTTGAGGACAGGGACTGTGTCCTATTCTCTGGACCACCAACTGTGTCTGTGTTTAGTGGGAACTCAACACATGTGTCAGATAAAAGAAACATTCCTATCACTTTGATCACTCAGAAGCAACAAGCCAGTCACCCTAGGACAGCAGAAGGTTAACAACCTGTGAAGGCCTCCCTGCCCTTTTATGTCTTCAATGTCATTGTTATGCAATGAAAGTGTTTGCAGGGGATTCCCTGGGTTTAAGGGAAAGGAGGGAGGATTCAGTACAAGCTATATTTATTGACCAGTAGTCAAGGCCTCTTGCTTTCATTCAACAAACTCTATTGGGAGCTGCGTTCCCGAAGCAGCACTGGGCACCAAAGATAAAAGACCGGAGGACCACTGGTTATCCTTAAGGAACCCCCAGTATCTTAAGGGAGGATGACAAAATACGCAGGTCCTGATCAGATGAAGCAGAGAAAAGTAATTGTCTCGGAAAGAAAGAGGAAAACATTCCTCCAGGGTCCCATTTTGAAATGATCAAGAAAGCTCTCCGGATAAGAAATTTGCAAAGTGGGGTGCCTGGGGTGGCTCAGTCGTTAAGCCGTCTGCCTTTGGCTCAGGTCATGATTCCAGCGTCCTGGGGTCCTGGGATCCTGGGATCGAGCCCTGCATGGGACTCTCTGCACAGCAGGAAGCCTGCTTCTCCCTCTCCCACTCCCCCTGCTGTGTTCCTTCTCTCACTGTGTCTCTATCAAATAAATAAATAAAATCTTTAAGAAAAAAAAAAAGAAATTTGCAAAGTAACAGGAACAGCAACATTTGTAGAGCTTGCTTGAATCACCGAACATTTTAGTTGTAGGTTCTCATCTACATGAAACATGCTCCTTTTTTCCTAGAAGAGGAAACTCAGGCTCCAGGAGGGAAAGTGGCCTGGCTTGGATCCTGCAGCGGGCAGGGTGGGGGTGGGGGGGGCCAAGCCAGGACCTTCAGGCCCTGCTTTTCCTCTGAGGAATGGGTGTGAAACTCTGGCTGCACAGAGGGCTCATCAGTTTGCCCACGTGCAGACTCGACGGGCCTGGGGTCACTCTGTTGCTAAAGTTCCTTTGGTGATACTAAAGAGGACAACTGTGTATTCATCAGACCTTTTATTCTGTGTTTCTGATGCTTGCTGGCCCTGGAGGAGCTGGCCTCCCAAGGTTAACCAATCCCTAGAGAAGTGCCCCTTTCACGTGCAAACCAATCAGCCCAGAGCCCACTCCCTAATCCTCTCCTCCATGGCCTCAGGTGGGGGACAGCCAAGGACACCTGTTATGCCCCCCAAGCACAATGAAATTATTCAAACTAGCCATACTAAGCCTGATGCCCCTGCCTTGACCATTCCTTCTTGAGAAAACAATAGCGAAGGCCTTTGGCACATTTCTCCTTCCAGCCACTGCCTCCCGGCAGACCCTGGGGCTTGCCATCGTGACCTATGTGGCAGGGAGGGTGCCCTCCTCGTGGAACTGTGAGTAGCAAACTATCTTTTCGATGCCAGTCATCTCTTGATCTGTTGGCCTTGCTGCACCTAAATTATAATAAAACCTATATTTAAAAACAGTGACTTTGGGGCGCCTGGGTGGCTCAGTGGGTTAAAGTTTCTGCCTTCAGCTCAGGTCATGAT
Organism: Lontra canadensis; assembly: GCF_010015895.1. NCBI lineage: Eukaryota > Metazoa > Chordata > Mammalia > Carnivora > Mustelidae > Lontra > Lontra canadensis. The sequence continues at coordinate 13,067,829 of NW_022631039.1, read as the reverse complement.
CCCAGGGTCCTGGGATTGAGCCCCACATCGGGCTCTCTTTCCCAGCAGAGAGCTTGCTTCCCTTCCTCCCTCTCTGCCTACTTGTGATCTCTGCCTGTCAAATAAATAAATAAAATCTTAAAAAAAAAAAAAATAAAAACAGTGACCTTAGCGATGAAACCAATGAGGACTTTGCAGATCCCCAGGAATTTGGGATCACCCCCATTGAGAGGTCTGTTTTTTCTCTTCCCCTTAAACAGAGTGACTTCCCTATTACCTGGTTTACATAATGGGACTTTTTTATTTTTTTTTAAGATTTTATTTATTTATTTGACAGAGAGAGAGAGCAAGCAGGTGGAGTGGCAGGCAGAGAGAGAGAGAGGGAGAAGCAGGCTTCTCTCTAAGTAGCGATCCCCACATGGGGTTCGATCCCAGGATCCCGGGATCATGACCTGAGCCAAAGGCAGACACTCAATAAATTGAGCCACCCAGCGCCCCCATAAAGGACCTTTTAAACATAATTCAGATGATGGCACTCTCTGGCTTAGAACATGTCTATGACTGCCCAAACCTGAAGCTCCTATCATGGCCTTGAAGGCCCTCCTCCCACTCCTGGCTGACCTCACCTCTACCATACTGGCCTCTTTGCTACTCAGGAACCCTGCGGGGTTTTTCCAGCTGCCTGCAACACTTTTCCCTAGATAATCCCCATGCTCAACCCCTCCTTCCCTGCCCCCCCTCCCTCCTTCTCTCAGGTCTTTGCTGAAATGTCACCTTCTCCATGGGGATATACTGCCTTCTCTGTTCTGTCTTTTCTTTTTCCCATTGCACTTATTATCCTTGAATATGTGCTATAATTATTTATTGTGCTTATTGTCTTGTCTCTTCTCTCCTCCCCTCCCCACCCTACTGTATATCAGCTCCACAAGTAAGGAACTTTGGTTTCCTGATGTATTCCAAGGACCCAGAAAAGCACACGGCACAGAGAAGACATTAAATTATTATTTGTTGAATGGATAAATCTCCTCTCCAGAATTGTTAAACAAAATTTCCTAAAGAAGAGGTTGGGGACTGCTCAGTAGCTCAGCAGATTAAGCGCCAGCCTTGGGCTCAGGTCATGATCCCAGGATCCTGGGATTGAGTCCCGCAATGGGCTCCCTGCTCAGCCGGGAGCCTGCTTCTCCCTCTGCCTGCTGCTCCCCCTGCTTGTGCGCTCTCTCTCTCTCTCTCTCTGGCAAATAAATGAATAAAATATATTAAAAAAAAAAAAGAGTTTGCGGGGTGCTTGGCTGACTCCAGTCAGGAGAGCATGTAACTCCTGATCTCAGGATCATGAGTTCAAGCCCACATTGAGGGTAGAGCCTACTTTAAAAAAAAAAAAAAAAGAGGAGTTTGCAAATGGCTTGCCTAAATCTCTGACCATTTTCATGTCAAGGGTGGGCAGGGCCTTTAGGATGTCCACCCTAAAATTGTCAAGGAGGGGTCTTCCAGCAAGATTGTGAGAATGGTCAAGTGAATGTCACTTCTGCTCTGGGCGAAATGGTGAATTACGGTAAGTAGTGTGATCATACGGCACCAAAGGAAAGGAAAGATTCTGGGAGAAAAGCATCATTATTTTGATACAGAAACAGAGCTTGATGACATCTCTTTTAGGAAGTCAACACATACAAAAGGAAACACATGGAAATAATATTTCAGGTTTTCAAAGAGCCCTGGATGAGACTCTGCACCGAAATCTATTTTTAAACCTTCAGCTGGCACAGTGTGGAGTGGGCCGGGGAGGGTTCCTTAATGGATGAGACTATGACTTGGGGGCAGAGGGAGAAAGAGCAGAGATGAACAGACAGCTGTGGCCCAAATAGTGTCAACCATAGGGACCCTGGCAAGGAGCCCCAGAAATGGTCCATTGTGGTGTTTTTGCAAACGATGGGACAGAAAATGTGCCCGGTGAAGCCAGGGACTCAGCACGTGACCTTGGACCTTCCTGGGTGTTGAGACGCCAGACCAATGGAGACAAATGGAAAGAGGTCTTCAGGGCTGAGTGCGAGAGTAGGCCAGTGGCAAGCAAGCCTCGCTGGGGCTGACTCTGGTCATGTACCCAGGGAAAAAGAACTTGGAGCTGTCAGCCGCCACCCAAGGAGAGGGCAGAAGAGGCACCATGCACTATTTCTGGAACACATCAGCCAAGATGAGGACGGAGTATTGGATCCTATGGGTCATGAAAGATAGTTTATCATCCCGCCTCATTAGGAAATTCCTCATCCTCCAGTGTTCTCTCCCCACACCCTCCACCCTGGCCAGGGCTGGTCCTCCCTCGTAACCTTCCCTGCTCTCCCTTTGTGATTCCTTGCCTCTGAAAAGGGTGTTGCTTTCTGCAGAGAGGGCCCAGGATCCTGTAAGTTCCTAACACCTTTTCAATCCCAACTCAAACTCCTCCCTCTCAATGAGACCTCCAGGGACAGAAGGGGCTCTGCCATCGCTGCTCAGAGTTAAAAGCTCCTTCTCTGAAACATGTTAAGGTCATCTGCTTAAAGCTGGCCTCCTGCACCATGAGCTCCTCAAAAATGAGAAGTGGGCCATATACAGTAGGTGTTCAGAAACTATTTATGCGATGTACAAATGGAGAGATACTGTGTGTATCTCAAGGCAGATGCATGGAGAGGAGGAATGTCCTAAGCCAGCCACGCTGGCCCCGGGGGAGGGAAGCGCATGGTGGGGAGGCAGGTGTCTTCAGTGTGGAAAAGGGACAGCTCCCAAGGATGTAAGTACCACCTAGAAACCCTTGAAAGTTGTCAAGGCAGTGAAGAATACTGGAGTGAAGAAGACTGAATACAAGTCACAGAATACTGGACCATGAGGACATCGGGGAGAGGAGGCAACCCTCCATGCTTCAGAAATACTTCGAAACATTTATTTCTCACTAAAAAGGGAAGCAGTCTTGTATCTTTCTGTTAACAAAGGATCACATTTAAAAAATATATATAAAATCAACTTTGTTTGGGGGGACATTTACATACAATTAAACACTGTGACTGCATAGTTCCAGGAGCTTTGACAAATGTACACGCCCCCTAACTATCCTCACTGTCATGATGTGGAATGTGTCTGTCGCCCCAGAAAAGCTCCCAGGTGCCCCTTTGGAGTCAATCATTCCCATCCCCCACCCCAGGCAACAAATCTGCTTCCTTTTGCTGTAGATTGGTTTGCCTGCTCTAGAGACTCTCAGGGACATGGCCGTGTCTGGCTTCTTTCTCTCATCATCGTGTTTTTGAGATCCATCCCCGCTGTTGCAGATGTCAGTAGCGGGGTCATTTTTTTTTCTGTCAATTCATAGTATTTCACTGTGGGACCGTGGTACTGTTTATCTATTTACCTACTGAGAATATTCAAGTTGCTTCCAGTTTGGGTCTGTTGTGGATAAAATCGCCATAAACATTTAAGTAGAAGTCTTTTTGCGGGTAAGGCACGGTGTAGACAGAGTGGTTACCAAATAAAATAGAAGGGACAGAATCTCAGATTTGGAAGGGGAGTCGATAGGAGTCTTAATTGTTATTGAGTCCAGCCCTCTGCCTGCTGCTTTCTCTCTTGCATTGCATCCCTGAAACCTGGCTGCTTGGTCTTTACTTACCCCCATGGACAGGGAACTCCCTACCTATCAAAGAAGCTTATTTAGTGGGGTTAAGCTCCAAATTCTAGAAAGTTCTCCCTTCACTGAATTTCACCTGATCACTGAATAGGCGCCCCCCCAGTGCCAAAATGCAGTCTACTAACATGTGCTCAGAGTCAGGTGTGTAAAAATAGCCACCACTTCACCTGAAGTGTTTCCCATTTTAGTCTACAGATCCTTGGTGGTGCCAACCATTTCACTAGATTTATGGCTCTAGCTTGTGGCTGTCACTCTTAACCTGGGCCACTCGTTACTGAACATAGCACTCCCACTGTGTTCAAGTCGGCCCGACACTGGCCAGCTCATCCTGCTCTCTGCACAACCATGTTGACCCTGCCTTAGCCTGGGACCCCAAGCACACATGGCTGACTCCCACAGAGTGACAGGCAGCCAGAGAGCAGCCTGGAGCCTTTTCTCACATGTGTTCCTATTAAACCATGCCCCCCCACCCCCGATCCTGTGCTTCCCACAGTGGGTAGCAGATTATGGAAATAGCACAGACTTCAAAATACAAATAGTTTCAAAAATGATTCAGGCAACTTCATGGTTGAGAGACCCATAATGGCTTATTATGGCAAACTGGGATGTTCTGTTGTCAACTCTTGCTTTCCAGGCTGACATCAGGACACATAACGGAACTGGACTGGATGGTTTCTGAGGCCTCTTCTAGCTCTCAAATTTTGTGATTCTTTGTCCTCCCACCAAACGGCCTTTGGTGCCACTGGTGGTCCCAGAATGAAATCAATGGGGCCAAGAGGATGGCTCCATTGTATGTTTTCTGAGAAAGAAAGGCAAGAAAGTAGGGAGAAGCAGAAATTCTAAAAATTCCCAACGTCGCTGAGTGCGAGTTTGTGGAAAGGCTGCTCGTTCCTTGTGTGGGAGGGAGAGAGCTGCTTGTCCCGCCTCCGTGTTAAAGCACAACTTATTTTATTTGTTTTATTTTTGAAGATTTTATTTATTTATTTGACAGAGAGAGACACAGCAAGGGAAGGAACACAAGCAGGCAGGGGCAGAGCGAGAGGGAGAAGCAGGCTTCCTGCCGAGCAGGGAGCCCGATTCGGGGCTTGATCCCAGGACCCCGGGATCATGACCCAAGCCGAAGGCAGATGCTTAATGACTGAATCACCCAGGTGCCCCAAAGCACAACTTATTTTAATTTACCTCTTGTTTCTTCTAAAATGATATGTATTCATCTTAGACTTCTTAGAAGCCAAGGAAAATTTTAATAAAAAAAACACCAATGATCATCTAAAGAATGAACAAATACCCTTAATATTTTGGTGCATTTTCTTCCAGTGCTTTTTTAAATGTTTGTTTATCTATCTTTCTGTCCATCCCTCCAGTATATACCCATGTATACCAAATTTTGTAAAATAAAAATGGCACAGATAATTTTCCCTATTTAACGTGGTCTCGACCATTTTCCTATGTCATTATTCTTTGAAAAATATAAGTCTCATGATTTCATAGTATTCCACAAAGTAGATAAGCCATAATGTACAATAATTCTTACTTTAGACATTTGAATTCTGTCTGATTTTTTCCTATTACAAACAATGCAGAGATAAGCATTCTGGCACACAAAACTTCCCATTTTCTGTCATTTTAAAGATATTTCTACTGGAGTATAATCTGGGAGCAAAGCATATGAACTTTCTTAAGGTTCTTCATATATGAGAATCACCAAGTTACTTCCCACAATCCCTATGTGATTCTTTTTTTTTTTTTTAAAGATTTTATTTATTTATTTGACAGAGATCCTAGTAGGCAGAGAGGCAGGCAGAGAGAGAGGAAGAAGCAGGCTCCCCACTGAGCAGAGAACCCGATGTGGGGCTCGATCCCCGGACCCTGAGATCATGACCTGAACTGAAGGCAGAGGCTTAACCCACTGAGCCACTCAGGTGCCCCCCCTATGTGATTCTGAAGTCATGCTCATCACTCAGCCAAGAACTTTTCAGAATGACAGAGCAGATAAAATCAGTTTCACTTCTGAATTGAGTATACTCAGAAGAGCCAAAGATAAAAGCTATACAGAAAACCCCAAATTTCCCACTAAGGATCCTAAGCCTCATAAGAGAGGAATTTTTTCCTCTCTCTCATTCTCTCTCTCTCTTTTTTTTTTTTTTTTTTTTGCACAGAACTCCTGGGGTGAGGAACACAGCCACCGCTGGGCCCCAGGAGCCTAGGGACAGAGGGGAAGAGGGACAGTGGGCTCCCTGGGAGGAGGGGCAGGGGCTGACAGTCCCCAAAGTTTCCTCCTTTAAACACCTGGGTATGGAAACACCTTCTGGGCACAGAGCACAGAGCACAGTTGGCCGGCCCAACCCCTTTTCAGATAATGACGTACACCCCGGTGGGAAGGGGAAGAGCTTGATCTCCACACCACGTGGTTACTCAAAGGCCCTGTGGAAGATTCTATTTGGCATCTGTGTAGCAGCATCCTGGGTTAACAAGAGCAAGGACCGGGAGGTGGGTGGTGGTGCTCTGGAGGCAGGGGCACTGGGCTGGGGAGGCCAGGCTGGGGGCGCTTAACCAGCAGAAATTCCAGGACTAGAGGCTGGAAGTCCAAATTATGGTGTTGGCAGGCAGGTTTCTTCTGCAGCCCCTCTCCCTGGCTAGCAGGTGGCCAACCTCTTGCTGTCTCTTCTCATGGTGGTCCTTCTTCGTGTGCACCCCTGGTGTCTCTTCGTGCTTCCAAATTCCCGTTTCTTACCATGACACTGGTCAGATTGGGTTAGGGCTTACCCTAATGACCTCACTTTTTTTTTTAATTTTTTATAAACATATATTTTTATCCCCAGGGGTACAGGTCTGTGAATCGCCAGGTTTACACACTTCACAGCACTCATCATAGCACATACCCTCCCCAATGTCCATAACCCCACCCCCCTTCTCCCAACTCCCCTCCCCCTATTAACCCTCAGTTTGTTTTGTGAGATTAAGAGTCACTTATGGTTTGTCTCCCTCCCAATCCCATCTTGTTTCATTTACTCTTCTCCTACCCCCTTAAGCCCCCATGTTGCATCTCCTCTCCCTCATATCAGAGAGATCATATGATAGTTGTCTTTCTCCGATTGACTTATTTCGCTAAGCATGATACCCTCTAGTTCCATCCACGTCATCGCAAATGGCAAGATTTCATTTCTTTTGATGGCTGCATAGTATTCCATTGTGTATATATACCACATCTTCTTTATCCATTCATCTGTTGATGGACATCTAGGTTCTTTCCATAGTTTGGCTATCGTAAACATTGCTGCTATAAACATTCGGGTGCACGTGCCCCTTCGGATCACTACGTTTGTATCTTTAGGGTAAATACCCAGTAGTGCAATTGCTGGGTCATAGGGTAGTTCTATTTTCAACATTTTGAGGAACCTCCATGCTGTTTTCCAGAGGGGTTGCACCAGCTTGCATTCCCACCAACAGTGTAGGAGGGTTCCCCTTTCTCCGCATCCTCGCCAGCATCTGTCATTTCCTGACTTGTTAATTTTAGCCATTCTGACTGGTGTGAGGTGATATCTCATTGTGGTTTTGATTTGTATTTCCCTGATGCCGAGTGATATGGAGCACTTTTTCATGTGTCTGTTGGCCATCTGGATGTCTTCTTTGCAGAAAGGTCTGTTCATGTCTTCTGCCCATTTCTTGATTGGATTATTTGTTCTTTGGGTGTTGAGTTTGCTAAGTTCTTTATAGATTTTGGACACTAGCCCTTTATCTGATATGTCATTTGCGAATATCTTCTCCCATTCTGTCAGTTGTCTTTTGGTTTTGTTAACTATTTCCTTTGCTGTGCAAAAGCTTTTGATCTTGATAAAATCCCAATAGTTCATTTTTGCCCTTGCTTCCCTTGCCTTTGGCGATGTTCCTAGGAAGATGTTGCTGCAGCTGAGGTCGAAGAAATTGCTGCCTGTGTTCTCCTCAAGGATTTTGATGGATTCCTTTCTCACATTGAGGTCCTTCATCCATTTTGAGTTTATTTTTGTGTGTGGTGTAAGGAAATGATCCAATTTCATTTTTCTGCATGTGGCTGTCCAATTTTCCCAACACCATTTATTGAAGAGGCTGTCTTTTTTCCATTGGACATTCTTTCCTGCTTTGTCAAAGATTAGTTGACCATAGAGTTGAGGGTCTATTTCTGGGCTCTCTATTCTGTTCCATTGATCTATGTGTCTGTTTTTGTGCCAGTACCATGCTGTCTTGATGATGACAGCTTTGTAATAGAGCTTGAAGTCCAGAATTTTGATGGCACCAACTTTGGCTTTCTTTTTCAATATTCCTTTGATTATTTGAGGTCTTTTCTGGTTCCATACAAATTTTAGGATTATTTGTTCCATTTCTTTGAAAAAAATGGATGGTACTTTGATAGGAAATGCATTAAATGTGTAGATTGCTTTAGGTAGCATAGACATTTTCACAATATTTGTTCTTCCAATCCATGAGCATGGAACATTTTTCCATTTCTTTGTGCCTAATGACCTCATTTTAACAGAATTACATTTTTAAGTACAGTCCCATTCTGAGGTACTGTTAGACTTTGGCAAATGAATTTGATGGAGGAATGTAATTCTGTCCATAATGTGCCACTAGTTGAAGGAATGGTTCATGTGGGGGGGTCTGTATTTGTAATTTGATTCCAGAGGCTTCTAAGGCAGGTCTAGGAGAAAAGTACCTGCAAAATCCCCTTCCTCCAAGAATCTCATGGAGCCCCCAGGAATGATCTCTGGCAGACTGTGTTTTCCAAAATGTCTACAACAATACCTGTTTTGCGTGCTCTTCTACAATGGGAACTTGCTTCCTCTGCATCAAGAGGTAGAGTCTGCTTATGCCTCTCAAATCTTGGCTGGCCTTAGGGACTTGCTTTCCACCAACAGACTGCACTGCAAGTGATGATTTCCAAGGCTACCACAGAAGGGGCCATACAGCTTCACAAAAACTGTCTTTCAGATGCTCCTTTGGGGGAATCTGGCGGCCATGTTGTGAGGAAGCCCAAACCATATGTGTGCAGTCTGGCTAATAGTCCCAGTCTGGCCAGCCTGCAAGCAATCCCAGCTCAGGGGCCAGACCTTGAGTGGAAAGTTCTAGGGGATCCCAGTCCTTAGCCATTTCCCTGCCATGCCCTCACTGAATTCCTGACCCTCCAATGAGCAAAGTGATTGTTTCACGTCCCATTTTGGTGTGAAACTGAGCCACAAGAGAGACTGTGGCTTATTCAAACATATTCAGCTGATGGATGGTAGAACTAGATTAAAATCCAGCCCTCACTGTGTTCCATCCAGAGCTCCTTCAACCATGTACCCTGCTCATACATGTTAATTGTCTGTTGTGCACCACAACTCCGTTGGGCCCTGAGGAGACACCAGGGACAACTGTATACAGCTCCAGAGTGCAGAATGAGGGCGGGTGGAGGACATTGTGGAAAGGCTGGCTATAATTTTGTGCAAGTGAAACAGTGGGAACTAGAGTTTGCCCCACATGGAATGATCCCGAAGATGAACACCAAGGGACTGAGCATCTCAGGCAGATGATGGGACTGAAGGGGTGTTCATATCAGCCCCAAGTCATCCGTTCAACTTCCTGTCTTGTTCCCAAAGGGATGTAGGATCTTTCTTTCACTTGACTTAGAACTTCCTCTTTTAAACAAAATGCTCTCTTTAAGATCCTGTTCTCGTGGTGCTGACTGTACAGTATTTGTCTTGCTTACTCCAAGGGCAGGAGGCAGTGTCAGGAGACATGGGTTCAAATCCCAGCTCTACCTGTTTGTTACAGGTTGGATAGCCCCAGGGAAGTGATTTAAGCTTCCTGAGTCTTAGTGAAGTGCACAAACATAGCTCCTGTCTCACAGGGGTTGTTGTGAGGACTAAATAAAGTACTTATGTGAAAACCAGGTGTAGAGATGTTTATTGAATCTGTTGCTAAAGTCTGTCCCTTTCTCCAAAGTAATATATGTAACCGTCCACCCTCTACTTTCAAAGGCTGCCAACTCTCTTCCTCTTTCTATCCCTAAAATAGCCAGGTCCTCTTTGAGGAGAGCGATAGGAGAGAGAGAAAGAAGAAAATATGAGCTACGTCTTCCCCAGCTTTGCCTGACCACTCACAGATGAAGCTGTACCCCTCGCCCATCCCCGTGACCTCCCTTGGCAGAGGACTGGAGAGCCCTGCCCTCTCCAAGGCCAAGGCTTCCCTTCGCAAGACGTCCCCAGGGGTTTCTTCCACCAATTCTGTTCCTCCGTCAGTGTTCACTTGCTTAAGAAACCAAATGGTCATTTTTCTAGCTGCCTGAATAGGAAAACAGGTGTCATTATCCTCCACGCCCTCCTCCCTTTTCTATGGGCTCCACTTCCTAAATAGCTCCTTAGTCTGCCTCTTCTCTACCATCCAACTGTCCCTGTCATTCCCTATCTAAATGGTCACAAGGGTCTCCTCTCAGGGCTCCTGGCTTCTGATGGCCCAGGCTTAATCCAGTCCATCGCCTGAATAATGTTGCTAAATCACATCTGATTATGAAACTCCACTGTTTAAAAACCTTCAGCGGGACTCCGTTATTCTCATGTTCAAGTTCCCACTCTGAGCTTCCTCACATGGCGTTCCCTCTGCTTGGAAGCCTGCCTTCTTCTCCAGGCTGTTGATTCAACTCCTGTTTATCCTTTGGAATTTTTGTTTAGATTTTGCTTCCCTGGAAAACTTTCCCCGATTCCCCACGGCTGTGAGAGCCTTCTCAGATGTTCCCTCACGTGCTTTTCTTATCATCCGATTACTGGAGTTGTTTATTTCCCTCTTGCCTAGCTAGCCCTGGGGCTGGCACAAATCAGGACATTAATAAATAGTTGTTGAAGCTTAAGAAGGTAAAGAATTACTTTCCACCCATTGTTCTCAAATGTTCTCAGCAAGCATGAGAGTCACCTTGTGGGCTTCTTAACTGGCGTGCTGGTCTCTGCTCCCAAGAGATTCTGCTGGGAGTTTCTGCTTCTGTATTTTGGGGTGATGTCCCAGAATTTGGACTTTTAACCAACTGCTGCTGCTGCTGCTGGTCTGGGACACACAGGATGAACTTGGGCTTTATACACTTGAAAGCAGTCTGCAAGGTGAGGGATGGTTATTCTTAGAGAGGGCTGGCACAAGTTTTTGGAGGCTTGGTACATTTCTGGTACTTCTCTTCTTCATGGCTTCCTTAATATGAATATTTCATGAGAGTTTTGCTTCTTAAAAAGTTCTCAGAAAGCTGAGTGGGCTCTAAGGTAACCAAAACCCACGCCCCATTAGGGATCAAAAGCTGCACCTGGTGGCTCCTTAGTCGGTTGCCAAGCGATGAAACAAAGGTGAGAGTGGGATGGGATTAGCAGCTGGCAGAGAGTTTAGAATGAACTACCAAGGCATGAAGAGAGAGGGTAGACCTCCCATCAGGAGAAGACTGTGGAAACCAGATGCAAGGAATCCCCACGACCCTTGCCTTGATTTGCACGTGGAAGGGCACGCCATCCCCTTGGGGACAAGTTTATGCTGCAACTTGTCCTCTAATAGGACTGGGGAATATTTTTCTCAGAAGAACCACTGAGAACCGGTAAGGGACATTTCTTAATGAGTTATGAGTAAAGAAATGACTTAGGCTTTTCACCATTTGATTTTTAAAAAGAAGCTCTATTTGTTTTTTATCATAAAATACAAGGCACATTTGAAAATTTAAGAAGTACAGACAAGCATGCAATTCCATATCCCCTGAAGGGCATTAAAGTTTGGCAGGCATCCTTGCAGAAAAAAAATAAAATTAACATAAAAGGGAATTATTCTATGTATACTTCTCTATAATTTTATAAGAAAAAACGTAACTGAATACAGTAGACATTTCTGGATCCATACTTCTAACTCTACTTCATTAACAATCATAGGAGGTTTTACTGTGCGGATGTACCATATCGTACTTAACCTTCCTGGATGGGCATTTTTTTTTTAAGATTTTATTTATTTGTTTGACAGACAGAGATCACAAGTAGGCAGAGAGACAAGCAGAGAGGGAGAGGGAAGCAGGCTCCCCGCCGAGCAGAGAGCCCGATGTGGGGCTCGATCCCAGGACCCTGGGATCATGACCTGAGCCAAAGGCAGAGGCTTTTAACCCACTGAGCCACCCAGGCGCCCCTGGATGGGCATTTAGATTGCTTTCTGTTTCCTGCTCTTATTGGCAACCCTGCAATGGACAACCTCGGACCTACAGCTCTGTGCGTTTGTGAGACAGAATTGCTAGATCAAAGACAATGTGTATTTAAAGTTTAGCTATGAATTGCAGGTTTCTCTTCAGAAAGGTTGTGAATGTATATTTCCACCAGTAGTATGACTGTCCATTTCCACACGCCCTCACCAACACTTGCACTCATTAGTGCTTTAACATTTTTTATAAGTTCTGTTACTTTAATTTTTCATTTGTTGGATCAATTTCCTTGGGCACTCATCAAACACATTTTTTTCCCTTTGTATTTCTTCCTGACTTGCCTGTTTAGTTCTTTGCCCCTCTCTCTGTAGGGATTATTCATCTATTTTTCTTATTGATTTACAAAAGCTATTTATATGTAGATAAATACTTTCTCCAGTTTGTTGCTTGTTTCTCTTAACATTTTTTTTATAGTGCTATATGGATGTTCTTGGTTTTTAATTTATATACAGTTGAGTCTGTTGGTCTTATATGAAGTTGCATATTTGCCTCTTAAAATAAAAAATAAAATCAAAATTCTTTCTTTTTTTCCTCTAAGGAAAAAAGAGACAGAATGAAACAAAAGAAAAAGAGAGTAAGAGAACAGGAAAGAGAGATGTTTTTAGGAGATATGGAGTAATTCTCAAATTGTAATTTACTTGGAGACCTCATTAAAATGTAGATTCTGATTCAGCAGGTCCTGCAAGGGCCTGAGATGTTGTGTTTTGAATCAGCTCCCAGGTAAGGCTGATGGCAAGTGGACCACACCTAGAGTAGCAAGGCCTTAGGTTATGGCAATGGGGAAGACACTGGTGGCCTCAGTTACAGTTCCAACTCCACTAAAATGATCATGTGTTCGAATACTCCTTTCTTTCTCTCTTTTTAATTAAACAGGGGAAATCCTAACTTTTTGCTCTGGAAAGCAGGAGATACCTGCAACTCATTTTTAAAAAGAAAAGTAAGTCAGCTCTTAAGCAGTAAAATCCCTCCATCTCATGGTCTTTTAGAATACGTGGCTAAAGATTTTAATTTTATTAATTTTTTTATATTTGTGTCTATAGATTTTTAAAGGTAAGTATACAAGGATGAAGTGTTCTCTTCTTGAGACCTTTTTGGGCCGGAAAAAATTAAATGGGGAGATTAATTGGCTGTTTTAGGCAGAAATATTCTAGCTCTGTGCTGACTAGTCCTCTTCTGAGCATTATGAAGAGGTTTCTGTGTATTACTTTTTTTCAGAAAGAATAGCCATAGTCTAAACACATCCCCAAAGACAGTAATCTAATGAGTCATGTAAAAGGCAACATAGTCTGGTGGGGAAAAAAAAAAAATCTTAGAATAGCACTCAGGAGAGCTAGATTCCTACTCTAGCTTTAACATGGTTACTTTGTGTATGTTAAACTTCTGTAGCTTCCGAGCCTTCAGCTGTAAAATGAGGCAATGTTAGAGCCTCACTGACCCAGGATGATACAGAAATAAAAAATCGGAGGACCTTTTGGAGTAGCAGAGAAATCAATGTTCCTCTTACTACCTATGGTATACTGGCTTAGGCTTTCCAATTTCCAAACCAGTTTCCACAAAACTGTCTCTGAACTGCAAAGTAAATTGTAGCAAAAGAGGCTCTGGATATTTTTTGAGTGTCCTGAACTCAAGAAGTCGCCTGTGCCATATTCATGCCTATGCTGTAGGGGTCTATGGGCACAGCTTGCTACTTGCAAGGAAAATAATGGGCATATGTTTCTATTTGAAAGGAAAAGGTTAAATATGGACCAGACTCCACTGGTGGGCAGAGCAAGGGTAGTTTGGGACAGCACTGCCAAGTTGGTAGGAGGAACAGGAAACTAGCATTTTATTGAGTGTGAATTATCTCATTCCCTTGCGACAACCCCGTGAGATGGGAATTATTTCTAACTTTTTACTGGAACTTAGAGTTCGCAATTTGCCTAGATTTCACAACTAGAAAGACTAGGACCTCAAAGCCCTCAGCTCCACTCATAACCCTCACCCCCCCCCCATTTCTGAGCAAAGCAGCTTCACCTCTTAAGCCTTAGTGTCCCCAACTGCACTAGGGACAGCACCTCTCACACAGGGGGGTGGTGGGGATTAGTGTCATGATGTTCCCGCCCAGGGATGGCCCACAGTACGGGCTCAGCGCACAGTAGGTATTATTTCTCTGGTAGGCTCTCATATAGGCCCTGAGGTTAGAAAGGACCCAGGGCTGTTGCAATGGAAAATAAAAGTGGACACGCCCCCCTCCCAGTCTCATCCACCTGTCCTCAGGGACGACATGCCTCAAGGCGCATCTGTGCTGTATCTGGCAGTGCCCACTAGTGCTTCCTTATGTTCTCAGAGAACAGCCACCTTTTGGGCTGCTTCTCACTTTTCTGGCCCTCCTTGCATGCCTTGGGAAGGCGCAAAGCCCTGGGAACAGATCTTGGTCAGAATCCATCTCCACCAGTTGGCTATGGTTCTCAGGCCTCAGTTTCCCCATCTTTCCTTCACATGGTCATTGCTGAGACTTAATAAGGGTTGGGTAGTGCTCGATAGGTGCTCTGGCAGCGGGAGCTAGTTCCCTCGCATGAACCTGGAAGACCGAGACCCGGCTCTTCTCTCCCTCGCCTGGAGCAACGAATGGACAATCACAGGGAACCTGCACCCAGTGCTTCTTGGAGATCCAGCACCAAGCCAGGCGCATGCCCTGTCCCGCTGGCATCACCACTTCCATGATCTCAATCATCACATGCCCCCAGGCTCCTCCAGGCCAACTGCCAACAGCATCAGACTGTGTGTCACCTTCCAGGCCTCCTCCCACAAAAACACTGGCCTCCCAGGCTCCGCAGCTCTTAGTTCACCCCATAAACCCTGCTAATGCTTACCACATGCGACTGAGCTTCAGAGCCCCGCCCCACGCCCCTGCTCGGGGCTCCCCTGGCCTGGGGCTAGGAGACCCTTGCTTCCAAGGCGCCCTTCCCCGCTATAAGAACTTCACCCGAGGGCACCCTTCCCGCTAGCAGACCCTGCCCCTAAGGGACCCTTCCCCTAAGACACCTTCTCCCTAAGAGATCCTTCCTCCAAGGGCCCCTTGCCCTAGGAGACACTTCCCAGAGACCGGCTCCCCACCTTGGCGGCAAGCGCCTGGCGCTGTGGTTCCCGCAGGCCATACATGACCTTGGACGCCTCTCCAAAGCCAGCGTCCACTGCTGGCAACAGGCGGCGGGTCTACACCCAGTGGTGTCTTTTGTTGCTAAGAATTGGAAATCCGATCGCGCTTGTTTCTCTTTTGCAATCCCAGTAACTTGGCGCTTAACCGCTCGAACACCCACCCTGGGGCCGGAGCGGGCGGATCCCGGGGCAGGGGCGGGGAGCGGAGGGCCGGCTAGAGGAGGGCGGGCTGGAGGCTCCCGGAGGGGCGCGCCCACCTGCACCCGCCAGAGGCTCCGCCGCCTGGCCCACTTGCTCCTCTGCGGCACGTGCGCCAGCCCACCTGCGAGACCTCACGCCCCAAGTCGGGCGAGGCCCGCGCCGCCCCCGCCCCCGCCCCCGCCCCCACCCGTGCGGCCCGCTCAGCCCCCGCCCGAGCAGTCCGCCCAGCGCTTGCCGAGACAGCGGCGGCCTGCAGTACGCTCCGCGCGTCCCTAGGGGGCGCAGCCGGCGCGGAAAGCCGCCGAGGCGAGCCGGAGGCCCGGCGCGAAATTCCAGGCGGGCGGGCGCGCCGAGTTTGAAAATCAGCGAGGGCGTGGGGGCGGGGCGCGAGGCCCGCGAGCCGCCTCCCTGCGGCCAATCAGCGGCTGCGGCGGGCGCGGGCGGGCGGCGCGTGCGGCCGGGCTGTGAATGGGGCGCGGCGGCGGCGGAGGGCGAGCGCCGGCGCGCGGGCGGGCGCACTTTCTCCTCAGCGCCGGGCGGGGGCGGCGGCGGCGGCGACGTCTCCTCCTCCTCAGCGCCCGCCGGACCCTCCGGGAGACGCGGCGCGGCCGGGGCGCTCCGGCTGCGGGGGCGCTGTGGGCGGCGTGAACAAGAATTTCGCCCGCTGACAACTTCTCCTCCGCCGCGTCCCTCCGCCGCCCCCCGGCCCCCGCACCTGGCCGCTCAGCCGGCGGCCACCGCCCGCCCGTCCCGCTCGCGGGGCCCGAGGCCGGGCGCGGGCGGCGGCGGCTCCTCCTCAGCATGGCCCGGGGCGGCGGCGGCGCGGCGGGCCCGGGGCGGCCGCGGGGGTCCTCGCCCGGCCCCGAGCGGCGGCGGCGGCCCCGCGGAGCCCGCGCGGCGCCCGAGAGCCCCAGCCGGGACGCGGGGGAGCGCGGCGGGCGGCCGGCGACAAAGTTGAGCGCGGGCCGGAGGCGCGGATGGTGGGCGCTCCTGGCGCTGCAGCTGCACTTGCTCCGGGCGCTGGCTCAAGGTAGGCGCGGGGCCGGGGCGCGGGGCCGGAGCCGGGGTCGGGGCAGGGGCGCGGGGCCGGGGAGAGCCTGAGCCGTCGGGGCCGCGAGGCGGGCGGCGGGGCTTGACGCAGCGGGCCGGGCGGCCGCGGGAGCGCTCGCCCGTCAGACGCGCCCTGCGGGGCTCTGTCGCCGGCGGGAGCGGAGCCGTACGGCCCCAGCCGCCCAAGTTGGGAGCCGGCCGCTGGTCGGAGCCCGGCGCTCTCCGCGGGCGGCGGGCGGGCATCTCCGCGGGACCTGGGGGGCGCGTGGTGGGAGCCTCCGTGCGGTCCTGCCCGGGTCGCGATCCCGGAGCACGACCGGCTGCTCGAGCCCGGGACGGGGGAAGGGGGTGCAGACAGCCGCGAGCAAAACTTTGGGTGCGGGTGGCTTTGCCCCCTTCCTGGGCTGCCGGTGAGAGCGCAGCGGGGCGGGGCGGGGGTCTCTAACCGGGAGCCTAGCTCGCGGCTGCGGCGCTGAGGACCGCTGCACGGGGAGCTTCCTCCCCTCGGTCCGGGTCCTGTTAAAAACCCGTTGGCGCGTAGCATCCTTCTCCGCTGAAGTTGGCTGGTCTGGAAAGGGTGAAGCTGGAAGCAGATAACAAAAATGCAGGCAGGAGTAGGTGCCTCCTCCGGGGAAGGTCTTTAACTCGGGTTAGCGTAGCCCTGCTGTTGCTGGCAGCTGGAGCAAAGCTGGCTTGGGTGTTCCTTAGCGGCGTGGGGTGGTGGTGGGGAGTACTACTGCCCCTGGAAGGAGCCGGCGCTCTAAACTTCAATTAGCCGTGCGCGGTGTCCAGTGGCGGCGAGGGATGTGAAGGGACGTGTAACAGTTGGGTTGTGTTCACGTCTGCAAGGTAGGAACTCACAACTGGCCCCGGGTAGTGCAAGCACTCGCTCACGGGTCTCTTGTTCTTGCTGACCTAACGTTATCTCAACCTGGCTCCTCCCCGCCCACTCTCCGAGGCTCTCCTAACACCTGCTTTCAGGTTTTGCAGCGTGAAAACAAATCGCCGTATTTCTGGTTAACTCCTCCATTACTAGGAAAATTTTCATTTCTCTCTCTCTCTCTCTCTGTGTATGTGCGCGCACGCTTTTTTTTTTTTTTTTGGCCTAATGACTGACTTCGGTAGAAAAGCGTTTATTAAGTCATTTTGTAAAATGGGATCTGTAGATTGCTAAAGAAGCCAGGTTCAGATGAAGAAATCTAAATCACTTAGGGCTGACTTAAAATGCAGATGGTGTTTATTATTTTCCTTTTTTTAATGCAGTGACTTGCATTTTGCAATAAGCCCTGCACATTCGTACATTTGGTGATTTGTGCCCAAGTTCACATGGGGGTCGTGGTGGTGGGGGGGCAACTCCGGTGGCCTTGTTTTAAAGTATATTACAAGGATTTTAAGTTATCGGTTGCACTCTGAAGGCTGTATAATGTGTCGCATTTTTACAGCTGTAATGCTGATGAAAATATGTAATTAAAATGCACTAAGGCAACAGTTAAACTTTGTTAGGAAGGAATATTTTATTCCTTGTTGCAAGTGAAAACATTGGTATCTGTTTTACATTTATATGGTTTATGAAAGTGTACAGGTCTTTTAGTGTAAAATTTCAAATGGGTTGTCACAAATTTTAAATTCATTGACAGGCTTCTGTTCTCTGTGCTCTGTGAAATGTGTAATATATCCATCATTTTTTATATCATATTGAAAATTCATATTACTGGAGAGATGTCACCATTTGACAAAAGCTCATGTATCTTGAAAATGAAAATTCTGGTGCTGCTATAGAGATTTCTGATGGGATGATGAGTTGGTCATATGCAAGGGAATATATTCTCTTGAATCTTATCAGATAAAATGTAACATTCTAAATGGAATACTTAACACCAAGCTGGAACTAGTCATAAGTACTGTATCATTGTGTCGCTAGGTGAAGCATTTCCTAATTTTTCTTTGTTTTTCTTCTAATGGTATTTCATGTGGTTAGGCTTAGTCATGATATTTTGGGAGAAAAGTGCAACATCGAGTAGTAAAAGTTACATAAACTTACCTCTCTTAAGTTACCCATTTGGCCATTATGAGAAATAACATGGTTCAGATCTTCCAAATATAACTTAAATATGCCTTGGGGTTTCTTTCTACATGGTAATGAGAATTTCTGAGTTATACTCTGCTTATTGGTGTGTGTGTGTGTGTGTGTGTATGTGTGTGTGTGTCTGTCTATGTTTGTGTCTGTAACGCTTCTAGATTCTTAAAGACTTAAGTCTTTAATTCTGAAAGGCAGGTGGCAATGCACGCTTTCTTATATTGTCCACCAAGAAGCCAGATCTGAGTTTATTTAAGTAGGCTCCTCTCCCAACATGGGGCTTGAACTCGTGACCCTGATGTCAAGAGTTGTATGAACCATAGACTGAGCCAGACCTGAATGTTTTGGGAGATGCCTTCTGAAGTGAAGGATGGCTGGGTCATAAGTATCATATATGTTTAGTCTCTGGTGCCCTAGTTGTTGTTGTTGTTTAGATTTTATTTATTTCAGAGAGAGAGAGAGAGAGAGAGAGAGAAGATGAGAGAGAGCATGAGAGGGAGGTAGGGTCAGAGGAAGAAAAACGGGCTCCTTGCAGAGCAGGGAGCCCAATGAGGGACTCTATCCTGGGACTCCAGGATTGTAACCTGAGCCAAAGGCAGTGGCCCAACCAACTGAGCCACCCAGGTGCACGTGTGGTGCCCTAGTTTTACTGCTAGATCTTTGACTGGCTTATTGATTCAGGTAATGTTTAGTATGGCCTTCTATGTTCATTATAGCCTCTTCAGGCTGAGAGGGGTAGAAATGTTCTTCTTAGTTATTGCTTTGGGGTTGCTCATCGTTCTCAGTTTCTCTTTTGGAGTTATTGCCAGTCACTTAGATCGATGGTTCTCGAACTTTTGTGTGTATCAGAGTTTCCTGGGGAATTTGGTGATCCTGTAGAACACAGCTTGCTTTCCAGTTGATTTTGATACATCCTAGGGTTTGAGAGCACTGAGTTAGATTGCTTTATGTCTTTCCTCATTCCAGTAGCCTGCTGCTTTCCTGGAGCCTCTCTAGCTCATGTTTCTCTACCTTGGGTACATATTGGAGTCATGGGGTTGCTTTAAACCATACTGAAGCCTGGATCTCATTTCCAGAATTTGAGATGTGACCTGGGTGTCAGATTTTAAGAACTCCTTAGGGGATCCCAACGTTCAGGCAGGTTTGAGAACCATTGTTCTAACCCTTTAAATGAGAAATTGCACATGATGCAATTTCCCCTTTAACCTTGTTGCTGGCCTTGTCATTTTGTAGCACTCCACTGCCCCCCAAATTCCAGTGACCTTTATGCACCTTGAACTTTTCACTTAAACTTGTTTCATGTCTGTGATCTCAGACTTTGAAGTTTCTCCCTGACTTACTCAGCTTTTAATCACTTACTCTGTTTATTCCCGCTGTTGGGCTCCTACTTTGTGCTAGTGTGAGGGATATATCAGAATCACCAGTGAACTTGAAAAATAGAGTCATCTGGGCTCCACCTCTGATCTAGAGGGTCTCTGGAACATGAATTTGTGCATTTACAAAAGCTCCCCAGGTGATGCTTCTATGTTTGTGCTCTGGTTTTATCCTTGTTGGTCAATCCTCTAATCTCCCTCAGTTCTCTGTCATTGTTAGTCTGACTTCGCGTGGTCTGGATGCTTACCCGGACTCCTACCTGGATCACTTTTCTCAGGTCAGTTCCCAGCCTTGGGTAAGCTCTGCTAATTGGGCTTCTCTGCCACTGGTTTGGTGAAGAAGTCACAAAACTGTGCTAATTGGGTTTACTGCAAATCTAGCTTCCTCTTGGGGCCTTATGCTTTTATTACCCCAGAAGCATTTGGTTTCGCTTTTTACTCTTGGACCCCCCTTCTTACTGCTTTGTGGTTTGAGTTTCATCTGGAACTTGAGTTCCAGACTACCTGCTCTACTGGACAGTCTTCACAGAGAGTGCTACACTAAGTGCTCAGATACTCACTGATTACATTTTATTAGGCCACTGTATGTTTAACAGATGGCAACTGGCCACTCGGTTGGTAACTGTCTTGTAAATCCAGTAATAAGCAATTATCACCCTCTATGAAGCCTTATGTATAGCCACCTGTAGCTAACCTTTATTAGGCCTTCTTATGTGCCAGACACTAAGTGCTTTATAAGTAGGCTCATTTACTCTTCACAACAACCCCTGAGAGGTAGGTAGCATTTTGTACTCATTTTACCTGTGGGGAAACTGAGGCACTGAGATGGTAACTAATTGGCTTTGAGGTCCTGAGACTAGTAGTGATGGAGCCAAAATGGAAAGCAGGTTGCTTAATCCACAGTCTCTTAGTAACCAGTAGGCTGGATTGCCTTCCGTGTAGCCTAGAGCTTTCTATGGGGAGGGAGAGCAATGAGATCAGTACCCAGGGAATTGGTGGTTGGTGTTTTCTAAATACTGTATTGTTGTTACTGGACCCCAAATTTCACCTGTCCCTAAAAGCTGTAGTTTTAAGAGTAGACCCTTGAAGTCCAAATCCATGGAAGATGAGTAAAGCTGAGGGTAAGGAATAAAAATGAGGTTGAAAGGTATAATATAAGGAGGAGTTATAGTAGAATTATTTTTTAAAAAGTGAAGATGTTTCACTTTTTATTTGGTTAAATATTTTTGCTGAGTGATGATACATTTCTACCTAATGTAACTGAGCATTTTAATATGTATATTTGTTATTTGTATATTTTTTTACTATAATTAGGCTCCAACATACCTATGTTATTTTCTTAAATTTCCCCCATATTTGTAAATCTCTTAATAAAAAAGGCATAAACATTTGTACCCATGATCCTGACTAATATATTTTGTCAACTGGGACAGAGAATATGGTACCTCCTGCCATCTTTTTGTATTAGCATATGGAAATTAGTCCTAAGTTTTTCAGTGACTCTCTGAAATGCCAAAATCTATCAGAGTTGAGCAGGTACTTATCTGCCACTAATTGATCCCATATCTGAGTCTGGTTCTGGAGATATATATTTTTAGTCTTAGAGATTCATTGTATTAACACTATTCTTGCTATATCCAAATATAAAAGTGAATAAACGATATTATGGGAGCACTGCTTTAGGAAGCCCTAGTTATTTATATATTTGCTTTTCTAGTATTTAGGTGGTCTGGCCTAGTAACAGGTGGCTGTAAAGCCTTAGCCTGCCCCCTGTCCCCACAGTCTTTTGTGGGAATGAGAATTCTTTTGCAAAGCTTTCCTAGAAACATGGATGTGGTGAATGGAAAAAGTGATGGGCTTAGTGTCAGTAGACTTGGTTTTTATTTCACTCTAACTAACTTGCAATATGAACAAGTCTTTTAGCCTCTCTGGGTCTGTTTTCTCACCTGTGAAAGGAAGGGGTTAGACTAGATCATTAAAATTGTTCTGCTCTGATTCTCTGATTTTCTGTATGTTGTCATATCCTTTCTGCCCTTTACTTGACTCTAGTGTGTGTCCTGTCTGGGGATTCTGTAACTCCGTATGTCTTAGCTCTTGGAACCTAATTCTCTTCATTTTACTTTTTCCAGGGTATTTACAATATCAAAGACAACTAAGATGCAGAACAGAATTTCTCTGCTGTCTAGCACATGATGTATTTACTCTAGCCTGAAAATGGTTCATGTTCAAAACTTTAGGTTCTGTGAAATGAATTAGTACCATAATTTATCAGTGTAAGCCCACAGTTCGGAGAAATAAATTTCCTTAAAAATATGAAATGCTTATTTATTTAAATGGCTGGAAGAAGAAAGGGCAAGAGTAATTGAAATCTACTGGAGGTAATTAACACAGAGAGAAGTTTAAAAAGATATGAAATAGTGATGGGTGTGAGAATATTTATATTTATAGGACGTGACCATCAGTAATTTAAAGAGATTGGTAGATGGTGTTTGTTGATGTTTCTGTGCTCAACCTAATGTTATGTTGGTTAATTGTATTCCTTAGGGACTTAGAGTAAATCAGAAGCCCCTCAAAATTGACACAAGAACTATTTTTCACACTAACAGGCTTAGTGGCACTCTGTTGACATACAATGTCTAGTGAAGATAAGAGCTATCAGTTAAATAACCCAATTTCTTGACAACAGTGTCAGTCAAGTAAATCTATTAATTTACTGATCTTTGGAGATTAGCTTGTTGAACATGGGCAAGACTATAGTTTCTGCACTGTTTTTGTCTTTGCTAGGTATCCATTTAACTGACAAGGCCAGCCTTTAGAGATATGGCTATAGAGAATGGGCTAGACTTGTGGGCCCGTATTATTACATAGATAAAATTAACATTTGGTGCAATGTTCTGTTGCCTCTTCTCTCTTTCAGAACTCTCCTCTGTATTCTAGACATGATTCCTTATCATGAGTGGTTTGGAAGCTGTCAGATACATAAGCCTGATTTTTACAAAGATGAATGATCTTTCCAAGAAAAAAACAATATAGGGAGGCAAGCAAAGAATGGCTGTGTCTACTTAAATAGGAGTGCCAGTAGTTGCCTTTATGTATTTATGTATGTATTTGTTTATATAATGCACGGGTGGTGGGGAAGTAGAGGGGGGGAGGGAGAGAGAATCTTAAACAGAGGTTCTTCATCTAGTGCAGAGCCCAGCGTGGGCTCCAACTCACAACCCTGATGTCATGACCTGAGCTGAATCAGGAGTTGGATGCTCAACCAACTGAACCACCTGGTGCCCCAGTAGTGGCCTTTATTAAGAGTAATCAGTGGTGGGAATTTTAGCAACCCATGTAGACGACTAGTTAGGAAAAAGAATTCGGGTAAGGAGGGAGTTTTACAGCTTTTATCGTATAGGTATAACCTATCCTACTTAGGTAAGGGTGATCATCTCCAGAAGTTGTAGTTTCTGTGGGTTCTTTGGTGCGACCCTTAATTTATTTTGTGTATTTGTGGTTTATTCATGAAAAAGGGACTATTTCCAAAGTGAAGGTCTGTTCTGTTTGCCTTCTCCCTATGCGTTATGTGGGATGGAAAAAAGAATAGGAGATTTTCATTCTGTGGACCAAGCCCTTATATACAATGAGTATCAGTGTTGATTTAATACATGAACCACCAGATGGCAACAGAAAAAGTGTTTATAGAGGATATAATCTGTAGTTTTCACAGCTAATTTTTTTTCCTTCTATGGTTACAGTATTTGTAAGTATACTTATGTAATACATAAAATATTTGGCTATGAGCAAGATGAGTTTATAGTACCTGACAATGCAAATCACAACCAGCAGATATTGGTAAAGTATTACTAGAAAAAGACAATTTCTTTATACAAACACATGTATAAACCGTTGCCAGAGAGAGTGGGTTTCCAAATATGCAACTTCATGATTTATATTATTGTACAGTTATGCTTTTACTTCTAATTTTTTTGTTCAGTAGTTAGATTTATGGTAAGCTGTGATGATTTGCAGAGCATAAAAGGAAACATGGCTCTTACCCTATAGCATTTTATGTAACACCTTTTAAAGGAGATACACGAGTTTACAAATATTGAACATATTTATGTATTACCTGGCCAAAGGTATTTTTACTTTATGTCAGATTTGTTTTATTTTTGCCTTGTAGGTATGTCCCCCATTTCTAAGTGTGTCTTCTTGGCTCTTCTAAGGTTTTTTTCTTTCCTTTTTCTTAGCTAAGACTCTTGGCTGCAAGCTAGGAACTCAGTCTGAACTACTTAAGAAAAAAAAAGGATTTCATTGGAGGCATCCTGGGGTATCACAGTGTAACAAGAATACCTTGAAACTTGGCAAATTTATGATTCAGCTCTACCTTAGGAAAAACTAGAGCCAAGTGTTCAAAACCTCTCAGGTATTGTGCTCTCTGTCATCCTCTCTCAGGTTGCTTCTGTTCCTGTGTTTGGTGTCCTTCTTGACTGTCACTGAAAATTGGCTTTATCTCTGTGACTCAAACGCAGCTATCATCAATCTTTACATTTCTAATGCTTCAGAACCTGAAGTTAAAGATTGGCCTAAAGTTTTTGTCCGGAGTCCAAAATCTGTGAAAGGGTCAGATGTCTGTTTTAAAAGCATAATCTCAACAAGGGGAGAAAGCATTTTGGTTGCAAAACTGAGAGTAGATTGGGAAAAACCAGAATGCATGACTCTAGGTAAGTTAGGCTCTATCAGCAGTTGAGGTGAGAGAAGGTAGTAGTTTGGACTGGGCTAGGTTGGTAGTGTTGGAGATGGACAGATGTAGATGTTGTAGAGACAGATTTAGGACGCCCCTCCCTCCCCCAAAAAAGACAGGATTTGGTAAGGTAATAGTTTGGATATGGAAGGAGGATGAGAATATGTCACGCGTGATGTTCAGGTTTCTCACTTGCATGACGAATTGGTTAGTGCAGTCATTTGCTGAGGTTGGACCGCTTCAGTCTGGGCAGTATGGTTGTGATTTTTGCAGTTTTTGATATGTTAATGTTAGGTGCTTTTGGGGCATCCAAACAGCTCTTAGGAAGTATCAGATACACATTTTTGAGTCAAAGGTGAGGTCTGGGCTTTTGCTATAAATATTTGTGGAGAAGGTATAGTCTGTCGTTGAAGAGGATGGGATTGGCCTAAAGTGGACTGAGTCATTTGCTAGCTGTGCTCCCTAAGGTTGGCTTAGTCATCTTTTAGTATTTCTCATCCCTGAAGTAGGTATAGTATTTGCACCTATGTCATAGAGCCACTGTGAAGATCAGTTGGTATGGCTGCAGGTAAGGTGTTTAGCACCTTAGCAAGTACATAGCATACATCCCATCTGTGTTAGGTGGTGGTCTTATTCTTTATGCTTTTGTGGACAGGATTGTGCCTCATTCACCTATTCTTTTCCCATAGTACCAGATAGTAATGAGCCACTGTAGGGCAGAGTGGGGAGTGTGAACAGTTGACATGACTGGAGCATAGTGCTGTTAATCTGGCTGTGCCTTGATAAACTGAAGGAGGAAGAGACTGGAGTGATGGGAGTGAGGTAGATAATGATGGTGGTAATACTGGAATAAGTATTTTAACTGGGGTAATAGTAGGGTGGCAACATTGTAATAGTCAGTATTGCTGTGGGGAGGTGAGTAGGATGAGAACAAAGAAGGGACCATTGGATTTGTTGATTAGGTGGGAAAGGTTTATCTTTTTGAGTATAATTCCAGAAGAGTTCTAGGACTATAAAGCAGATTGAAGTTGGTTATGGAATGAATGAGTACTGAGAAAATGGTGGGGTTTTTGTTGAAATTATCAAGGAAAAAGAACTATGAAGGCATTTGAAATGTTAGTGACAAAATGATCTTAAAATGCCTTGGGAATATTTATACCAATTTGGAAACTATTCTCAAGGTTGAAAAAAAGGTTGGCTGTTGTCATCTGGCAAAATGGTAAGTAATCATCACAGTTCCCTGAAGTGATCATTTTAGTTTCATATTTTCTGACTGCCGTAGGTTTCTAGCAACATTGCCACCAGAGCTGATATAGAGGACTTCTACCTGCTACAAACACTTGGAAACTGTGGACGAAATATACTAAGGACTAACAAAAGCATTCCTGAGGCTGATAGACCAGGAAATCCCAGGTGCCAGAAGTGAAAGGAGAGCTCAAAGCCAGGGTATGATTAGGAGCTCAAGGCCTGTCCTGCTCTCAGATCTGGATGTAGGCTTCAGGGGCTTGATCCTGAAGGTGTCAGCAAGGAACAGGAGACATGGTCTTAGATCTCTATGAAGAAGGAAAGTGGGGTTGAGGTCTTCCTACACAAAGCTTTGAAGGGTGTCCATCTGTGAAAAGACTAGAAAAACCTAGTTCAAGGAAGTGCAAAGAAACATGTGTCCTTCTGAGGTTGTATATAATTAGAAATAAAAAGAATGCAGGAACCATCCGAATCCCAAAGCTGTCCATCATGTTGAGGGTGGGTTAAAATTTAAACCCTCAAGCTGAGAAATTAATGTGAAACTGTATAGAATTAGTACAGAACTATGTACAGAAGCTGTACAGAAATTAGTACAGAATTGTGGAAACAAATGAAGCCTTTAGAAATAAGTGTGAATCTGTCCTCGAGAGCAAATGAAAAATGTGGGACTCTCAAGGAAGAAACAGTTCATGCTGAAGATGAACTTGCAATAAGTAAGTGAGTAAGTAAATAAATAAATAAATTGCCAGCCACACAAGGAAATGAATCAGTATGAAGAAGAGTGGGCAGGAGTTTTTAGTAGGAGAATTGGTATTCCAGGAGGTACTCCTGGGACATAAGACAGAGATTCCTTGGTTAAAGTTATTAGAGATACAAAAGATAAAACTATAATGAAAGAACACCACAGATTAGAAGATTTGGAAAAGGACCAAAGAGAACTTACAGAAATGAAAATTATGGTTTTTAAAAGTAAACTCAGTAGCTCTTTGAAAAAGAGCACCAGTGCATGGGGTGGAGGGAGGGGGCTCTCAGGTAGAAGGAGAGGGAGAAGCAGACTCCCTGCTGAGCTGGGAGCCAGATGTGGGGCTTGATCCCAGGACCCTGAGATTATGACCTGGTGAAAGGCAGACACTTAACCAACTGAGCCACCCGGGTGCCGCCAAATTACTGATTCTTAAGGTCTGAAGAAATTGCTTGGAATGAAGTTCTGAAGGGTGAAGAGACAGAAAATGAGTCCTTGAGACTCATTCATGACCTGTAGTATGAAAGTCTAGTACCACCTTCTTTCTGTGAGCTTCTAGGAAGAGGAAATAGTGGGGTGGTGGAGGGCACTGTCTGAAGATATAATGGCTGAAAATTTTCCATAATAAATGCAGGGCCTAAGTTCTGAGTTCCAAGAAGTGCAGTAGACCCCAAGCAGGCTAAATAAAAATAAATTGGACACACTGTAGTTGAAATACTAGAAACAAGACAAAAGCAACCTGAGGGAAGCTGTTGTCCAGACTGACAGGGATTTTGTCTGAGTCCAGATAAGGTAACGTTCAGGAGTAAGTGAAATAAAGCCTTTGTAGATAAAGACAAAGATCCCTCATAGACTTGCTGGGGGATCTATTAAAAGGTGTTCTTCAAGAAGAAAGAAACTGAAACCAGAGGAAGGAGTGAGATGCAAATAGCAAAGTGTGAAGTGTTTGGAAGCAGTTTCTCAAATTTACTCCACGAGAAGTCTTGTGGTTTGGGAAAAGTGAGCATTAGCAGTTTCCACTGATGTGGGGTGGACAGATCAGCTTAAGAGAGAGGGACACCGAGTTCGTTCATTTAGTGCTTACTGAGGACTTTCAGGGAGCAAGGCACTGTGTAAAACAATAAAGGTACTGCTTTACCTTTGGTAAAACATGATCAAATGATAATGGTATCTTTTGATAAAATGATATCAATACATCATTTGATAAAATCAAATGATAAAACATGTATCATTTATAAATGATAAAACATAGTTCCTTCTCATGGAGCTTACTGCTTATTAAGGTGGAGACGCACTGACAAAATAAAATATAGTTGATTGTGAAGAGCCATTTCAGCCGGACAGATGATTCGGAACCTGAGAGATGAGCTTCAACAGGATCTTAGCAGGGGTACAAGTAGGCAGGCCATGTTAGAGTCTAGGGATTCAGAAACCCGAGCGAGGAATTTAGTGTCTAGATAATGACAGAATTTTGCCAGACAGAAGGACCAACATCACAACTTTTATGCTTAGCCAACATATTCCAAAATGGTGTTCCTTACATTCCAAATGGGGATCTTAACTGTGAAAAAAATTGGACTTGGATCTTAGCTGGGAGCTAGATTAAATGAACAAGGATAAACTCCTTTTTTTTTTTTTTTTTTCTTAAAGATTTTGAGAGGAGGAGAGAGAGAGCCCATGAGTGCACGTGCACACAAGCAGGGAGAGTGAGAGAGGGAGAAGTAGGCTCCCTGCTGCTGTGGGGCTCTATCCTAGGTTCCTGGTATCATGACCTGAGCTGAAGGCAGCCCTTTAACCAACCGAGCCACCCGGGTGCCCCAAGGATAAAGTACTTTTAATAACATTTGAAGAAGAGCAGACATATGGAGGAACATTGTTAAGATATAAAGAAGTTCAGTGGATCAGAATTAATTGCAGGTGAGAATGTAGACATTTGTGATTTGTGGCAAGATGTTATTATTGGCTGGTTGTTTTAAATAAACTCCTGGACTTTGAAAACGACTTAAATCTAGTATCACAGAATATTATAGTTGGAAAGGCAGAGGTCATCTGTTTCTCTCACTACTGTTTTCTGTAGAATCAAACATGAAACCTAAGTTGTGGTGGGCTTCTGTGTTGTTGGAGATGTAGTGAGTGAAAATTTATAATTTAGCATTTCATTAGCTTCAAATGCAGCTTAAGGTTTTTTTCTTTTTTTAAACTGTAATTTCTTTGTTTCAAAAGTTGTTCTTTCTTGGGTAAATACACTGAATTTCATCATAGATGATACTGACAATAAATATGTAAAAAAAATAATAATACAAAACCAAGCCAAAACAAATCCCAGCCAAACCTCATATTCCCTGTGACTTCTCCCTAATCAGCTAGTAAGGAAACATCAGAGAACTCTCTCGCTCCCCAATTTCAGGGAACAGGTTGGCTTGGTTGGAGTCCTCTGTCTATATGTGTTAGCAGCGGATGACCCTGACCAAAATGATGAGGATCTGATTTTTCTGTCCTCTTTTCTAGTGACTGATGCAGTGTAGGAGGAAAAACTGTATTGTGTTGGTTTTAAGTATGTTGTAGAAGTGGATCTAATTGACATGGAAAGATGTTCAGAATACATTAGGCGAAAATGAAAATATAGCATGCTTTGTACAGTGTAATAGCTTGTCTTTACCGAGCACTTCTCATCTGCTGGGCTCTGTGATAGTGCCTTTTTCTGCAGGACCTAACCTTGTTATAGCCCTATTCTGTAGATGAAGAAACTGGTGTGCAGACAGGTTAAGGTCACTACTTAGTAAGTGGTAGAACTGAGTTTTGAATGCAGCTTTGGCTGACCGCAGAGCCCCTGCTCTTAGTCCTTGCACTGTGCTGCCCCTCTGCATGTGACCTGAACACATGTGGGAAGTTTCCCTGATATGGGGCTGTTTCTATATACATGACCAGGAAAGGGGCTGGCAGCGCACTGAGATGTGAATATTAATAGCAGCTGTCTCTTGGTTTTCTTTGTCTCTTTGTTTTCTTTTACTTTTCTCTATCTTCTGTTGATAAGGGGGCTTAGATTGCTTTTGAAATAATTTAAAATCTTACAGAAAAATATAATAGGCTTAAAAAGTAATGGGGATGTAATATTAAGGCGGAAACAGGCAACTGTTTTATAATCTGTTCAGCCAGTATGAATGGATAGACCAACCTTTCTAGAAAGTGTTTATCTCTGTGTTATGGGAAAATTTTCTGAATGTTCTGATTTTCAAAACTAAGCATTTATAACTTTTTTAAAAATTATAAAAACAATTATTATTTACCATAATGTGGTATTAGTGGATTTTAGGAGGACTATGGTATTAAAGTAGTTTAGTGGTTCATGCTGAGTTTCAATTAATGGGGATCTGAGATTTTGGCATGTTGAACTTAAATTACAGTTTTGGGCCCTATTTTGTTCATTTATTTGAAAACATATGCAGTATCTTAAATTACAGACTCCCTGGAAGAACAGAAACTTCTTTGAAAGATGGATGGATAAACACATTTGTACCATCGATTTCTGGTTAGTGCTGCTCAATCTTTGTTTTATGACTCTGGTGTCAAATTCTCCCAATAACAACTGCAATATCAAATCAATAAATTGAAGTTTTTATGGTATTATGCACAAAAATCTTGAAGCATCTAATTATAAATGAAAATTAGAAGTAATTTTAAGTTGAAATATTTTACATAAATTAACTTAATAAGTTCATATTAGATACACAGTAAATGGTAAATGAGAATGTTAGGTGTGAGTGTGGTAGTGTGGCAGGCAACATTTAGGGTGACACCTGGCTTACAAAAATGTACCATTTTCTGGGAATGGTCCTGGTCAACAGCGGGGGCCTCTGTTGGCCATTTCTCTGTTGTGTCATCTCTCGAATTGTTTTCATGATGCTCTGTGAATGCCTGCAGCCTCAGAGCTGCTCGGGTTCTTGTCTGTCCTGAAGTGTGGACATTCTGCTTTTCCTCCTGTTTCTCAGTATATCCTCCTTTTTTGCTTAAGCTACTCAGAGTTGCTTTTCTTTGAGCAAATGGTATTCAAACCTTTTAAAGGATGGGCCAGGGGTGCTTAATAATAAGCATTGCCAATAAGTTTGAATCCCATAAGTATAAGATTCTAGCGGTCCTAAAAGTAAATACTTGAAGGCAAGCAAAGGAATGTACATTGATTCTGAATTAGGCATATTTCTGACTGAATTTCAACCAATTCTGGTCTTCATGTGTTTTGACTTTGTTTTCATCTTTCTTATTTTCAGACTAATTAGGGAGTGGAAATTCTTTTTCCTAACTTTGCCTTAGATGCTTCTGTGCTTCACTTTCTTCCACATTTCTGCAGCTCTGCTTGATTCTGTAGCTGTGTTCCCTGGACCTGCCAGGAGTGGGCGTGCCTCAGCTCATTCCTGTCTGTCTACTGAGGATTTTCGAGCAGCCTGTTTTTTCCGTGTCTCACCATGGTTTCCAACCCACAGTCTCTCCTCCCATGTTCACAGGAGCTCTTCTTTCTGTGTGTGCCAGCACATTCGGTCCATGTTTAGGATGTGAGCAGTGGTAATAGGTACTCTTCATAGGTGAAAGCATACATGACTAAAATAGGTGTGCCTTTGTTGTCTGTAAGTCTTTTAATTTTATTCAGCCTTGGAAGGCAGGGAGAGGTGTAAGGTATCTTCATTATAGGATTTTAGCTTTTACAGTTATTGTATTATGTAGTGCTTATTTCTTGTGGAAAAATTACATGAGTGGGTTAAAAAGTTACACCATGCCAAAGTATATGTACTGAGAAGGCTCTTTTCTGATCCTCAGCCTCCTGCTCCCCTCTGCTTGAGGCCATCAATGTTCCCAGTTTGAATATTCTTTCAATGATATTTTTTGTATGTGCGACCATGTGTATCTTTTCTCCCAGCCCTTGACTTGATGCAAAAGGGAGCATAACTATATTACTTTGGAGAGCAGCCTCAGCTCACTTGTCTTTTTTCACTTAACATTGTATCTTAGGGATACAATTTCATATTAACACATGTAGCTATCTCATTTTTAAATACATAGAGAACGTGCTTTTAAGCCGTTGGCTACGGTGTATTGGCATTTTAACATGATAGTGTCATGAGTTTAAGAGCTGGGTTAAAATCCTGGCTCTGCCATTTATGAGCTGTGTGACCTTGCACGAGTTACATAACCTGTGTTTCATTTGCTCCTTTAAAAAGTGAAAAAACCTTCACGAGGTTTTTGTAAGGATTAGAAGAGATAACGTGTGTAAAGCATTTAGCACAGTGTCTTGCTTAACAAATCATAGCTATTATTGTGCTCATTAACTTATCAGCTGAGATGAACCCCTAATGTGTTTCTCCTTCCTCAACTAAAATAAAATATACAGAAGGCATTACATATTTCTTGACATTTTAACTTACCTTGTTGTCCATCCTTTTCTTCCAATCCATTGTATTCTTTCCCTCTTCCCTCTCCAACCTTTCCTCAACAAATAATGTTGTGTATTTCTTTTACTTTTTGTGGTATCTTAGTTTGTTGATGACTTTACTGACCTATCATGTCATCTCTGTCATTGCATTAGGTACCATCAGTTGTGGTTTATTATAAAACCTCACAGAGAAGGAATATTTCTGTTGATGATACTCCAGAGTGAATTTAATGTCAGCAATCGAAATGTTTCAAGTCACTAGGCAGAATGATTCTTTTTGTGACTGGGATTTCAGCTGGGATAGAACTGAGATTTGGATACAGATGGCAACCGGCAGAGAGTAATAAATGGAGGGCTGAGAGGCCACAGAAGCGCTTCAATGGTGTGGGCCTGTCTGGGGTTGGACCTAGGAGGCCAGTCCTGAGTGGGGGGAGAGTGTGCATGGGGAGGGTGGGAATACAG
The DNA here is from genome assembly GCF_010015895.1 of Lontra canadensis. Lineage (NCBI taxonomy): Eukaryota > Metazoa > Chordata > Mammalia > Carnivora > Mustelidae > Lontra > Lontra canadensis. The sequence goes on along the minus strand of NW_022631039.1, from coordinate 13,035,541 downwards.
CAACCTCATTGTTCACTAAAAACTGTCAGGATCGTGATAAGTCAGAGGCAGTGGGGCCTCATGGGGAATGCTATGCAGGGTGTAGTGTGTACAAAATAGAAAAATACGGTGTCTGTAAACTAGATGAGCTGCCTTACTGAGCTTTAAAGTTCCGCTCCAGGGTACAAGAAGTCAAACTCGGAATCCCCCCACCCTTTTCACAGGGGATGCCTGCATCTCACTTGACGGGGGTCTGTCAAGCTGTCATGCTTGGAGGAGTCAGGATTGCTCACCTAGAAATATGCGTAGGGCCCTTCTAAGGGAGTTGAGTGTCTGTAAGAGCATCTTGGGGTTTAGGTCTAGTGAGCTGAAGGTATTCACGTCAGTGTGATTCCATCTATACCCACCAGCTGGTGTGATCTAAGCAGGCCAGCTTATATTTTAGAGGTGTCTTTTGTGCCCTCTTTCAAGAGTGGTTTTTGGCTTCTTGGCCCTGATACATTTTCACTATGTGGATGATGCATATCTGTACTGTTTGATATTCTTAATGTTCTTGTTCCTTTTGAGTGTCTGTCATTGTATGCCACAGTGATGAGCAAGGATTGGTTATATTCCCAGGTAATGGCCGGCATGTCCCTAGTCTGCCTGTTGCCAACTCAAATCTCCTTTTTGCTGTAGAACTGTAATCATTAAAGGAAATACATAGAAATGCAGCACTGAAATACATTTGAAATATTCTGTTCAAGAATTTCACTTTTGGGGTACTGTTTCTTTATATTAAAAATCTGATTTTCTCTTCCATTTGCCTAAATCTAACATATTCTTAATCATCATTTCTTCCCCCATTTACTTTTGTGAAAATTTGAACATTTAAAAAGATGATGGTTTGACTGGGTACCAAAGGCTTTCTGAGAAAGGGAGAAAATGAATTTCTCTTTGCTTCATAGAATTGCCCAGAAGTGGTGGGAGGATTATGGTGTGGCAGAATCATAATTCTTCAGCCCTTTTGAAACCGTTCTTCCAGACTCCTTTCTCCTTTCCCCATTCTGTTCTGATGAGTGGGGTTTAAGACTCCAGGTGATTCTGCTTTGCACACAAGTTCCCCCCTCTTCCTCCGCAGCCCCCTTACATGTGTGTTCACACCCAAAGAGTGAGACATTCTAGACACCTGATTCTAATTTCCAGATGTTTGCCCTCCTTTGTGGTTTTAACCTTCTTCTGTCCCCCCCCCAATCCCTTGTTATTATTTAACACATAATACCTTGAAGTCTGGAGAAAGCTACACATAAACTAAAAATGTTTTTATATTATATAGAATAAGAACTCCTGTTCCTGTAAATCACTGCATAGAGTTCAGAATTGTATATTTCAGATTCACAGTTCTTCCTTTAAAAAAGTAGTTTTGTTTAACATTGGTTGATTTTTCCCTTGGTTGGTATATGAAAACCCTGAAGATAGAGGAACATTTTGACCCATTTTTGTTCTTTACAAGTAAGTCGTCAGAAATCAGATCTGTGGTGCCAGTTCAGTCTTTGTAGATTTTAGTCAAATATCTTGTATATCTTGAGCATTGCTCTGTTTAAATAGTAATTGTTACAGCCATCTCAGAATAAGTCCAATTTGAGGTACGGAATTTGTTCAGTTTCTCATCTGTGTTAAGAAAAGAAGTAGGACCTTTTGTATATCTTTTGCTGCTTATAAAATAAGACCAAACTGTGTATATAATATTAAACTTGACAAAAATTATTTGAAGTGATTTTGCTAGATCTCAGGAATCAGAGAAATGAGTATGTTTGTACTATCAGGAAGGTGTGGCTTAAAAATATCCGTTAAGGCTAAGCAGTCTTTAAACCTGTACTTGATAAAAATTGAATGTAGCCTGTAGACTCTGACAGAGGATCATGAAATTCTTGAAGTACTGTATTTTTCTTCTGAAATTTAACCTTTGCTAATGTGGTACAGAATTAAGTGATACCTTGCCATTTAAAAACTTTATATTTTAGGGCATGTCAACTGAAGGCTCTTGAAATGAAAACCTCTAGTGTATTTAAGTCTGTTTATTGTATGTGAAAAGAAAATCTTTTTTGAAACTTATTCTTTAAAAAAATCCAGAATGATGTTACTATGGATTAGTTTGAGGTTTTTTTTTTTTTTTTTTAAAGAAGCCTCAAAATCAAAGTAAAGAGGAATTAGAAAGTCATTGATTTTCCTGGATCACTTAATGTAAGTTTATTTCAGAGTACGCAAGGTTTCTTGGAGTGCAGTAATGATGAGGGACTCCTGGTTGGCCAGGCCTGTGGGCACCTCTGGGTCTGGGGGTTCAGCCAAGGAGATTGAGGTGTGTCTATCAGAACCTGCAAGAAGAACTCAAGGCATTTACATGATTGATACTGAATAGTATAATGGTCAATTCACATGAAAAACAAGCCATGGCTTTTCTTTTTTTTTCAGTGTTATTGAGAAGTAATTGACATCACTGTGTAAATTAAGGATGTGTAGCATGATGGTTTGATTGACATATATGTGCAATGACTGTTCCAGTAGGTTCAGCCAACATCCATCATTTCATAGAGATATGATACAAAGAAAGAAGAAACAAAATTTTTTCTTCTTGAAAAATGTAAGCTCTTAGGATTTGCTCTTAATGATTGTCCTGTATCACAGAGCAGTGTTAACTACAGTCATCACATTATATGTTACATCTCAGGTACCTATTCATCTTTTTCTTTCTTTTTGAAGATTTTATTTATTTATTTGACAGAGAGATCACAAGTAGGCAGGGAGGCAGGCAGAGATGGGGGTGGGAAGCAGGCTCCCCCCAGAGCAGAGAGCCCGATGTGGGGCTCAATCCCAGGACCCTCAGATCATGACCTGAGCCGAAGGCAGAGGCTTTAACCCACTGAGCCACCCAGGCACCCCTATCTTTTTTAATGATATATAATTAGAAACTGCACATTACAGAGAATCATCACAAGAGTCCATTTTCCGTCCATCACTATACAGTTGACCTCCTTCACCATTTCACCCAACCTCCTTCCCTCTAGTAACCGCTTGTCTGTTCTTTGTATCTATGATTTTATTTTGTTTGTGCATTTTTTTAAGATTCCACATATGACTAAATCATATGGTATTTGTCTTTCTCTGACTTATTTTGCTTAGCATCATCCCTTCAAGTTCATCTGTGTTGTTGTAGATGGCAATATTTCATTCTTCTATGGCTGTAGTCAGTGGACACTTAGGTTGTTTCCATATTCTGGGTGTTGTAAATAATGATGCAATAAACATAGGGGTCCCTGTGTGTTTTTGAAGTAGCATTTTTGTATTGGAAGTAAATGCTCAGAATTGGAATAGCTGGGTCATGTTCCATTCTTGAGGACTTTCTATAATGTTTTCCATAGTGGCTGTGCCAATTCTCAATCCCACCAACAATGTGTTAGGGTCTCCTTTTCTCTACACCCTCTCCAACACTTGTTATTTCTTGTCTTTTTGATGATAGCCAGTCTCACAGGTCAAGTTGATATCTCATTGTGAGTTTGATTTGCATTTCCCCAGTAATTAGTGATGTTGAACATCTTTTCATGTGCCTGTTGGCCATCTTGGTGTTCTTTGGAAAAATGTCAATTCAGGTCCTTGGCCCATCTTTTAATTGTAGCTTTTGTTGTTGTTGAATTATAGGAGTTCTTTATATTTTTTGAATATTATCCCCTTATCGGTGATATGGTTTGCAAATATCTCCTCTCAGTAGATTACATTTTTGTTATGATGATAGTTTTCTTTGCTGCACACAAGCTTTTTAGGTTAATGTAGTCCTATTTATTTTTGTGTTTCCCTTTGTAGTCATATCCACAAAGATGTCAGTTAGAATGATGTTAAGAAGATTACTGCCTGTGTTTTCTTCTGGGAGTTTTGCAGTTTTAGGTCTTACATCCATTTTGAGTTTGTATGTACATGGTACAAGATAGTGGTCCTGTTTCATTTTTTACATGTGGCTGTCCAGTTTTCCCAGCACTATTTATTGAAGGAATCTGTCTTTTCTCTATTGTATGTTCTTGGTTCCTTTGTGGTAGATTAATTGTCCATATATGTATGGATTTATTTCTGGACTCTCAATTCTGTTACATTGATCTGTGTGTGTGCTTCCTCCCCACCCCCACAATACAATACTTTTGAAATTACTATAGCTTTGTAATATGGTTTGAAATCAGGGAGCACAGTACTTCTTCAGCTTTGTTTTTCTTTCTCAAGATTGCTTTGGCTGTTCAGGATCTTTTGTGGTTTTGTACAAATTTTAGAGTTATTTGTCCTGGTTGTAGGAAGTGTGCCATTGGAATTTTGATAGGGATTGTATTGAATCTGTAGACTGCTTTGGTAGTACGGACATTTTAACAATATTCTTTCAAACCATGATCATGGTATATCTTTCCATTTTTGTCTTGTTCAATTTCTGTCAGTGTCTTCAAGTTTTTAGTGTACAGGTCTTTCACCTTCTTGGTTATATTTGTTTGTTGGTGTTTTGTTCTTTTTGATGCAGTTGTAAATGGGATTGTTTTCTCGATTTGTTTTTCTGATGCTTTTGTTACTAGTGTATAGAAACACTGCAGATTTCTGTATATTGGTCTTGTTTCCTGCAAATTTACTGAATTCATTTGTTCTAACAGGTTGTTTTGTGTGTGTGTGTGTGTGTGTGTGTGTGTGTGTGTGGTTTCTTTAAGGTTTTCTATACGTAGTATTATGTCAGTTGCAAATAATGACAGTATTACTTCTTCCTTTTCAATTTGAATACTTTTTATTTCTTTTCCTAGCCTAATTGTTGAGGCTAGGTCTTCCAGTACTGTGTTGAATAAAACTGCCAAGAGTCCTGTTCTTGTTCTTACAGGAAAAGCTGTTAGCTTTTAACTACTGAGGCTGATGTGAGCTGTAGGATTGTCCTGTATGGCCTTTATTATGTTGAGGTACATGCCCTCTGTACCCAGTTTGTTGAGAGTTTTTATCCTAAATGGATGTTGCATTTTGTGTGGTGCTTTTTTTCTTCTTCTGCGTCTATTGAGATGATCATGTGATTTACCTTTCATTTTGTTATTGTATCCTGTTGATTGACTTGTGGTTGTTGAACCATCCTTGCATCCCTTAAATCTCACTGGATTGTGGTGTATGATCCTGTTAATGTATTAATGTTTGGTGTGTATATGTTCATGGGAGCCTCTTACAATTGTATTTCTATGGTATCATTTGTAATGTCTTCTTTTTCACTTACAGTTTTGTTCATTTGGGTCCTCTCTTTTCTTGGTTAGTTTAGCTAAGGGTTTGTCAATTTTGTTATCTTTTTCAAGGAACCAGTAATTTGGTTAATTTTTTTCCTCCTTTATTTCTGCTATAATCTTTATTGCCTTTCTTCCAACTTTGGGCTTAATTTGTTCTTTTGTTTTTCAGGCATAAGTTAGGTTTTTTTTTTGAGGTATTTCTTTTTAATGTAGGCACTTAATTGCTCTGAATTTCCCTCTTAGAACAGCTTTTGCTACATCCTGTATGCTCTGGTATGTTTCCTTTTTGATTTGTTTCAAACTTTATTTCCCTTTTTAATTTTTCCTTTGATCCACTGGTTGTTTGGAGAGTATTGTTTAATTTCTATGTGTTCTTAAATTTACAGCTTTTCTGTTGTTAATGATTTTTAGTTTTATGCCATTGTGGTCAGAGTAGATACTTGGTGTGTTTTAAGTGTTCTTGAATTTGCTGGGAGCTGCATTGTGGCCTAACATATAGTCTATCCTAGAAAATGTATTTCATGTGTGCTTGAGAAGAATGTGTATTCTGCTTCTGTTGGATAGAATATTCTGTAAATGTCTGTTACGTCTATTTGGTCTGTAGTGTTCAAATCTTCTGTCCTCTCATTGATTCCCTAGATGATATATCCATTGTTGAGACTGGGGTATTAAAACCCTCAACTATTATTGTGTTACTATTTATTCTTTTAGCTCTGTTAGGTTTTGCTTTATATATTTAGGTGCTCTGATGTTGGGCACATAAATACTTAAAATTAATATATCTTGATAGATCCTTTTATCATTATGCATTCACTTTTTTTTTACTAGTTTTAAAGTGTATTTTGTCTGATATAAATATGTCTACTTTCTTGCTTTTATTGGGTTACTATTTGCTTGAATCGAGTTCTTCTATTCCTTCACTCTGTGTGTGTCTTTAAGGCTTGAGTGAGTCTCTTGTAGCCAGCATATCATTGACTCTTAATTCATTTAGCCATTCTGTGTCATTTGCTTGGAGAATTTAATTGTTGTTTAGAGTAATTATTGATAGGTAATGACTTACTATTGCTATTTTATTCATTGTTTTCTGGTAGTTTTGTAGATCCATTGTTCCTTGTTTCTTCAACTGCTTTTTTATGTTTTGATTTCTTCTGATATCATTATGCTTTGACTTATTATATTCTGTTGTATAATTGCTATAGATTTTTTTCTTGTGGTTACCGTGAGGTTTACATAAAATATCCTTTAATTATAACCTCTTTCAAGCTGATGACAACTTCAGTAATATTTCAAAACTATACTTTTACTTCTCCCTTTCATATTTTAGGTTATTACTGTTAGATCTTACATATTTTTATCCTGTGTAACTATTAACACATTGCTGTAATTATGGTAAGTTTTGCTACATTCATTTTAATTTTTAAATTAGAGTTGTAAGTGAATTATGCACAATCATTGCCAAATTGCACATTCTAACTTTGACTATATATTTATCGTTACCAGTGAGTTTTACACTACTTTTTTTTAATGTTCTTATGATGTTGATTAGCATCCTTTTTCTTCCACTCAACTCCTTTTAGCATTTCTTGTAAGAGAGATCTAGTGGCAGTGAACTCCCTTAGTTTGTATTTGTTTGGGAAAGTCTTTATCCCTCCTTTTTTGAAGGACAGTTTTCCCAGGTATAATACACTTGGTTCACAGTTACTTTCTTTCATATTTTGAATATGTCATCCTATTTTCTCTTGGCCTAATATTTCTTTCTTTCTTTTTTTTTTTTTTTTTTTTGGTTTGCAAGAACATTATTATTATTATTTTTTATTTCTTTTCAGTGTAACAGAATATTTCTGTTGAGAAATCTGCCAAATGATTTATGGGGGTGGGGGGCTTTTTGTATCTAACTTCTTATGCTACTTTTAAAATTCTTTAATTTGACTTTTAAAAATTATATGTCTATGTAGCTTTTATTGGGCTCAACCTATTTGGGTTCCTTTGGACCCCATGGATCTGGGTGTCTTTTTCTCACTAGGTTCAGGAAGTTTTCAGCCACTATCACTTTAAAAATACTGTCTATGCCTTTCTTTTTTCCTTTTGGAATTTCCATAATGTGACTATTGTTTCTTTTCATTGTGTCTCATTCTTTTCATTCTTTTTCATTTTAAGTCTCAGGGTTTCTTTACTCTTTTTCATTCTTTTTGCCTTTTTTTCTTCTCTAAGTAGGTAATTTCTAATGTTCTAGCTTCCAGGTCACTGATTTTTTTGTTCAGTATGTTTAATCTGCTTTTGAAACCCTCTGTTGAATTACTCATTTGTACTATATTTTTTCACCTCTAGGTTTACTCTTCCATGTTTTTATTTTTTGATGGTGCCTATTGCTTTATTCTTATTTTGTTCGTTTTCCTGATTTCCTCTAGTTGTTTCTGTGTTCCTTTAGTTCATTAAACTTTTTTTAAAAAGGATTTTATTTATTCTTTTGTCAGAGAGCAAGAGAACACAAGCATGGGGAGTGGTAGGCACAGGGAGAAGCAGGCTCCCCGCTGAGCAAGGAGCCCGATGTGGGACTCAACCCCAGGACCCTGGGATCATGATGTGAGCTGAAGGCAGATGCTTAACCAACTGAGCCTTCCAGGTCTCCCTTCATTAAACTTTTTAAAGCGGGTTATTTTGATTCTTTTTCTGGTAGTTCATAGGTTTCCATTTTTTTAAATGTTACTAGAGCTTATGTTATTGGAGCTTGTTGTATCGTATTTACTTGGTAGTTCATGATCCTTGATTCCTTATGTTGGTATCTGCTCATTTGAGTAATCAGGTTGCTTTTCCAGTCTTTACAGGTTTGCTTAGGCAGAGACTGATCTTCATCAGTCAGCTCAGTTTGGGTTTCTGCACCTCTTGGTAATGTCCTTTTGCAGGTGGGGTCTGCTATTGTCTATTTTTGAGTGAGGCGACTTGAGGTTGGAGATAGGTTTTGTACCCTTTTCTGAGAACAGCTAGATAGGACTGCTGGCTTGAACACTACTAAAGTGATACTTGAAGATGGGTCCTGTGGCTGCCTGGATTCTCTGGTCAGGCATACTGAGAAGGTTAAGGATGATACTATATTCACTCATAGATTGGGCTATGGGAAGCAGGACAGGACCCAGGGCATATATGACTTGTTGCTTGGAGACCTGAATCAGGCCAGAGTGTGCACTAAATTCCCTGGACATGTGAGGCCATCAGAGGGGGGAAAGCCACAGGCAGTGCTCTTTGTTCAAGTGCCACTATAAGCAGGGCTATTGGATGGGCTGTGTAGTTTTCCATGCACCCTGGTTATGTTTGCTGGTGGGCAGGCTGGAGCCTATATTCAAAAATGACTGAGGTTATGAATTAGTTTCCCTGTCTGGGCACAGTAGGAGAAGCAGCTCTGAAGCCAGCAAAGCTCTTTGCTGTCTCAACTCAAGCTGACCCACACCCTAAGTTTCCTGGCTGAATGGGCCCGCTGGTTTTGCTCTGCAGACTATCAGCTCTACCTGCTCTTCTCTTGATTTGAGTGCCACTGGTCTGCATGACTTTCAGGTGTTCCCACCAGTCCATCTTGTCAGATATGGCCAGGAGACACTCTCAGCTGTGGATGGGACTATGACTCAGCTCCTTATTTGGCTGGTGGCAGACTGGGGCAGACTGGATCTAGGGCTGGCAAAACTCCTTGTTTGAGGATCTGAATCTAGCCAGTGTGTATATCCTGCAGAGTTCCCTGGACAGTTCCACTGACATAATTCTACAGATGAACAAAGCCTGCTGGTTGGGATTACTTTTCTTTAAAAAAAATTTTTTTTAAGATTTTATTTATTTATTTGAGAGAGAATGAGTGAGAGAGAGAGCATGAGAGAGGAGAAGGTCAGAGGGAGAAGCAGACTCCCCAGGGAGCTGGGAGCCCGACGAGGGACTCGATCCTGGAAGTCCAGGATCATCACCTGAGCTGAAGGCAGTCGCCCAACCAACTGAGCCACCCAGGTGCCCAGGATTACTTATCTTAGGCACTGTGGGTATGGACTTGGTCCACTAAGATCCTTGTGTTGATTGTTGCTTTTCCTTTCCCACCCGTCTTTTTACTGTCTATTTTCCAGTGGCTGGGCCCTGCAGATTCCCTTGCAGTCCCCACTGAGGTCAGACTAGTGGCTTCAACATAGCTACTCACACTGCTGGGGGCGGGGCGTGGCAGGTTCTGTGCCCTCCCCCCCATTATCTTTTCCCATTGGAGGGTCTAGAGGCTCAGGGGAGACCTCTTTGGAGGCATGGTGCTTTGCTGGCTTGGGGATGGGCAATGTGGTCAGTTTATAGTTGTTTCTCTTACTCTTCCGGTGCAGTCTGCTGTCTACTCTGTGCTGCAGGGGCGTGCTTCACATTAACCCTGGTGTTCTAGGATTTTCTCATTGCTGTTCTCATTCTTGAATAGTTGTTCTTGTTGTGAGAGGGAGTGAAGTCAGGAACAACCCATGTTGCCATGTGGGTCTCATCAACTTCCCTCCCTACCTCCCTCTCTCTTTCTTAAAATGTAAACATATTGTAAAGATCTTATGGTATTTGAAGTTGCTTTCCAAAAAAATACTGGGGTGCATGGGTGGCTCAAGTCAGTTAAGCGTCTGCTTTCAGCTCAGGTCATGATCCCGGAGTCCCGGGATGGAGCCCGTGTCAGGTTCCTGCTCAGCAGGAGGACTGCTTCTTTTCCTCTCCCTCTGCTCCTCCCCCTGCTTTCTTGCTTACTTGCTTACTCACTCTCTCAAATAAATAAAATCCTAAAAAAAAAAAAAGATTTTATATATATATAAATGCTTCTTATATTTTTTTTAGTCATGTTGTGACTAAAGTTATTGTTTAGGCTAAGACTAATAAAATAAATGTGGAGTTGTTTTTGCTTACTTTGTAAACATATTTACAGGTCAAGCTATATAAGAATACATAGGGAGAGGTCTTGCTGACACCCCTATTCCTCCAGCCTTTTTGTCCTGTCCCCTGTCTCAGGTGACCATTTTTATTAGCTTCTCTCTTTTTAAAAATTTAACCGAGGCAAATTTCACATACTGTAAACATAGCCATTTTATTTATTTATTTTCAAAGATTTTATTTGACAGAGAGTGAGACAGTGCGTGCAGAACAGCAGGCAGAGGGAGAGGAGAAGCAGAAGGAGGCTTCCTGCTGAGCAGAGAGCTGGATGCATAGCTCAGTCCCAAGGACCCTGGGATCATGACTTGAGCAGAAAGCAGTTGCTTAACGAACTGAGCCACCCCAGTGCCCTGAAGATAGCCATTTTAAAGTGAACCGTTCAGTGGCATTCAGTACATTTTTTTTCAGTGTTACACAATGATTGCTTCTATGCAGTTCCAAAACATTTTTATTACCTCCAAAGGAAACCCTGTACCCATTAAGTGCTCATGCTTTCTTCTCCCCTTCCCCTTCTAGTTCCCGCCAACCACCAGTCAGCATTCTGTTTGTATGGATTTGCCTGTTGTGGATAGTTCATTGAAATAGAATCATAGGGGCACCTAATTGGCTCAGTAGTTAAGTGTCTGAATTTGGCTCAGGTCATGATCCCAGGGTCCTGGGATCCAGGCCTTTGTTGGGCTTCCTGCTCAGTGGGGAGTCTGCTTCTCTCTCTCTCCCTGCATGCCACTCCCCTGCTTGTGCTCTCTCTCTTTCGAATAAATAACATCTTAAAAAAGGAAATAGAATCGTACAATAGGAGAATAGGAGACCTTTTGTGTTTGGCTTATTCCACTTAATGATGTTTTTTAGGTCCAACCATGTCCTGTGTATCAGCACTTCATTTTTTTTTTTTAATGGCTAAATATTCCATTATATGAATATGCTACAGTTCTTTTTATCGACTCTTCCATTGATGGGTATTTGCATTGTTTCTACCTCTTGGTTATTGCAAACACTGCAGCTATGAAAATGTGTGTATGTATTTGTATGAGTACTTGTGTTCATTTATTTGGGAGTATGTGCCTAGGAGTGGAATTACTGGATCACATAATTTTATGTTAAATTTTTGAGTAATTGCCAAACTGTTTTCTACAGTGGGTGATCCATTTTACTTTCCCACCAGCAATGTATAAGAACTTTAATTTTTTTGAGGAATTTAATTTTTTTATATCCTTGTCAACACTTGTTATTTTCCTTTTTTAAAAAATTAGTTTTAGGGCGCCTGAGTGGCTCAGTTGGTTGAGCAGCTCCTTCATCTCAGGTCATGATCCCGGAGTCCTGGGATCAAATCCCACATTGGGCTCCCAGCTCTGTGGGGAATCTACTTCTACCTCTGACCTTCTCCCCTCTCATGCTCTCTCTCACTGCCCCTCTCTCTCTCTCTCTCTCAAATAAAATCTTTAAAAAAATTAATTTTAGTCATACTAAGATACGAAGTAATAAAAATAAAAAATTAATTTTAGTCATACTAGGATACGAAATAGTAATTTTTTAAAAAAGATTTTATTTATTTATTTGACAGAGTTCACAAGTAGGCAGAGAGGCAGGCAGAGAGAGAGAGAGGGAGAAGCGGCTCCCTGCTAAGCAGGGAGCCTGATGTGGGGCTCCATCCCAGGACCCTGAGATTATGACCTAAGTCTAAGGCAGACGCTTAACCCACTGAGACACCCAGGTGCCCCTACGAGGTAGTATTTTATTGTGGTTTTGATTTGCATTTTCCTAATGGATAATGATGTTGCACACCTTTTCATATGATCATTGGGCATTTGTGTATCTTTGGAGAAATGTGTCTTCTTTCTTCATCCATCCCTAAATTGCACTGTCTTTTTGTTGAGTTGTAAGAATTTTTTATGTATTTTGGATACTAAGGCCTTTTCAGATACATGGTTTGAATATTTTTTTTCCACTCTGTTGTTTGTTTCTTACTTACTTTTCCTTTATTGTTTTTGCAAAAAAGCGAGTATACAAATATATTCTCATTTTCTCTGTCACATACAAAAGGCAGCATATTATACAGTTTTCTGTAATTTGATTTTTTCCAACCCAATAATATAATTTGGAAGTCTCTCCATATTAGTTCATAGGGATTCCCTTCCTCCCACCCTCCCTCCCCTCTGTTTGCGCAGTACCTCTTTGTATAGCTATACTGAGTTCATTCAACCAATCTCCAGATTACTTGGGTTATTTTTAGTCTTTTACTGTTCCAGATAGTCCATATTGAATAATCTTACATTGTGGGTATTTTCACACTTGTGTTGGTTTATCTGTGTGATAGATTTTTCGAAGTGAGATTACTGCAGCAAACGCCTGTAATCTTAAATATGATCTCTTTCAGAGTAGAAACTCACTTATTCTTACCTGGACTACTTCTTTTGTGCTACCATTACATTTTAACTTCCTTTATTCCTGTAAGAGCTGCTGTATAGTGTCAGAGTTATGGTTCCCCAAGAGCAGAGGATGCCCCAGAGATGGGTCCTCATGAGTGTTTTGCAGGAGATGATTGTTTTACTTAATATAAATGGATCTATTATTTTCAAGTGAAAGTCTAAACATTTAAGCGAATATCCACGGGGCGCCTGGGTGGTTCAGTGGTTTAAACCTCTGCCTTCAGCTCAGGTCATGATCTCAGGGTCCTGGGATCGAGCCCCACGTCTGGCTCTCTGCTCAGTGGGGAGCCTCCTTCCCCCTCTGTCTGCCTGCTTCCTCCTCTCTGCCTGCTTCTCTGCTTACTTGTGATCTCTCTCTCTCTCTCTGTGAAATAAATAAATAAATCTTAAAAAAAAATAAGTGAATATCCACTTTGGGTTTTGATCCTTGGTCATAGAACACATTAAGAAGCACTTGCACCAAACTGAGGAAGGTGTCTCTCTTCCTTGCCACAACCAACTCTCTCAACTACACTCAACTTTTTCTTATGCTTTCCTTTTACAAATGAGAGTAGTTGCAAAGATTGACTCCAAATGCATGTGAAAGTCCACCATTGTTATTGTTTATAATTTCCCTTATTCTGTTACCTTATTGTCTGTGTTTACATTCCTTTCCCTCTTTGAACAGTCAACTCTGATGCATTTTTCTTCATGAAATCTTCCCTAATTCACCCAAACTATAATAGGGCCCCCATCTCTCATACCATTTGCTTGCAACTTCACTACAGTCCTCACAGGTTCACATAGTGTTATCGTTATGTGTACATAGGTAGACCCTTCTAGTGTACTGTACAGACCCCTTGAAACCAGGGAGTGTTTTTCGCAGAGCCTTGAACTTATTTCATGCTCAGTTAGTTATAGCTGAATGTCTTGTGTCAATTAAGGTGTAAGGTTTTGTGCGGTTTCATGCTCTTTCTTGTCACCCTGTAAGTGTAGATGTTCTTCAGGGTTTTCTCTCTGGCCTTTTCTTCCTTGTGATTTCATCTACTCTCTGTCAGCAGTCATTCCTAAACAGATGACTTCATCTGTATCTCTTCACTCCAGTCCCTGCTCTGAGCTTGGGGTGTGATTCATCCTACCAGCACCCCAAATACAGTGTCCCTCATGTCAGAATTGTCATTGCATCATTCAGTGCTTTATCTGGCCTGTAGTAAGTAAGCATTTGTATTCATGGAATAAATGTATACATGAAAACATTTTTTCTTTTCCTGACTACTGAAAAATGTTACTCAGACCCTGCTTTGCCTACCTGTCTCATTACTTGCTTGGCCCCATCGTTTCTGTATGGAAATATTGCATATACATCCCCTGTTTTTCTTCTGTATCCACCCGAATGTGTCCTCCCCCCATTACTGTGTGAGCTACCGCATGAACTACATAGCTCCTATGTGAGCTACAATGACGAACAGGTTTTTCAATGGATATCTGAGGTCTACCCTTAGAAATCTTACTTAGCTCTCTAAAGCCGAACAAGTTGAGCCCAACATTAAAAGCTCTCCAGCCTCTGACGTCTCTGAACACCTTTCCAGCCTGTTTCCAAAGTCTTCTGTAACCTAGTCTGGTTTCAGCCAGTATTTTCCATCTCTTGGTGTCCCCATCATCTACTGAGTCACTTGAGCTGGAAATCTGAGACTGTTCCTTCCTTGACTCCTTTCCCTTCTCCTGCCACAGCCAGTTAGTTGGATTGCAATCCTCTGGATTTTACTCCTTTAAATATTTTTCAAATCTGTTCTTATTCTAACTGAACTTTGTGCCCATATTTTTGGTCACATCCATCCCCTGTACAGCTTCCAAAACCTAAATCTCACCATGAATCTCTGCTAATAATGGCTCTTCCTGCAGCATTCAGGGATCTTCTCAGAATCTGAGCCTTGTTTCCCTCTACAGTGCAGTCTCTTCTTGGGTTTCACTTGGCACTCCTGAAATACTACTGACTTGCTGGTAGTTCCATTTTGTTGCTCCCTTCTCCAGAACACACTATACTGTTTTTGCCTCCTTGCCTTTGTTTTGCAGGTTCCTTTCACTCTGAATACTACTGTCTAACCTCTTTCCTGTCCCACCTTTGGCCAGGCAAACTTCAGGTCATTTGTTGACTCTCACCTCAGACATTGCTGCCTTTTTGTAACCTTTTCTGATTTCTCTGTCCTCCACACTGTTTCCATAGTACCCTGTGCATCTCCCTATCTTTGTAACTTCCTCATTATAGTTGATTATAATAGTGTTTTAAGCTAGTCTGAGAACTTCAAAGATTATTTATACATTGATAAAATCCTTGCACCTGGCACAGTGCCCAGTACATAACAGGAACCCAATAAATGCTTGTGAATTGAATGAGTACATTATATAATTCTTCTTTATCATTTATGCCTGTGCTTATTGAATTTCCAGAGCTTGCTGTAAAAGATAGGAAGAAAATATATGGTAAATATGGGCTAGCATTTGGGTGGATCATAATCTATCCAGAGACTTTAGAGAAAAATCCACTTCCAAGCTCATTTAGACTGTTGATCAAGTTCACTTTCTTGTATTTGCAGAACTGATGTCCCATTTCCTTTGTGGCTGCAGCTGGGGCTACTCTGCTTCTAGAGGCCAGTTGCCTTCCTTCTTATGTAGCCTCTCTACAAACCAACGGCACATCAGGTTCTTTTCATACTTAGAAAATCTCTGACTGCTTGCACTTTCAGTCAGAGAAACTATGTGCTTATAAGGGCTGGTGTGTCTAGATCAGGCCCATCAGGATAGTAACCTTATCTGAAGGTCACATGTGCTATAAGATGCAACATGACCACAGGAGTGATGTCATTATATCCACAGGTTCTAGAGCTTGGGGTGGGACACTTAAAATTCTGCCTACTGCTGTGTACACAGTTGAGTGATATTTTGACAGGTTTGGTAGGGTTTCTGCTTTAGCCAGAGGGTATCTCTTTCCTTACCTTTAAGGTCAGGGTTTATGCGATCTGTTTCCATTTCTTCAAGTCCCTTGGTCTCTTATTCCTGCACATGTGACAAGGATTTTAATCATGTATCTCATAATGTAGAAGTAAGCTTGAGAGAAATGAGTTTGTGGGTTGTTAGTCCTCATAATGAAATCTGGTATGTATTGTTCTAGGAAAACATGATTCACTTGAAATCACTGAGCAGATTGTTTTGAGTGTAAGCATTACTTTTTTAAAGTAAACTTTTTATCAAAACAGACATACAGAAAGTACATAAATAATATATATTTGATACATTTTCACAAATGGAACATCATGCATGCAATTAATATAAAAACCTATTAGAATGATTACCAGTACCCCAGAAGCCTACTTATCCTGTGGCTCCTTTGAAATCAGAGTTTAGTTTGCCCATTACTTTCATAAACTTTTAGCCTATTTAATCCTTTTTAAAAAAATTGCTTTTATTTTAATTTAAGATGTGGTTGTTCCTTAAAATTTTTGGAGCATGTGATAAGAGTAGTTAAGAGGTAGCTCTTAGGGTTTGCTGCAGAGGATGAGATGTAGTGATCAAAGGTGTTGCAGGGCTAGATTCTTTATCTTCTCAGTAATAGGAAATAAACTCCCCAATTTTCTAACCTTTAGTTAGAAAAATGGTTTTTGCTCTCAAAGCAGTAATAAGCTCTTTTGTTGTTAAACAGAAACTAGAAAACTCTTTAGGAAAGTCATCCTAATGGGGTCAGTTTGAGGTGGTTGTTGGTTTTTATATTTTAAGACCAGAATTTCTAGTTGTGCTCTTGTATAATTTTATTAAACCTGTGTCAGAAAAAAGGAAAGGACAATATTTCAGAGTTGATATGTTTGAAAGTTCTTATGGTTGAACATTAGAAAGGAAATTTTTTGCAGGCTTAATTTTTCTGTTTTAAACAGAGGGCAAGGTTTCCATGTTGAACTTTCCTTTTTTTTTTTTTTTAAGATTTTATTTACTCATTTACTTATTTTTTTAGTTATTTATTTGATTTTAGTTGGGGAGAGAGAGAGCACCTGAGTATGTAGGTGTGAGCAGGGGGAAGGGTGGCGGGGGGAGAGAGAGAATCTCAAGCAGATTCTGCACTGAACCCAGTGAGGGTGTGATCTCATGATCCTAATTTAATGATTTGAGCTGGAACTAAGAGTTGGACACTGAGCCACGTAGGCACTCTTAAACTTTCCTTTTTTAACAGACAACAAGCTTTAGGACACTGTTCCAGTCACATATAATGTGGTAGACTCTGCTGGAATACCTGTTTGTTATGTGTCTCTGGAACTGTGTTTATCACCATTGTTACCAAAAAAAAAAAAAAAAAAGCCTAGACTGAGAAGGATGGTTTCTTAAATTTTTCTACCCAGTTACTTTCTAGAGTAATGTGATACCTGAGTTTCACAGGCCCATTTTAAAACACAGATTCTGGGGGTGCCTGTGTGCCTTAGTGGATTAAGGGTCTGCTTTCAATTCAGGTCATGATCCCAGGGTCCTGGGGTCAAGCCCTGCATCAGACTCCCTGCTCGGTGGCGGGGAGTCTGCCTTTCCTTCTCTCTTTGCCTCTCCCCCCCCAGCTCATGCTCTATCCTTGATTCACTCGCTCTCAAAAAAATCTTAAAAATAATCCCATAGATTCTGACATAGTGCTCTAATGGATGAGTTGTAGACCTTCAAGCAATAGACCATATCCTAAACATTGATATGCAAAGATTCATGACCTGAACATCTGTAGCTTATTTTTTCTAATTACATGTATTATAGTAATCCCATCTTTTTATATAATGTCCTAATTTTTATATGTAGCCTCTTAACCTATTATTTTGTATTTCTCCAACCTCGTGGATTATTGCATACATTCATACATAAGTAATTTTATTTTTTATTTTCATTGATATTCAAGAAATAACTTTAAAAGAAGAATATGGGTACATTGTAAAATGAGAATTTAGGCATTGTGCTTAGAAATTTTATTTTATTATTTTTTTTTGTAGTAGGCACGTGAAGAAGCTTTTTAGATGTAGTCTTGGTTCCCATGAACCAAAGTGAATTTAATTATAGACAATAGAATATAAAGTAATTCCATCATAGAAACTGTCCTAAGGGATTCGAGTGTATATCTACACAGTAAACCAGCTTCTTCTGAAAAATTAATGTTGCTAAATCAGGTAGTTTTATATCTGCAAAAAAGGACTAGAACAATTGGTAAATAATGTCTTATAAATAATCCTTAGACCCCTTTATTTTCTCTATGAACTTTTGCTCAACTAATTTTTCATGAACAGGAAAATCTTAAGATTGTTACAATCAAAGCACCAGGCTTTATGAAAACCATGACATAGGTGCATGGAGCAAATCTCCTTTTACAAGACCTAGGAAAGAGCACGTCATTTGGCTTTGCCCATATACACTCTCATGGGGGAACGAGCCAATCAGAGAAAAAGGTAGAATTCTACTAGAGGGGAGTGGGGGTGGGGTGTGTGTGTGTGTGTGTGGTGTAGAATATCTCTTTAATAAGGTGGTTTGTGTTTTTTCCATCCTAATGGCTTTGGTTTTATAAAAATGGTACTTTTTCATTAAAAATTGTATAGAAAAGCATAAAGTATAAATCAACAGAGATCTTCCTCCCCAGATGTAACCATTGTTAGCCTTTTGATGGACTAGTTTACAGAAATCTCTCTGTGCCTGTGTTATGTATGTGGGAGGGTACATACTAATTAAGGTGGGATCAAATTGTATGCTGTTTTGTAATCGTTCACTCAACCATCTGTCAATTTTCAAATCTGTAAATATAGACTTGTACTATTTTCAATGGATATTTACTCTTCTACTGTTAGTCATATTTTCCTCAACTCTTCTAGACGTGGGAGGCATTTTAGTTCTTCATTTCAGATGGATATGATGAATATGGTTAAGGATACATGTTTTCCTCTTTGTCTGATAGTCCCCTCAGTTAGCATAAATACCTTGGAGCAGGATTGCCGGTCACAGAGTACATCTGTTTTGTTTCATATCACAGGTGTTGTTAACTGTACCTTTGCTAGGTCCTCAGTCTGTATCTTCTCCCCAGCACTGCTGTCAGTTTTTTTTTTTTATTATTGCATATCAGAAATATGCAAACTGATAGCCTCCCCCCACTTTATCTTTCCTTCATTCATTTTTTTATTGCTTTAATTTATTGTGATAAATGAAAACATAAGCAATGGTAGATGGTGCATCCGTCACTCAGGTTCAGTAATTTCAACTCATGGTTAATTTTGTTTGATCTACCATTGTACCTATTTCCCTTCCTCCCATTTATTATGAAGCAAATTCCAGACATATTCTCATTTAATCTGTGTTAAATTATTTAATATCTTATTTTATTTATATCTCTTCACTTATTACTGAGAACGAGTATCCTTCTATATACATATTGGGTATGAAGTAGTTATATATCTTAATTCAGTAGTGAATTAATTGGTTTTCTTTCTCTGGTTTTATACCAATTACATTGTGTGGTTTAACACTTAGGTTTGATAATCTTAAGATAGAGATGTAAAGATAAGGTTCAGTTGCAAGAAAGTAACTAGAGTTTGTGCTGGTCATACAACGTCTGCAGCATTTGGTTCTGGGTGTGACGTTGGCAAATGAGGATATCCTGAAGAGTGACCAGTGTGGTGAAATTAGGAAATAGTGTCATACAGGGAATGGTTGAAGGAGTTGGGTGGGGATCTTTAGTTTGGAGAAAACAAAACAGGGAAGAGAGTGGTGAAGGGTGACAACTATATATATGAAGATGTGTCATGTGTGGGAGATTCGGAGATAAAAAAGAAGATGCTAATTAGGTAGCAATAAATTATATCTCCTCTCTGGCTCCTCATACTTTTCCTGATTTTGTTTATATACTGCTGATGAAAGCAAGTGATTTGTTATGTGGTGCAAATGATGCTTTTGGGTTTCTGGGAAACCCTGAGATGATCTGTGTCGGGTTTTGCTCCACACATCCATTTCTTGAAACTAGGACTTAACTTTGATATTTAAATTGATTTTGCTGTATAAGAAAATACTCTTCAGTTAAAAAAATATGTTTTTCTAGCTAGAAAGCTGCTCAGTATAGGCCCACAATCCCATTCCCATAGTTTCAAAATAAAAAAAAAAGTTCGGAAATATTTTTCATAACTCATTTGGAGGCAAAACTTGACCTGAACAGATGTCTTTATTTATTCCACTTGGTGTGAATATTCATACAATTCTTTGCAGAAATAGTAATGTGTTTGATTACAGTGTGCTTTCCCGTACCCCAGGGGATGTTATGTAATGTTGTATTATTACCCTTCTAAAATCCAAAGAAATCTGAATTTTGTAAAGCTTCTAGCCCAAAGGGTTTTTGTACCTATAATTGTTTTTTTCTGTGTTGAATGATACACTGTGTATTTTGATACCTGATGACTATGCGTATGTAAAAAGAGGACAGTAGTTTACACTTGTTTGTTCTTTTGGAAGCTGTGAAATTAGGTTAATATGTAGAACATATTCAAATTAGGGCTGTCCCCAATAGCATGTTATTAGCATGGTATTATTCCATACAGGTTTAACATTCTTCTGAAAATGGGAAGAAGAATGTGGCAATACAGAGTTGAAATACTAGGACTGTTGAATAGAGATGCCTTCTAGAGGCAAATGGCAAGATATATTTAAATGTTTTCACTTCATCCAATCTTATTAGTGCATTATGGTGTTACATTGAGTAATTTGAAATGAAGTAATATATCATGAAACAGAATTAGGCCTGTTTTAAGTCTACATTTATGACCTTTTTAAATTTGTTTTTAGGCATAGATATCGAAGTTGCTTGTAAACAGTGGTGATGATTTCATTTTAGATCATACTGATAGCTTCGTTCAAGTGATCTAAATTGCTGGTGTTGTAAGCCCTGCCCCAAACTTTACATAGAAGGGCAGTATGGTTTAATAACGTATTTATAGGAAGAAAAAAACTTGGTTTAAGAACAGCAGGAAAATGTATTATGTGAAAGTCTCCTTCCCTCAATCATTCTACCCAAAGATAACTATTAAATTTTTTGTGTATTTATCTAATAATTTTATTCATATCAGTAATACACATATTTAAAAATAATTTACTAATAGGAACATATCCTCTCCCGTCTATTGCTTTTTCTTGTATGTGTCTTAGAGGTCTTTCTGTAAGTGTTACGCAGAGTTCTGCTTTCTTTTTGGTCACTATGTAGTATTCCATATATACCATAACTTTCATAACCAATCCTTGATGGACTTATAGGCTGTTTTTCTTTTTGGT
This sequence comes from Lontra canadensis, assembly GCF_010015895.1. Lineage (NCBI taxonomy): Eukaryota > Metazoa > Chordata > Mammalia > Carnivora > Mustelidae > Lontra > Lontra canadensis. Next base: position 13,014,666 of record NW_022631039.1, on the reverse strand, counting down.
TATTAAAAATGATCATGCAGGGTGCCTGGGTGACTCAGTTGGTTAAGCCACTGCCTTTTGCTCAGGTCATGATTCCAGGGTCCTGTGATCGAGTCCTACATTGGGCTCCCTGCTCATTGGAGAGCCTGCTTCTCCCTCTCCCTCTGCCTGCCTCTTTGCCTACTTGTACTCTCTCTCTCTAGCTCTCTATCAAATAAGTAAATAAAATCTTAAAAAAAAAAACCTCAAAAATGATCATGCAGTAGACATCTTTGTATGTGTAGCTTGACATATTCTTTTTTTTTTTTTTTTTAAGATTTTATTTATTTATTTATTTGACAGACAAGCAAGGGGAGTGTGAGACGGAGAAGCAGGCTTCCCGCTGAGCAGGGAGCCCGATGCAGGGCTTGATTCCAGGACCCGGGGATCATGACCTGAGCCGAAGGCAGACACTTAACAGCTGAGCCACCCAGGCGCCCCAGCTTGACATATTCTTGCATGAAAATCCTACAGGTGGATTTCTAGCCTGGTAAAGCTGGATTGATGGTATTGAATTACCCACACAAAAGATCTTACCAGTGTTATCTTGTTACTGACTGTGTTTATGAATGCTGTTTATTCCCTCTTTTGCGGCAGCTTGGCATTAAAGTAGGTATGTTTTTAAATACAATGAACATTAAGTTTTTTTTTTTAATTTAAAGTCTTGTTTTGTTAATGACAAATTTAAATTTGAAAAATAATTTGTCTATGAGCCATATTTCATTTTGTAGGCAGGGGTTGGTATTCCTATAGGCTCAGGTTCTCTGCTCCCACACTTTTGGCATCCCCTTCATGAGGTACTCTTCTTGTGACTTTGAGGAGGAACGGATTATTTCCCTTTTCATTTTGATCTCCTTGGGAGGAAAAGAAACCCTTATTTATATAATTTTTCATTGAACAGTATATTGAGATATAATTCATTTATTCAAAATGTAAAATTCAAATACTTTTGGTATATTCAGAGTTATGCAACCATTAACATAATGAATTTTAGAACATTTTCATTACCCCCAAAAGAAATCTCACACTCCTTAGCTATAGTTCCTCCATCAGTTTAACCCCTAATCTAATCTAATTAGTGGTTTATTAGATTAGCCATTAATCTACTTTCTGTCTCTATAGATTTGCTTATCTGGGCATTTCATATAAATGGATTTCTACCATTTGTGGTCCTTTTGCATATGGCTTCTTTCACTTAGCATCATGTGTTTAAGTTTATCCACCTTGTAGCATGAATCAGTCCTTCATTCTTTTTTATGGTTGTATAGTATTCCTTTGTAAGGATATATCACATTTGTGTTTGTTTATTCTTTTTGGTGGTTACGAATAATGTGGTTGTATACAACTTTTTATGTGAATGTAGGTTATTATTTCTCTTTGGTATATACATAGAGGTGGAATTGTTGGGTCATATGAGAACTCTGACTGTTTTCAAAGTGGCTGCATCATTTTATATTCCCACCAACAGTTTATAGTGAGAGTACAAATTTCTCCACGTCTTTGCCAACACTTGTTTTCTTTTAAAAAAATAAAAATTATAGCCATCCTAATAGCTGTGAAGTAGTATCTCATTATAGTTTTGACTTGCATTTCCTTGATTGCTAATAACGTTGAGGTTCTTTCTATGTGTGTATTGGCATTTTGCATATCTTTGGGAAAATATTCAGATCCTTTCCCATTTTTATTCTTAAAGTGTAACATTTTTTATATATGCTAGATATAACTATCTTATCAGGTATGTAATTTCTGGATATTTTCTCTTGTTCTGTGGGTTGGTTTTACACTTTCTTGTTGCTATTCTTTGAAGTACAAACGTTTTTAATTTTGATGAACCCTAGTTTATCTTTTTTTCTTGCTTGAACTTTTGGTGTCCTGTCTGAAAATACTTTTAGGTGACAGATTTGCCTGATGCATTAGGTTGGCTATAGGCAACAAGTTTACCATCTCAACCACTTATTCCTTGAAGGTGATCTCAGGTGCAGCTTATTTAAGGCAGTACCAACAAACTTTTAGATGTTTTACTTGGAAATATGTTTAAAGGTATTGTCATAAAATCTAGCCTTTATAATAAAATACGACCTTGCAACATGTTTTTGCATATTTATTGTAAAACACTTGTTACTATTCACATTATAGGTACTAAAAATATACTTTCAGAATTTCAGAATATAGCTTTCTTGTGCCTTATTTTGAAGTAACATTACACTGATTTTTTACACTAAGAAGATGATTAATTTATTTCACACTAAAAAATGCTTTATCTAAACTATTACTATATTAAAAGTTAACATCTCAAAAATTTTTGCTACTAACTGATAACTGAGATTTTTTTGAGATTTTAACTGATTTATTTTTGGTCATACACAGTTAAATATTTCTTTATTATTGTAGTTTTAAATCTCCTCAATTTTTCCCCAGATAATTAATGTACAGGGCATGGCTTACTGATAAGTATGACTAGAGCTGCACAAATTAATCCTAGCAGGGCTCCATCCTTTAATGTCAGTGCTGTAAATTGTTCTCACATTATTCCTGTTATTCTCGTGTTATATCTTATGTAGATATAAATTCTTATTTTGTGGGTGTTAAGGGATATGGTTCAGTAGGATTCAAGAACTTAAAAATTGCCCTCCTTCACATTTCTAATAAGTGAAGTCAGAGTAATTATAAAGGAATGATAATGGAATCTGTTATCTATTTAGAAAAACAAATTTTATTGCCATTTATAATGCATGTAAACGGCTGGTGTTTATTTTAGAAAGAATTATTATATTTATAGGCCCTAGAAAGACTCTGCATTTTGTAATTAAATTAATGTTAGTAGAGGTTGGAACAGTTTCTAGGAATGTCATAATGTGCTGTAGGGGACAGTAATACTTTTAAAGGTTCTGACATGCAGCCAGTAAGGTGTTTCTATTTCTAAATAACTACCCCCCTCCACCCCCGAGAGTAGATACAAGAAGTATTTTTGGTAAATTTGCCAAGTTTTTTTTTTTTTTCTTTAAAGATTTTATTCATTTATTTTTTGAGAGAGAGGCAGTGAGTGAGAGCATGAGCGAGAAGAAGGTCAGAGGGAGAAGCAGACTCCCCGTGGAGCAGGGAGCCCGATGCAGGACTCGATCCCGGGACTCCGGGATCATGACCTGAGCCGAAAGCAGTCGTCCAACCAACTGAGCCACCCAGGCGTCCCTGCCAAGTTTTTTTAATATGATTCTCATTATGTCACTGAAGGTACCTCAGTAATATCAGCATTCTAAGTTAAATAGTTACTCAGCTTACTACTTTGACATTACCACGGATGAGAATTGAAAGCTAAGTCGAGCCTGGGGAATGGGTTTCATTGTCTAGAAAAGGCTCTTAGATTTCTCCTTTTTAGTACACTACAATCTTTTGTTAGGGTATTGCCAAGAAAGGAGGAGACTGCTTACTTCAGGCTGTGTCTTTGACTTTGGAATTCTCACAGGTACATTGTGAATGAGTTCAGATCTCTTATTTTTTATTTTTCAAAAAGATTTTATTTATTTATTAGAGGGAGAGAGATAGTGTGAGATAGCAAGAGAGCGCACAAGCAGGGAGGAGAGGGAGAAGCAGGCTCCTTACTGGGTAGGGAGCCCAATGTGGGGCTTGATTCTAGGACCCTGGGATCATGATGTGAACCGAAGGCAGAAGCTTAACCCACTGAGCCACCAGGCACCCTAGATCTCTTAATAAATTGGAAACTAGTATGTTTCCTGTGGTTCTGTTGCTCTGGAGGTTCCTGATCCCTATTGAAGGCCACAATACGCAGAGCTGATGGGACCAGTTACTGGCAAAATTATGATGTTCAAAAACCTACTTGTTCGAATATCTGGAATTTCTTACTTCTAGGGAGTCAGCTGACTTCTGGAGAGTTGTATGAAAGGAACATTTCACTTTCTGAGAAGATATTCGTTATAGTTCATAATTTTCGTTACCCTTTAATGAGGTCAAAGAGACATCTTCACTGCAACTATAGAATGCTTAGTTTTGTTCCACCTGCCTCTGGTTGGGCTTCTACATGTTTTCGTGTGTTTCATTATCTCAGATTTCTGGTTAGATGGTGACTTTTTTCTTCCATACTCCGCCTGGATTCCAGGGTCATCTCTAGCTCTTAAACCTGAACTTTGTCATGTTAATGAACACCTTTGTTTCTGTTATTTAATCTGTCCTGCCTATCCCTAATGCCTTATCTGCTCTTGTGGCCACAATGCTCAGTACTTTTGTGTGAATTAGAACAACTTTGAAGACTGTTATTTGTAATATCGGTCAGGGTTCAGTTCTGTGGAAAACAGGATCTAATTCTTCCTACTTTAAACAGAAAGGGATTTAGCACAGGGAACTAAATGTCTTGCTGAATTGTTGAGTGAGGGGTTTAAAGGCATTCTGTAGCCTGACCACCAAAAGCAATTCCCACATCCACCCAGTAGAACTGGGCTGCCAAGGGAGCTGATGTTCCAGCCTGATCAGGAAGCTCCCTGCTGAAGTGGATACTGCTCATCAGCTCCTGACCCCACAGTCGGGTTGTCCTGCCTGTCATCCACATGCGTGTCATGGATATGTCACACTGTTTCTCTCCCCGCTTAATCCAGATTCAGTCGTAACTCAGTTGGATCATACAAATTTATCTTTTGTATGATTCACATTTATCATGATCTGATTGATACAACTTGAGTCCAGTCCAGAACATCAGTAGCGAGAGCGCTGGGAAATGTGGTTTTTCGCTTACCCATCTCTGTGGTTTGCTAGTAGAAGGCTGGAGTAATTTGAGTCAGGCTGTGGTGTTCTCCACAAATGTATGGTTTCCCTCTAATTTGGTTCTTTGAAATTTCCCTCAAAAACCAGCTTTAGAGGGAAACCAAGTGTACTTTGACTTGTCCTTGTGAGAGTGATTCTTCTGTTCACGAACGTGGCAACTCCTATTCCACTTCACTCTGCTCCCTTTGAGAGGCAAACTGGAGCCTGAGCTTGAGAGGCAAGAGAAGCTGTTAATTGGGTGTGAACTCTGCTTAATCATTCTTCTGGGCTTATCTCCTGTTATTTCAAATCGTGGGAAGTAGCTACAACACCATCGTGTGGAATGTAGGAGTGAGGAGGTGAGCGTCAGCAAAGTGTCTGGGGACACAGAGACTCTTGGACCTGGGGTCTAAGAGCTGCAAAGGACAGTAAGAGGAGAGAAATAAAAATGTTCTGGCAATTTAGAAACAACCTCTTGTGAGCATTTGACACACTGTAGTTACTCTTTCCTTCTTGAAAACCTTTCTTCAATGAGTCCAGGAAATGTTATTCTCTTGTCTCACTGTTAGAAGCCTTCTCTGTTTGCTTTGTTGATTCCTCTCCTTGCCTCAGGTCTCAGTCCTTCTTTTTTTCTCTTTGTGGGCAGTCTCGTCCTTAGTTATTTCTAGCCTCAGCCTTTCCCAGAAATCTAGACTTGTGCTTCCAGTGGCCTACATTGATGTCCTTGTAGGTGTCTAATACATCTAAAACCAAACTCTTTTAATTAATTAATTAATTAATTAATTAATTTAATTTTTTAAATAAAGCCAAACTCTTGTTTTCTTCCTCCCCATCTATCCCTCACCCAGTGTACCCCATCTTACTAAAATGCATTATGATTTACCCGTAACTCAGGCCCAGAACCTGAGCTGTCCTCAATCTTCTCTTTCACTTCTCACATTCACTTCATTAAGATTCTGTTGGTTCTGCCTTCCAACTAAGTTCTGAAACTGTCACTTGTAATCATCCTTACTATTGCCATCCTAGGCCACCATCATCACTTTAAATGGTTACCCTCACTTTACTCTTCTGTACCTAATAGCCAGAGTGAGTCCATCCTGCCCACTTAGCATGTAAATCCCATTGCACCCAGAATATAAATTTCAGGTTCTTATGATAGCCTGTGAGGTTTTCTGTGTATAGTCCCGGCCGTCATTCTGACCTTACCTCCTGTCTCTGTCTGGCTTACTAAACTTCTTCCACATTGGTCTCCCCAACAAACTTACTGGGATAATACATAATAGTACATTTCTATTTTTCTGATTCCCACTAGAGTGTGTTTCATTCTCAGGAACTTAATTTCACTCCCTGCTTTATGCTTCCTTTGGCATGTGGGTGCTCACATGTTTGCTCATTGGAAGGTGGGGCAGTGAAATTTTTTAAAGTTCTTAGTGGAAGATTGAAGATTAAAGTGTCTTTTGGTGAGGGGCAGTTTGCACGAAATAGTAAAATATGTGATTGGTTACAGTAAGAGAAAGTAAGCATTAAAGAATGATACAAATATGGAACTTTCAAATTAGTAGAAACAATGGAATCAATAGCAACTTGAACAAAACAGTAGGAGTTAGGAAAGGGAAGGTGGAAACAGTCTAAAAGAGCAAAGTAAGATAAAAGAAATAAAAGTGAGTGAGCCAGAGACTTCCCTTTCTGCCAAGGTGAAGCAGTACATCCCTCCCAGATCTACCCTCTTCTGTTCAAAATTCCAGGAGGTAACCCAACAAACAAGTATAGGAAGACCCTGAAAGGTGGAAAGAATGTGGTGGACAGTCTAGGAACCTGGGGACTTTAGAAATGACAAGAGGGTGGGTTCTTTAGTTTTCCATATTGTCTCCCATGCATCCTGGCCAGCATACTGCAGAAGCCTCCAACCCTGAACAGCCAACAGAAGAAAAGCTCTTCTTGGAGGGATGGATGGTCTAAGAAACTTTTTGGAGGGAGGGAAAGAATGGTCTAAGAAAATTTTGTGTCAGTACTCACCCTGCTCAAGCCAAAGATCAAGAGAACCTCTTCTCCGGCACACAGTTTTAGTAGGGTTGAGCTGGGAGTTGACTCTACCACCTCCAGTGACACACATGCCTTTTGGTTGGTCACTGTCCAGCAGAAGTTGAGAGTATAGGACATTTGCACTAACAAATGGCCCTAAATAATTATATGAAAAGAGGAAAGGTTTAAAATCAGTAACCCACTCTTTTAACCTCAAGAAATAGAAAAAGCCAAAGCAAGGCAAAGGAAAGAAATTGAAACTAAGAAAACAATGAAAAAAAAATCAATGAAATAAATTGTTCTTTGAAAAGTAAAATTGATAACTTCTAGCAGGACTGGCAGAGATAAAAAGGGAGAAAACACATAACTGTAAAAAAAAACCCTACTGATCCTTCTGATATTAAAAGAATAATAAGGGAATGATACAGCTTTACCTTCATAAATTTGACCACTTAGGGGAACAGAATCAATTCTTAAAAACTAACACCCACCAAAACTGCATTAAGATGAAATAACCTGAATTAGTGGTGTAGCCATTAAATAAATTGAATTCTTCATTAAAAGGATCCTGTAAAATCTTCAGGCCCATATGGTTTCACTGGAAGAATCAAGAGAAGACTTAGTACTATCTTATGTAATCTCTTCCAGAAAATAGAAGAGGAGGGAAAACACACAAATTCATTTTATGAGGCTAGTATTACCTTAATAGCAAAATCAGGTAAAAGATTCTGCAGGTCAGTATCTTTCATGAACTTAGAGGCCATAATCTTCAACAAAATGTTAGCAAATTGAATCCATTTGTAATGAAAATTCAGATATATGTATTAACTACATATGTACATATATATTATATATGTATATGTATACACAAATTTTAACATGGGCAAGCGGGATTTATTTCAGGCATCCAGATCTGGTTCAACACTTAAAAATCAGTTTATAGTCTATCATATCTTCAGGTTGAAGAAGAAGAATCATGTGACTTATTTGACCCAGAAAAAGCATTTGACAAAATCCAACATTCATAATGATTTAAAAACTCCAAAAACTAGGAAAAGAGAACTTACTCAACTAGAGAGCATCTACTAGATGCTCTAGCTAAGACCATACTTAATAGTGAAAGGTGGAATGCTTTCCTTTTAAGGTTGGGAAGAAGGCCAGGATGTATACTCTTGACGATTGCTATTCAAATAGTACTGGAAGTTCTAGCCACTGCAATAAAGCAAGAAAAGGAATTAAACAAGATATCTTTTACTAGGAGATTACATTATTATTTAAATAGAAAATCCTGAGGAATTTTAGGAAGAAACTTGAACAATGAGCTCAACATAGTTGCATACAGGATAAATACACAAAAATCAACCACATTTTTAGTTACTAACAAAGAACGTGTGAAAACTGAAATTAAAACCAATACTATTGATTTAAGTATTCCAAAAATGTGAATTTTTTAGGTATAAAATAGTATAGGATTTTTGTACTGAAAATTATAAAATGCTGATGAAATCAGTGAGCCAGATAAATGTTGACACATACTGTGTTCATAGATTAAATGTAGTAAATATGTTCTTCCGAAATTGACAGATTTTATGCAGTTTCTGTAAAAATCTTTTTTTTTTTTTTTTGTAGACATGGCAAGGTTTTCAAAATTTTGTAGGCATAGGCCTCAGAATAATAGTTTTGAAAAAAGAACAAAGTGGTTGGAAACATTCTGATATTAAAGTTTTCCCTATATTTACAGTAATCAACATAGTGTGGTATTGGCAGAGGGATAGTCACATAGATCAATGGGATGAGAGAACCTACGAACTCACAGAAGTATGTTCAGCTAGTTTCTGATAAAGGTGCAGAGGCAGTTCAATGAAGGAAGGATAGCCTTGTCAGCAGATGATAGAGCAATTTGACATCCATAGACAAAATGGCGAAATTTGATCTGAAATTTATACCTTACATAAAATTAACTAAAAATAATACTTAAGTGCAAAATTATGAAAGTGAAAGGAAAAAAAAGTCATCCGGACACAGGATGAGACCATGAGTTCTTAGTGTTGAGACCAAAAGCACAGTCCACAAAAGGAAAGATTGATCACTTGGAACCCACTTAAAAACTTGTGCTCTTGGTAAGACCATGTAAAAATCATGAAAAGAGAAGCTACAGACTGGTAGAGAACATTTGTGACCAACACATCTGCCAAAAGACAGTATATATATCTCTATATCTATATATCTATATCTATATCTATCTATCTATCTATCTATATCTGCCAAGACTGTGTATATCTGTATCTAGATCTCTATCTATCTATCACCTATCTATCTACCAATATTCAGTAGTAACAAAAATCAATTAGAAAATGGGCAAAAGACATCAACAGACATTTCACTAGAGAGGACATATAAATGGCAAATAATCACAGAAAAAGACATTCAACATTATTAGCCATTAGGGAAATTAAAACTACCAGAAGAAACCACTGCTGAAGGTAAAATTTTAAAAATTGACACCACCAAACACTGAGAAGCATGCAGAGAAACAGCATTACATCTATACTGCTGGTAGGAACCATCAGTGTAGAAAATGGTTTGGCAGTTTCCTATAAAACTAAGCGAGCAATTGCTGTAGGATCCAGGAGTTGGCACTTCTATATATTTATCACAGACAAATGAAAATTGTTGCATAAAAACTTGTCCAGGAATGTTTATAGAAGCTTTATCTGTTTACCCCACACTTGACAGGTGGGGATACTCACCACTATACTAACGAGGATGGTGACCCCCACACTGGAGACAAACCATTCCTTCATTGGGTGAATGATGAAACCATAGTGCACCTATATATCCTTGTGGCTACTCAGAAAGGAGCAAAATATTGATACCCATGATGTAGCTAAATCTCTACATTGAATTTAAAAAATTATACATGGAGCACTACATCAAAAACTAATGTACTCTATGATGACTAACATAACATAATAAAATAAAAAAAATAAAATACTGAAAGGTTACATATGTGTGAGTCTATTTATATATTCATAAATGATGAACTTTTAGAAGTGGAGAACTTGTTACTGGTTTAAGAGGGGGATGAGGGTGTGAAGGCTGTGGCTATAAAAGGCAACATGAAAGGATTCTTGTGATGGAAATGTTCTGTATCTCGACTGTGTAATATCCTGGCCATGGTATTGAACCTGATTACTCAAGATGTTGCCATTGTAGGAAAGTTGATCATGAGTGAATAGGTACCTCTTTGTATTTCTTACAATTGCATGTGAATCTACAATTATAATACATTTTTAAAATGTGAATGGACTAGATTCTATCAGAAGACAGGATTAGGAAATGACTTAATACAATAGATTATAAGCAACACTTCAAATCCAGTTGTTAAAGATGAAACTAGATATGAGCAAGAAGATTCTGCACAAGGATTAAAAGTGGAATGACAGTATTGATACCAGAGTAGTTGAAACTTAGGCTGAAAGCACTCAACATTATTACAGGGAACCTTATGAATTGGTAAAAGCTTGCATTTTGAAGAGGATATGGCAGTGAGGGGGATAGACACCAGATCACTCTCTAAACACATAAAAGAACTAGAAATGCATGTAAATTGTAATAAATTTAGGTCAAAACAATCAAAAGATCATCACCTACCAAAGCCTATATAGAGCACAATGAAAACCATATGTAAGGGAAAAATCTATAGAACTAAATGTCTTCAATATTAAAGTAACAAAAAATTTCTCCAAACCTGCATATCCGATTGAAAAGTTTGTTTTAGCAATTGAAACTTTTTTGTTTTAGAAATTGTTAAGATACACATACCATAAATTTTATCATCTTGACCATTGTTTAGTGTACTGTTTAGTAGTGTTAATTCACATTGCACAATCAATTTCTAGAACTCCTTTTATCTTCCTTTTCCCCTGGCAACGACCGTTTACTTTTCTATGAACTTGAATACTCCATGTACCTCACTTAAGTGTGATCACCTTATTATATCTGCCTTATTTCGTTTAGTATAATGTTCTCATATTTCAGAATTTTTTTTAAAGGGTTTAGTTTTTCCTTTCACAGAGATCACAAGTAGGCAGAGAGGCAGGCAAAGAGAGAGGGGGAAGCAGGCTCCCCACTGAGCAGAGAGCCTGATGTGGGGCTCGATCCCAGGACCCTGGGACCATGACGTGAGCCGAAGGCAGAGGCTTTAACCTACTGAACCACACAGGCGCCCCTCAGAATTTATTTTTAAGATTTTATTTATTTATTTGACAGAGAGAGATCACAAGTAGGTAGAGAGGCAGGCAGAGAAGGGGAAGCAAGCTTCCTGCTGAGCAGAGGGCCTGATGCGGGGCTTGATCCCAGGACCCCGAGATCATGACCTGAGCCAAAGGCAGAGGCTTAACCCACTCAGCCACCCAGGCACCCCTTACTTGTGATTCTTAATCAAATTTCACCTTCCAAGTAAATTACCATTACTTGAGGTCGGACATCTTCTGGTGAATTGGGGGATCTTTAAATATTACCCTTCCTGAGAATCCGTCAGGCTCTGAAAGCCCCATATTTCAGAATTTTTAAAAAATATTTTATCTGAGGAGAGAGTGAGAAAGCACGAACGGAGGTGGGGAGGGAAGGGAGAGAGGGAATAGGAGAAGCAGATTCCCCTCTGAACAGGGAGCCTGATACCCACAGCCATGACCCTGGGATCATGACCTGAACTGAAGGCAGATGTTTAATGACTGAGCCACCCAGGCACCCCATGGCCTGTACTGCTATAAACTTCCCTCTTTGAACACTTTGGCTGCATCCCAAAGATTTTGGACTATTGTGTTTTCATTTTCATTTGTTTCCATGTACTTTTTTCTTCTATTTCTTGATAGCTGATTTCATTGTTTATTAACATATTATTTAGCCTTCATGTATTTGTGATCTTTCCAGATTTTGTGTCATGATTGACTTGTGGTTTCATAGCATTGTGGTCAGAAAAGATGCATGGTAGGACTTTGATCTTCTTGAATTTGTTCAGGCTTGTTTTGTGGCCTAATATGTGATCTGTCTTTGAAATGTTTCACATGCACTTGAAATGAATATGTATTTTACTGTTTAAGGATGGAATATTCTGAATGTATCTGTTAAATCCATTTCTTCCACTGTGTTATTCAAAACCATTGTTTTCTTGTTGATTTTCTGTTGAGATGACCTGTCCATTGATCTAAGTGGGGTATTAAAATCCCCTACTACTGTATTATTATCAATTAGTTCCTTAATATTTGTTATTAACTGTTCTGTGTGTTTGAGTGCAGATTGTTAGATCTTCTTGTTGGATTTATTAAATTTATATTTTTATATATATCTTTTGTCTTTTATTACAGCTTTTGCTTTAACGTCTATTTTGTCCACTGTGAGTTTTGCTACTCTGGCTTTATTTTGACATCCATTTGTATGATAAATATTTCTCCATCCTCTCACCTTTTTTTTTAAAGATTTATTTATTTATTTATTTGACAGAGAGAGAGAGAGAGAGATATCACAAGTAGGCGGAGAGGCAGGCAGAGAGGGGGAAGCAGGCTCCCTACTGAGCAGAGAGTCCAATGTGGGGCTAGATCCCAGGACCCTGAGATCATAACCTGAGCCGAAGGCAGAGGCTTTAACCCACTGAGCCACCCAGGCGCCCTCCATCCTCTCACTTTTAATCTGTAGTTGTCTTTAAGTCTAAAATGAGTCTTTTGTAGGCAGCCTATAGATGGGTCTCTTTTTTAAAATCTATTCTGTCATCGTATGTCTTTTGATTAGAACATTTACTCCATTTACATTCAAAGTAATTATTGGTAAGTATTGTCATTTTATTTTGTGATTATTTCTGCAGAAGTTTTCTGATCATTTCTTGTCTTCCTTTCATGGTTTGCTGATTTTCTTTAGTGTTGTATTTGAGTTTCTTTCTCTTTCTTCTTAGCATATTTATAGTGATTTTTGATGGTTACCATTAGGTTGTTAATAGGATCTGCTGCATATAGCAGTCCATATTAAGTTGCTTGTTTAAATTTGATACCATTCTTTATTTCTCTCCTCCTGTTTGAGGTATATGCTGTTATGTTTTATATCTTTTTTATTTTGTCAGTTCTTTGATTTTTTTTACATAAATATTCATTTTTACTGCTTTTGTGTTTCCTACTCACCTACTGTTATTTCTGGTCTCTCCTTGCCACTCAGAGAGTCCCCTTTAATGGTTCTTGGAGGGCTGGTTTAGTGGTCATGAATTCTGTTAGTTTTTTTGGGGGAGACTTTTTATTTCTCCTTCTGTTCTAAATGATTGCCTTGCTGCACAGAATATTGTTGCCTGCAGTTTCCCATTTAGCACTCTGAATATACTGTGCCATTCTCTCTGGCTTAGAAAGTTTCCACTGAAGAATTCCCTGATAGCCTTATGAGGTTTCCCTTGTATGTTACTGTCTTCTTTTGTCTTGCTACTTTAACATTTTTTTCTGTATTGCTATATTTTGCCAGTTTAATTACAATATGTCTTAGTGTGGATCTGCTTTTGTTGATTTTGCTGGGGATCTCTGTGCCTCCTGGATTTGTATTTCTGTTTCCTCCCCAGATTAGGGAAGTTTTCAGCTATTATTTCTTCAAATAAATTTTTTGCTCTCCTTTTTCTTCCCCTGGAATTCCTATAATATAAATGTTATGAGGTTGGTGCAGTCACAGAGTTCCTTAAGTCTTCATTTTGCATATATATTTCTTTGTTCTTGTTCAGTTTGATTACCTTCAATTACTCTGTCTTCTAGGTCATTAATTCATTGCTCTGCTTTTTCTAGCCTGCTGTTCATTGCATCAAGTGTGTTTCTAATCTTCATCTCTGATTTTTTTTTTAATCTCTGATGTGTTCTTTTCTTTTTTTTATTTCCATGTTAAGAGTCTCACTGATGTCTTTGACTCTTTTCTCAAGTCCAGTGAATATCCTTATGATCATTGCTTTAAATACCCCATTAGGTATGTTACTTATATGTGCTTTGCTTAGATCTCTGGCCACGGCCTTCCTCTTCCTTCATTTGGAATAAATTTCTCTGTCTTCTCATTTTGTTTGAGTCACGGTGTCTGTTTCTCTGTGTTAGATAAGTCACCTATGGCTCTTGGTCCTTGAGGGTAGTGGCTTTATGAAAAAGAGGTTCTGTAGTGCCTTGCCATGTAGTGTTTCCTGTTCCCCAGGGCCTGGGGTTCCTAAGAGTGTCTCCAATATGTGCTATGTGTCCTCAGCTATTTTGTCCTATCTGCTTTATCCTTTAGGCCAGTTGGCTATAGAGGCTTCCTTTACCTGTTGTGGTTAGTGTTTTGTCCCTGGCCTGAATGTGGCAAGTTTTAACTAGGTATGCCCTGGTCGGCTTGTGTATAAAGATCTGTTGTCACTGCCAATGAAACTAAGGTTCTGCAAAACTCCCAGGTCAGGAGATGTGTTGTGAGCAGAGGTTTGGGCTGTTCTTCTGGGAGAAGGGGCCTGCCATGCTGAGACTGAGGCAAGCATGTCTAGGAAGGGTGGTTTTTTGGTTCATGGAGGCAGGGCTTGTGTAAGGAAGTTAGATAGCAAGTGTAGGAGTTGTGCTGGTTCCTGTAGGTGACCCCCTGTGCTTATGCTGAGGGTTGGGGAGGGAAGAGATGCCTGCTAGTTCCTTTGTTCCTGGAAGTCTCTCTGAATGCTATCTCTCTGGCATATGCTCCAAAATGAGCAAATAACCTCCCAATTGTGTGCCCCAGGTACTCTTCAGATTGCTGTTTTCAGTCTGTATGTCATGGACTATTTGCCTGTCTTCTGTCCAAGAGCAGTTCAGCTGTCATGGCTCTATCCAAGCCAAGTCCACTGACCTTTAGAACTCCATGCACTGAGCCCAGCTTGTTATCAGAAGTCACAAAATTTGGCCCCTCCACTCTCCAAGCCAATTGCTCTGGGGATTCTTTTCCCCCCTGTGCACCAGGGAGATCTTTTTAAACCAAGATTGGAAACTCAAAAGTTATTAAATAAATGACAGCACATTTGGTGATATGAAATCTTAACATTTTCACTATCAAATATAAAAATAAATATGTTTGCATAGCCTTTTTTGCAATTCAGGTAATAAAGGAATAATACATATTTACAAATTGACATTAAGAAAACTGATTAAAGAAAAGTGGGCAAATCTGATTAATCAAATAATAAAGAAGCAAATATATATGGTCACCAACATGCAAAGTTGCTAAAATTTACTAGTAGTCACTAGTCAGAAGAAAAATACAAAATAAAGTGATAATGAGGCCAAGTAAATTAAAAAGCTACTCTGTTGGTTGTGGTGGAGATAGGGAGAAAAGGTAGCAACATAATTTGACACTACTCTTTGGGAAAGCAATCCAACAACATCAATTACAAAAATTTTCCATACAGTGTGCATACATACTAATATGTATCACATGCACACATAACGCCCTTTGACTTCAATTTCACTCTTGTGACTCTATCTTGGAATAAACTGCCAACATGTGAAGCAATGGCCAGAGAATATTTTATTGTGCCATTGCTTGCAGAGACAATAGAAAACAAAGGTAATGACCATTAATTAAGGTATGCTTGAAAAAGTTATGATAAGTGCAGACCATCTGCAGCTATGAAATAGAAGCAATAGAGCCATGTCAGGTGTCTGGGGGGAAATTTCAAGAGATGTTGAGTATGAAGATCAAATTGCAGAAAGGTGTATATATTCTGATTCTCCTGTTAAGCAAACAATAGTAAAACTTCTATATTTGTATTTATATGATTATATGATGGAGAAAACTATAGAGGGATATGTATTAAGGGAAGGGACAGAAGGAAGGAAAAGAAGAGACAACTAAAACCTCACCCAGTGGTCTGTGTAATATCACCACACTTACTCATTTTTAGACAATGTATAGAGTTCCTATATATTATATGCAAGTTGTTTACAAAGTACACATGTATAATAACTTCCAAAAAGTGAACTTGAAAACAGACTCACATAGTGCTTTTCTTGTGTACACCCTCTCTTAGATCATAGTTGTTCCCTGAAGGTAACCACACTCTTGAATGGCTAGGCTTAGCCACTTTGTTCATGCAGCTCTCTTCTGTGACAAAATACAAAGTCTGTCAGGACACTGTCAGATGCTCCCCAGTTCATGTTCTAAACTTCTCTTTGTGATGCTTTCTTCAGCTCACCTGTGAGGTTATTCAGGCCCCTGTGTTTTTCTGGCATTGTTTTTGTGACTCTGACAGTTTTCTATATTGTGTTTTACATGTTTGTCATTATGCCATTATACCCAAGGGTATCTTAAAAACTCATATTTATAACATTTACTTACAGTCATGTTCATCAACAGGAACTAGGTGGTTGCAAACAAAAAAAAAGAGTTGAAGATTTATGGGTAATGTATGTAATTATATTGGCCTTAAGATCCAGTTTTTTTCTACGTTTTATTTTACTTGTATGATATCTGAGAAACTTGATTTACTTTAGTAGTGGTAGTAGTTAATAGCTTTTAAAAATAACTTCTGTTGCAACTTCAAGATGTGTTTTAGTTATATTGACATAGAAGCTTAAAAAGAATTATAGGAAGTTTATTTCCAAGCTGAATAAAAATGTGACAGCTGCTCATTATTATCCTAAGTAGAAAAAGGCCCCAAATTTGCAAGAAACAGTAAAACTACATGAGGAGCTCAGGATAGATGGATATTATATCTTCATTTTTTTTTGTTGTTGTTGTTGCTGGACTGAATATAAACGCTGAAAGCGTGTTGCAGTCAGATGTCCCTGAGCCCGCTCTAGTTTATAATTTAATTCAGCACATATGTGTTGCAGAAGCATGCTTGGTACTGTAGTTCTGTGAGCGTGAACATAAAAAATGTAACAGTCTCTCAGAAGACAAGGATCACTAACATGATCACTGCAAGTCATACATATCCTTTTATAACAGTATCAAGAGAAACTTTATTTCAGGGTTTATACAAGTAGAAACTAACCTGAGTATGAAGGGTAGTAGTTTCAGGGACTTCTATATATAAAACATTGAAGTTTGTATCCCTGTGATTACGACTTGTGCTTCATTAACAGATTTTATTTTATTACTTTTAAAGATTTTATTTATTGCAGAGAGAAAGTGAGAGAGTATGAGAAGTGGGAAGGGTCAGAGGGAGAAGCCAACTTCCCGCTGAGCAGGGATCCTGACTTGGGACTTGATCCTGGGACTCTGGGATCATGACCTGAACTGAAGGCAGACACTTACTTAACTGACTGAGCCACTGAGGTGCCCCTATTTTATTATTTCTTAATGACTTTATTTATTTGACAGTGCGCAAGAGTGCACAATTGGGGGATGGGGAGTGGGGCAGGTACTGTGGTATAACACAGGGAGAGGGAGAAGCAGACTCCCTGCTGGGCAGGAAGCAGGCTATTCCAGGACTCTGAGATCACGACCTGAGACCAAGGCAGATGCTTAAGTAACTGAGCCACCCAGGTGCCCCTCATTACAGATTTTAAAATAAATATATTACAAAAAACTATGGGAGCCTTGAAGCTTCGTTGCTGCACTTTGGAGCTTTGTTGAACATGATTTGATAACATTACACTGTGGTATGTGGACAAAATGTCATTAGAAACGGCATTTTGGGTTTGGAGGATTTTATTTTCCAGGTTTTATTGGTTGTATAGTAAAAAAGTTTATGCTGATAAAAGCTATTTTCTGGTTTCCCTAGGATCTGGCTTGTTCTAGATTGACCATATTTCCACAGCTTAAATATCTTTTTTTTTTTTTTTTATTTTTTTTTTTTTTTTTTTTTTTTAATCTGAGAGAGACACAGCAAGAGAGAGCATGAGAGGGGAGAAGGTCAGAGGGAGAAGCAGACTCCCTGAGGAGGTGGGAGCCCGATGCAGGACTTGATCCAGGGATTCCAGGATCATGACCTGAGCCGAAGGCAGTTACTCAACCTACTGAGCCACCCAGGTGCCCCACAGCTTAAATATCTTAATTTCAAAAGAGAACATTGATTGGAAAAAGTTCTGGGATCTAACATATGTTAAAAAACAAATGTGAATTAAAGACTGAGCTAACTTTTTAATTCAACATAAATATAATATAAAAAAAATTAAAGTAGCTGTCTTTTTTTTTGAGATCAGATTTCCTGAAAAATAATTTTGTAAAGTCCTATTTAGTGATATAAACACATTAAGTATATTTTACTTACTCCTACAACAAGAGGTATGATTTGCATATTTTTTTAAGTTGCAAAGAATTAACACCATTCAATAACATGTGCTGTCATTTTTCCAGAATTTTTTCTTAATCTGAAGATGGAGGAGTATGGTAACCTCACAGGTCACTTAACAGGACCTGTGATATGTTCACAGAAACCCAAATTCCAGAATGGGTCTTAAAAAAGATCTTTCAACTTGAACTGTTTATTCTGGTTGTGCCTTTCTTTTTAGTGTTTCCCGGGAGTATCTCCTCCTCAGTCATAAATGACCTTGTATTGTGAAATTTGAGATTTTTTTCACATTAATTAGCTTTTGACAGTATTATTGGATATCTTTGTTGTATATCTTTGTTGGATCTAGTTTGGACTGCTGTGCTATCAGTGTCCAGCCATTATCAGCCTGCTAGAATTGCACTCATCACAGGCTATAATTTTGAATTCTTGTTTTCTCTCCTTTTAAAAGATTCTTTTAGAACAGTCTTAGTGTTCAGTGTTTCTTTTTTTCTTTTCTTTTCTTTTTTTTTTTTTTAGATTTTATTTATTTATTTGACAGAGAGAGAGATCACAAGTAGGCAGAGAGGCAGGCAGAGAGGGGGAAGCAGGCTCCCTGCTGAGCAGAGAGCCCGAGGCAGGGCTCCATCCCAGGAGAGAGCTCCATAACCCGAGCTGAAGGCAGAGGCTTTAACCCACTGAGCCAACCAGGTGCTCTGTGTTCAGTGTTTCTGATGTTTGTATTCCTGGATAATCTGTATTTAGTTGGGTGTAATTTTTAAGATTTACACTGAATTTTTCTAAACTGCTACTTTGATTATCTCATCCTCTTCTTAAAATCTTTCATGGGATTCCTATTATCTTCAGGATAAAATTCAAACTTTTAAGCTTGCAGGACTGCTGCTCACAATAAAGTTGGTGGTGTCAGCTTAAGCAGTTGATTTCCAACAGTTTGTTCAAGCTCTGGGGCTGCTTTTGGTGGTGGGTGTGTCTCCAGTTCACTTAGAGGCATCATATGGGCTAACAGAGCCTTTATGTAAGGCTGTTCATCTGGCTTCTGCTTTCTTTTTAACTCTGTGCTTTCTTCTTTCTTTCAACACTATAGAGGTGTGTCTATTGTCCTGTTATCTGAAACTACTTGAGGTTCTCCAGAGGTACTCTATTCTATGGTACCTTTCTTATAACAATAATTGGAGCCAACATTTGTTAAACACTAATGCAAACACTTCATTGCATTATCTTACATAGTCCTTACTAAATGAGGGTAGGTCTCTTATTGCCCTCATTAAACACACCTGAGGAAGTGTTCAGTGGTTCATCCAGGATAACATAGCTGTAAAGTGGCTGAGTCAGGATTTGAACCCAGGCTATGATGATTGGACTCAGTTTCTTTCTTTCTTTCTTTTATTTTTTGAAATATAATTGACATGTAACATTATATTGGTTGTAGGTGTACAAAATGACATGTATACATTGAGAAATGATCAGCACTTTAAGTCTAGTTACCACTACACGTAGTTTCTTTTCTTATGATGGGAACTTTTCAGATCTGTTCTCTTGGGAACTTTCAAATATACAATATATTATTATTAGCTGTAATCACCATGCTATACAGCATACCCTCAGGGCTTATATATTTATCACTGGAAGTTTGTCTCTTTTGACCATCTTCACCCATTTCATTCACCCCCTACCCTTGGCAACCACCAGTCTGTTCTCAGAGATAAGTTGGGTTTACTTTTTAGATTCCTCAAATATGTGAGATTATATGGTATTTGTCTTTTTCTGACTTACTTCACTTAACATAACACCCTCAAGTTCCACCTGTGTTGTCACAAATGGCAAGATTTTATTCTTTATGTCTGAATAATATTTGATTGTGTATATACCACATTTTCTTTCTCCATCATCCACTGATGGACACTTAGACTGTTTCTGTGTCTTGGCTATTACAAATAATGCTGCTGTGAGCATGGGGGTACAGATCTCTTTTTGACTTAATGGAGGAGTATTCTTGGAAGACAGACTGAGAGGTTAGAACTATCAGCAAAGAGAGAATGGGAAGGTAGTGGTTTCCGGTTGGAAACCTGGAGACTCTTCCTAAAGCCACTGCTCCTACTGTCTCTGCCAAAAGTACTTGATGAAGCAGGAACAAAATAACTTTTTCTCTGCTTTGTGATGAGTCATTCGAGTGTACACCCTAACCATTGGGTCCAAATACTCTCACCAAGGCGGTTTCCTATCCAGAAGACCTAGATATTTCCAACTTCCCTTTAGTTTCATTTCTGCCAAATTCTTAAGGCCAGGGGCTAACCCGCTAGAACAGTATTACCCTGTAGCTTGGTTTTTAATTGTGTTCTGAATTTAGTTTATATTCCTAAATGGTCTTACAAGTTTTTTTCTCTCCATGCCCTCAGAGGAAGTTATGTGCTTCTGAACCTCTTGGGTACCATTTTAGTAAATTAAGAATTCAGCACACTGAATGATACCCCTGTGGCTTGAAAGAGTTAATACAAGCTTCTTAAGTATCTTAATAATTCCCAGGGAATAATTTATGCATTGGAGTGTAGCTTAGTATCTAGTCACTTATACATTATGGAATTTTTTTCCCTTTTGGAAAGTAGAATTGAACCTTTGAAAAACAAATGAGGATGGAGCTTAAATTAAAAATTCCCATTTTGTAAAAAAATGTAAACATGAAACATTTAGGTGAGAGAAGAGATTTTGTTATAATAGTGAAAATGAAGCAGGTTCAAATCCCAGTTCAGCCCTGTACTTTTATGAGACCTTGGTAGATTAACCCTCTCTGTATTTTTCTCATCTCTGAAGTAGGGATAATGCTTACATCAGAGACAGCATGGAACAGTGGGTTAAGCACTTAGTGCACCTGGGTTATGCCCTGAAATTGGGTCAATTCCTGGTTTCACTACTTGATAGCTATGTGACCTTATGCTTAATTAAACTCTGATTTGTAAGAACTCAGTAGTGAAACTTTTTTTTTTTTATTCACCCATATCATCTTTTGGAGCACATCAAATGAAGTAGAGGATAAAAAGTAACAAGTACTGTGTCTAGGACATAGTAGCAAACGCTGAATAGAGGATAGCTTTTGCTTTATTACTCATTACAGAAGGTTTATCTGTAGAGTTCCAGTTTTAAGTTGCAGATGTAATAAGCCACTTATCATATAAAATATTTTGACACTCTTTACCTCATTTCTTATGTTGTTAGGCTCTGTCCTATCTCTGGAAGGTACCCTCACAGTTTTATACATGTCAGCAGAGAGTTGATATGGCTGGCTTTCTCTTCCTGCTTCTTTTTACCACCTAGGCAGTAGTATCTTGGAAGTGAACTTTAGTTCTGGCATTTTGCTTATTTCCCTTCTATAGCATCTTTTCTTCCTACTTTTTCCTGCCTTTTCCCTCTCTCTTCCATTGCCTTCAATGGTTGCAGTAAAAACAAGCAAACACAAAAAAATCATGTATGTAAATGTATGACTTTGACATTATGAGGACTGTGGTTTTGTGATAAGAGCAGCATCTTACCTTTATTATACTATGGCTCCTTATTACCTAATGGGAAATTCATTCTTGGGAATCCTTCATCTGAAAAAGAGGTCAGCTCTTCAGGCCTGAGAGTGGAATAGGCTGGGGAGAGAGTGGTAGGAAGAACTCTGGTTTATGAGTTGGAATTCTCCTTGGCTCTTGGACCTGAGGGGGTGTGACTAGAATGTCCAGAAAGGAGCTGCCCTTCTGTTTCTCTAGTAGGGGCCAGCTATGTGGAGGCACATGGAGGACTAAGAGTGAGGCATATGGGCAAGTAGTCGGTGGATTACACCTGACTTTTGGCACCAGAACCACGTGTATATTGAGATAGCATCCTGGGTTGGCAGATCTGAGAGGTTTACTCCTTGGGCATTGTTGGACTATTAATGAAGTAGTAACAGGAGGATGAAGTTCTGTTTGGGGCCTTTATATATCCCATCTTTATACATATTTTTTATGAAGTATAATAATGAATGTTCATGCCTTTGGTGGAGTGTGGGGGAGGGGCCCTAATAACAGCAAGTTTGGTTTGGGAGGGGTAACTTAGTTTGAGTCAGTTAGTATGTAATGGATCAGAGGGAAAGAGTAAGAGACCCCCCCCCAGACCAGCAAAGGACATAATCTAAAAGCAGTAAAGGGGTGGATATGCCACAAAGGAAAAAAAATCACTTGGCAGTTAGCTAAAAAAATTTTTTTGTCAGTGTCTGTCTGAACCTTATCTATTGAAGAGAGTGAGGTATTGGAGATGGTATCCTAGGGCAGGCATATTTTCATAGTGATACCACAAATGTTTGAAACCAATAAATAACTTCCTCTGTTGGGATTCCAATCTCCTGAGTGCTCTTTTGATATTACTTGTTCTTCAGTGTAATTCACCTATGAAGACAGATCACAGTGATCAGAGGTATTCAGTGTTCAGGGGTACCTGGGTTGCTCAGTCAGTTATGTCTGACTTTGGCTCAGGTCATGATTGGGGTCCTGGGATCAAGCCCCATGTCAGGCTCTGTGCTCAGCGGGGAGTCTGCTTGTCTTTCTCCCTCTGTCTCTCTCCCCTGCACATGCTCTGTCTCTCAAATACAATCTTAAAAAAAAAAGATAGTATTCAGTGTTCCGTCTTTTGGGCAGTTTTTCATTTTCTTGTAAATAACTAGTAATATTGATAAAATATCCTGCTTTATATAATTGATTGCCTTTAAGTTTGTTTGGCCTGTTTGTTTGAGGTTCTTTTTTTGAGTCTGATCAACTCTAGAATCATGAAGAGGTCTCTGGACCATAATACTGAGGATCTTATCCTGGACTGCTGCTGTGTATGGCATTTGGCTGTGGCCAGCTAGCCTTTTCCTAGTGAGGTCACAGCTTTTTACTTTATCTTCTTCTTCTTCTCCTTATCCTTCTTCTTTTTTAAGATTTTATTTATTTTTCAGAGAGAGAGAGAGAGAGAGAAAGCTCAAGCAAGGAAGGGAGGCAGGCTCCCCGCTAAGCATGGGGCCCAATATGGAACTCTCATGACCTGAGCCGAAGGCATCTCTTAATTGGCTGAGCCACCCAGGTGTCCCTCAGCTTTTACTTCTATAGTTGCCAAATATGTCATGTTGATTTTGCTCCATTTTATAATGCTAAACTTTATTCCTGTTTATTTGCTTTTGTAATTAATCATGCATCTGAAAGTTGGCTTGAAACTTTAAAAAATTAGACAATTATAATAATCAGTTTTCCCCCATTAAAAGTGAAAAAACAGAATTTGAGGAATTTGGCTTCAGATGGTTTTTACTGTGGGCTTGATGTTAAAAGAAAATGATGAGAGAGTAAACACAATTAGTGACATCTGGTTGCTGCAAGGATCAATGATGTCTGATGCATAGATATCTATTTTGTGCTAATAGACCTAAGTTTCAGTGGATAAAACTAGAAGAATAAAAACAAATTTGAAAGCAGCTTGGTTATTGCCTAAATGGCAGTTATTCTAAATGTCTGCTGCCATCATTTTTTAATGGGGTAGCCTTGTACTTTCATGGATTGGTTAATCTTAAAAACCAGATGGTAGTTGTAGCAAAATTTCATAAAGATTTTATGTCCTGTGTTTTGCTATCAGCAAAAAGCATAAGAATTTATTAACTAGGAAAGTTAAACATTACCCTATCTCAATGAGAAAACAAGCATATAAGTAAGAATAAAAATTGATGAATCATTTTATTTACCTAATAATTTACTGTCATTACTCAAAAGGAATGCAAGGGGGAAAATTAGGAAAAAAATGGACCTTAGCACCATTGTCTTCTACAAAGAGAAAAAATGGAGAAGAGGCAGGAAAAACAGTGCAAAGTAACATAATTATAAATTCAAGTGGGTTAGTAATTACAGTAAGTCTAAGGAGAGAAGATGATTCAGTTAAAAGACCAAGTTTCTTGTGGTGCCTGGGTGGCTCAGTTGGTTAAGTGTCTGCCTTCGGCTCAGGTCCTGATCCCAGGGTCCTGGGATCAAGCCCCGCATCGGGCTCCCTGCTCAGCAGGTAGCCTGCTTCTCCCTCTCCCACTCTCCCTGCTTCTGTTCCCTCTCTCACTGTGTCTTTCTCTGCCCAATAAATAAAATCTTAAAAAAAAAAAAAAAAGACCAAGTTTATTAGAATGGGTGAAAAAACCCAAATTGAAGGAAATGCTAGGTTTACAAGAAGCATATCTAAAACATAAGGATAAAGAAAGAAAAGAAATGGAAAATTATTTTTCAGGTTTATTCTAATCAAAAGAAACCTGGTATAAATATATTGATAAGAGACAAAAGAGACATTGGGACGCCTGGGTGGCTCAGTTGGTTAAGCCTCTGCCTTCGGCTCAGGTCATGATCTCAGGGTCCTGAGATCGAGCCCTGCATCCCCCGCATCGGGCTCTCTGCTCAGCAGGGACCCTGCTCCCCCACCCCCAGCCTGCCTCTCTGCCTGCTTATGATCTCTGTCAAAAAAAAAAAAAAAAAGACATTAAGGTAAAATACATTAGTAGAGATGAAGAAAATCTCTACAAAATGGTAAAATGTTTGGTTCAACAGCTATAAAAACTAGGTACCTGGTGACATAGATGTGAATTATATAAGCAAAATCTACAGAGACAGAGGGAAATAGCCAAATCACACTCCTGTGGGAACTTAACACACCCTTCTGAATAATTGATAGACCTAAAAGACATTAAATTCTGAAGGATGTAGGTGATTTAAAGAGCATGATACACAGAACATTATTTAAATGCTTCCTGTATAACCCATTTTTTTTTTAAAGCACATATGGAACATTTGCCATTGATTATGTATGGACTGAAAAGCAAGTCTCAACAAATGTTTGAAATCCCATAGAGTATGTTCCCTAACTATGGTGGAATTATTCAAGGAATCAATAATCAAAAGATAATAGGAAAATCTCCATATGTCTAAAAATTAAGAAATATACTTGCAGATGTCTTATAAATTAATGGTTATATGAAAGTACCAGAAGGACGAAAAATTGTCATTTAAAAACCAAAAAAAGTCACTGTGCTGCTTAACATAATAACTAAAAAGTGTTATCATTACATTGTATTTTTCTTAATGTTCAAGTATTTGATACTTCTATATTCTAGAGAGCTCTAGTATTTTTGAAAATTTTCTTTTCCCTGGAGGCTAGTGATCATCTAAATTGGATTAGGAAAGTAAGTCTCTGAGCTAAAAACTCATTCCTGCTTGGAATGTGGTGTGTTATGACCAGGAAGTCCATGGATTTATTAGAAATAGAATATTTATATGCTGGTTTTAGTTCACGGTCTGTGCCCCCTCTTTATTTACCTAGAGCCAGAAGACCAGCTGAGTCTGTAGTGACCTTGGTCACTTAAGAGAATTTGAGGCCCCGATAGGTTGAAGTAGATTATTTTTACTTCTCTGTTTAAATAATGGTAACAGAGGCGCCTTTAGGCTCTCACACATGTACGGGTTTGGGATTTAACCACCCTTTCTGAGGAAAAGAAAGGAGACTTTGTCCATTACTACTGATTGTTGGGGATCTAGAGAAATTTACTCCCCTGCCCTCCCTGTTCCTTTTCTCTTTCCTTTCAAAAAGATTCAGGCATTATCACCTTCGTAAGGAAATGAGTTCAGGCCCACTGCTTGAAAGAGCGAGAATCTAAAGCAGAACAGACACCAGGTTGAAGAAATAATTTGTCATGTCATGGATGCAGGAACACGCTGTATATGGGAAGAGTTTGCTGGAGTAGAAAGGTTCTGTCTTGAGGAAAAACAGAGCATAGAAAGGCATGTTAAATGTCAGGTAGATGTGTGCTTCTGGTGATCTTATCCCATTGGCTGATTAGTTTTTGTTTTTAATTTCCACACTATCCCAATTTATAGTTTCTTTTTTGAGTAGAGGCTGGATACGTAAGTGATGTATATGATGGCATGGAAAAACTCAACTATTAAGTAGATTATATCCTTTTTCACTCCTCTTACCATGCCTTACTTAATCCTGGTTCACTACTTAGAAGTTTTAGTGAATACCTTTAATTTTGGCATTATTTTTGAAACTTGATGGCATTTAGAATCAAAGTTCGTATAAACTTAGCCCATATTTGGATTTATAAAATATATGGACAAGGACTCCTGTCTTTTTAAATAACTATAGCTTACAAAAAATTAAAACACAAAGTAACTGATAAAAGTTATTTTTATACTTCTTGTTATTAACCCATATTATATGTTTCTTCTCTGTAAAAATTTAAAAAATGTGTTGCTTTTACTAGTTGTGCCCTATGTTTAGTTTCCTTGAAGGTTCATCCCAGAAATGTGTCTTTCTGAATGCCCAGCGGGGCTGCCCACCACTCTTAGACTTACAGATGATGATGCTTCTACTCTGTCATGAACAGAAACCATAATAATTAGATTAATGTACACAGGCCATGAGAATCGTAGCCATAGGGGGTCGTGTCTGTCGTTGTTAGGCGAAGGACCTTCAGAGGGGATTCCATACAAATGGTGAACAGAAGCAGTCTGACGTACTTGGGCATGTCCATTGTCTCAGCTGGCTTGCTGTCTGCTTTCTATGGGGCACTTCATGTGGTCCTTGCTGTGATTCCTTGAGGCTGGAGCTGGGAAACCAGACCTAAGTGAGGTTGGCCAACTTTCCCAGGTAACACATTTCATGGTTAAACTGGATTCTAAAGCAACATTTTATTTTTTTATTTTTTAAAGATTTCATTTATTTATTTGAGAGAGAGTGAGAGAGAGCATGAGTGAGGAGAAGGTCAGAGAGAGAAGCAGACTCCCCGTGGAGCTGGGAGCCCGCTGTGGGACTTGATCCCGGGACTCCAGGGTCATGACCTGAGCTGAAGGCAGTCGTCCAACCAACTGAGCCACCCAGGCGTCCCTAAAACAACATTTTAGACCACTGTCCATTTCACCAAGATTCAGATTACTTTTTAAGGCAGGCAAAAAACCAGGGCTGTGGACAAATCAGAATAATGACTTTATTTTAGGCCTTATGTTTATGTCTGGAAAGTTAAACATAAAGGAAAATGTTGTTTTTGAAATGCTGTTTTTCATTGGTATTTAAGATCATTCTAGAAATTAATTTTCTGTGAAAAATGTTGATAAAAGAAGCATCATAAAAGTTAAATTTAACAGTCTTCATATTTCATTTGCAAGCACATTTTTAGTCATTTAATGCTTTAACAGCTTCTGAAAAAGATTAAGTCAGATGATCAGTCTATATTTTTTTCATGTATATCAAAGTCACACATTTATTAAATCACATACAGTTAATTACATTTCATTGGGAATTCATATTGACTTTATAAGTCTAGAGTAGACTGTTTAAATTACCCTGCTAGCTAAGGCCTTCACCCTTGCCCTTATTAAAAACATATCCCGAAGGATAAGAGCAAAATATGATTGACTGTGCTGTGCTTAAATATCTCAAAATGAAATAAAATGAAGCAAAGTTAAATAAGAAAACTGCTGGGCTAAACTATGTTAAAGAATTCTCGCTGCTGTACTTAAAAATAATCCACCAGACAACACTTAGCGTACAGATCTTCCTTGAGTTATGGTGGGGTTAATTCCCAATAAGGCCATGTAGGTTGAAAATATCATTAAGTCAAAAATGTATTGAATACACCTACCAAACATCCCAGCTTAGCCTCGCCTACCTCAGTTGTTCTCAGAACACTTGAGTTAGCTTATAGCGGGGCAAAATCATCTAACACAAAGCCAGTTTTATCATAAAGGGCTGAATATCATGTCATTAATTGGATACTGTGCTGAAAGTGAAAAATGGCTGTGTGGGTGCAGGATGGTTGTAAGTGCGTTGGTTACGCTCATCATGGCATTGCTGACTGGGTGCCAGGGCTCACTGCTGCCCAACTATCACGAGAGTATGACACTGCTATTGTTAGCCGGGAAAAGCGCAAAATAGAAAATTTGAAGTATGGTTTCTACTGAACGATTATGGCTTTTGCATGTAAAAGTTGAAAAATCCTAAGTTGAGTCATCATTAGGTCAGGAACCAGCTGTATGTGAAAGTGGTCTACTTTCTAACCGTATTATTATAAACAGGTATTCATTTATTTTCTCCTTTTCTTTGATTAAACTAGGATGGACCTATCTGGGCACAGATGTTTCTTTTTCAGTCATATTGGGTGATAATTTCATTAATATATTAACATGCAGCAAGGTTTTTTTTTTAACATATAATGTATTTTTTGTTTCAGGGGTACAGGTCTGTATATCATCAGTCTTAGACAATTCACAGCGCTCACCATAGCACATACCCTCCCCAGTGTCCATCCCCCAGCCACCCCATCCCTCCCACCTCCCTCCACTCCAGCAACCCTCAATTTGTTTCCTGAGATTAAGTCTCTTATGGTTTATCTCCCTTTCTGGTTTCATCTTGCTTCATCCCTCCCTTCCCCTATGATCCTCTGTCTTGTTTCTCAAATTCCTGCTATCTGTGGGATCATATGATAATTGTCTTTCTCTGATTGACTTATTTTGCTCAGCATAATACCCTCTAGTTCCATTCACTTTGTTGCAAATGGCAAGATTTCTTTTTTTTTTTTTTTGATGGTGCAGCAAGGTTTTATTTTTTTTTTTTAAGTAACTGAAGATTTCAGAGTAACTCCTGTCTAAAACTTGATCATGAATATTCTCCGAAATTAGGACTAAAAGTCTGCTAAAATATAAATGAGTTGTCATTCACATAGATAATGGAATTACTTTTAAAATACAGACCTCTGTTGTTGCAAATATACTATTTGCCCTTTGTAAAGTCTCAAAACACCCACTGTTTCCAGTCAGTCTTTTCTTCTGTTCTCTGTATCCATTCTTCCCCATTCTTCTCTCTCCCCAGGTGCCTTTCAAGGAAAGTGGAAGCTGTAATGGGAACACCCTCAATTTCCTACCTGCCTGTCCAAAAGTTTATTCATTTAGGCAACCATCCTTACTATTTATATTTTAATGAAATTTCAGAAACTGTCCCAGGAATTACATTTATCTATCATGCCCAGATTAATTATCCATTACATCTATTTTATGCTTTCCATATTCTTACCTTCCCAGGTTGGGAGGTCAGGGCATAGACCTTTGCAGCATATCCCCAGACTCGTCCTCTAGAGGGTATTTAACTAGTAATTAATTCTCCTTATGGCTGGTTCTGCAGAGTTAGAAATCACACAATTGTCCCAGCATTCATGACATTCCTCCACCCTGCCCTCCTGTCCCCTTACCATGAGGCCTGCACTGTGGGAGTGGGACACAACATAGCTCTTACTGACTGTGGCTCCTGATGAAGAACACTGCTGAAAGAGGAGGGGATTAATGACCTTGTAGAATAAGGCTCTCCATGTCAATTTCATTAGTTTGTAGGAATGTTCGTGGTCAGTGAGGATCTTCCAGGGGTTCACAGTAGGTCTGTCTATAAGTTGGAAATGGAGACAACATTGCCTTCCTCCAGTCATCTGTACCTCTGAAATTGTTTAGTCTTTTTTTGTGTGTGTGTGAAATACAGCACAAATAATGTGCATAAAGCAGATGTACATTTCAACCAACTGTAAAATAAACACCTGTGTGATCATCGCATAGGTCAAGAACTGGGATACTCGTGGAGTGTGTTACTGTTACTATAAAGATTAAGGGAGGTATTCCATGAACTTATCCTCAAATTCCTATATTTTGATTTAACAAGTTAGGAGGCTGAGGTTTACTTAGAATATCTGAGATTTACTCCTTCATTGTTTTCACCTGTCTTTGGATTTTAGTTTCTTGTTTCTCCTGTTTAGTTTTCTGTATGGATTCTGAAGGTTGTTTTCTTTGGCCAAAGAAGTAGGTGTAGAGTTACATGTTTGCTGAAATTGTTAAAATGTAATATAACTAAATGAAACTGGTTTCACTTTTTGAAAACCTCACATTGTTCTGAGATTCAGTTTCCTGATGCTAATTTTAATGTCAGTAATTTGCCATACTTTTATACACATGATGTCTTTCATCATTTCCTTTGAAAATCTGAGCTCCTCAGAAAAATACCTGCTTTGGCCACATTAATCTTTTTAAAGTATCTCTCTAATTTATTTCTCCTTGAAATCATGTCTTTATATCCGAATTTAATAATTGAGAGACTCTAGACACTCATGTTGATGTACACATTCATACTTATGGTTGTAGAAAATGTGACATTTTGTTTTTGTGTGTTTTTCTCTTGCTTTGCCTTTTTATCAGGCTTTTTCCTCCTCTGTTTTTCTGGCCTCTGTCTGCATCCATCTTTCTGTTCCCCCTTCCATTCTTTTTCTTACTCTAAGTTAACCATGATACAGAAAAAAACCAAAAGAACCAAGTTTTTAAACTAATGGTGCAAGTGCTCAGATTCTCTAGATATCGTACAGCTGAGACCTGAGGGATGGAAGAGAAAGGCAAATAGATCCCAATGAGTAAAGGGCTAGGAACATGTTTTAGGATGTCCTGATAGGTGCACATACTATTCTGTGACCACTGAGCATTATCTTCTGCAGTGACCATATCTTCTTAAACAAAGATTAGCCATGAGTTTTTTCTGCAATTGGATTTTTGATTTGGGATTAAGCATATCTTTTCTTCCCCATTCATGGTGTCTGAGTTATGTTCAGGTATATTTCTCAATTATATTTGTTTTATTTATTAAATTTTTTTTTTTTTTAATTTATTTGACAGAGTTCACAAGTAGGCAGAGAGAGAGAGGGAGAAGCAGGCTCTCTGCTGAGCAGAGATCCCAACTCAGGGCTCGATCCCAGGACCCTGAGTTCATGACCTGAGCCGAAGGCAGAGGCTTAACCCACTGAGCCACCCAGGCGCCCCATCTGTTTGCTTTAAAAAACTGTATAGTAACAAAAACAGCGTAGTATAATGAAACTTTAAACTATTAATGATATTCATAGACTGGTGTGTAAGCTGTTTCCATTCATCTCTGGATGAAGTAGAAGTGATGATTTTTGACAGTTTGTTTCATAGTCCGTTACTTTAATGAGGGAGGATAGCTGGAACAATTAGTTAATCTAGTCATTAAAATGTTCTTTCAAGCTTACAGCATAAGTTAAGGTATGACTCATAAAAAAAGTTTTTCTATAAAAGCCATCTCAAAATAGAATTAAGTGCTGTCTGGAATTACTATGCACCTAGAATTTTCTGTAGGATTGAAGGTGGTAGCAGCTCTGAGCATTGATATTGATTTTGAAAATTAAACCAATTGGCAGTCATCCCCCAGAGGGACTTGGTTTCTGAGACCTTTATATGTACTTGCACTTCAGTAAATAAAAATTCATTCTATATGGTGCCAGAATGTGATGGATTTTAGGGATTTAATAAAAGCTTTAAATATTTTAACTATTAAGTTTTTCTTTTCAGTTGCAAATAAGGATTAAATAATGATTGTTATAAATAAGCATATGGACCACTCATTTCTAAGGCCTGGTTTAGAAGGTTAGTGCAGCTTTCCCCCAGAAACCTCTAAATTAAAGCCTGGTTTTCAGACCAATCCTCAGAGGTCCAGAGTTACAAAAGGGTTTCCTGAGGTATCACTTTGGGGTAAGGAATACAGGATGGGTATGTGTGTCAAGGGTAGACTTTGTTTCTCTCACCTTTCCAGCTCTGCTCTTCTCTTATTTGCCTCTATATAACAGCGTAAGATTTTAAGAGTGAGCGGCAGCACCTATAGCTTTCTGTCTAGAATGGTTTTTCTTCTATCTTCTGGTTCTTCTTGCACAGCCCATCTTCATCGCACACAGTGTGCCCGTGCCTGAGTGCAGTAGTTTGGTGGAAGCTGATGGTTGTTGTGCCCATCCTGTTTCCCCCAGCATGGAGCTCATGGTGGGGACACCCTTAGCTCAAGGGTGGGCATGTGAATGACCGGGTCATTTGGTGTCCCATTTGATACTCTTACATAGGAGTACCAAGAAGACTGCCTTTTTTTCTTGGATTGCTACTTGTCTCTGGGCTACAAAGTAGCCTTCTTCCTGGCTCTGGGGCAGAGCTCCTGTGAAGAATGCTGTCCATAGAGGAAGCACAGCCAGGGGGCATGAGCTGGGCCGCCACTCTAGGACTCTGGTTCTCACAAAGGTAGAGGCCTTCCACCCCAGGGCTACTCACTTGCGTGGTGAGATCATGCTTGCTTGCCTGTTATGTGGTGGTTTTCCATGCAGAATTAGTAAGTATGAACAACGCCTTAAGGAAGGTAACACATTAGGGACTAACCTGTTAGGCCACTGTGGTTAAATCACAGAGTCTAGGCTTTTAGTTTGTGATTTTAAAACTCATGATTTTTTTTTTTTTTTGCTTGCCTGTGCTGAGTTCATTTTGCATCTGGTCAGGAAAACATTCAAAATAAAACATTTTGAATACTTTCTCTAAAATTTCTGTTCTCAGAACAGGATTACTACGTGGTCTCTCAGTGCTGCTGACAGTATAGTCCAGGGGATTGGGGGGCTCGCTGTTGGGAAT
Source organism: Lontra canadensis (assembly GCF_010015895.1). Taxonomy (NCBI): domain Eukaryota; kingdom Metazoa; phylum Chordata; class Mammalia; order Carnivora; family Mustelidae; genus Lontra; species Lontra canadensis. Next base: position 12,982,143 of record NW_022631039.1, on the reverse strand, counting down.
ACTGTGAGAACACCAAAGCAGATGCGCCAATTCCAGAGCCGGGTCTGCTCTCACTTTTGAGTTTACAACCTTACTTTCAAGAGTTTAGCAATTTCAAGACCGTATCTTTTGGATTTGTGGAACTCTTTGGGGGGATGCTACTATTCAGGGCATTCTGGAGATCACTCTAAAAAGGAATAATACTCAGTAATTAAGCCTTGGAGGGAGGAATTCATGCTGTAGCCATGACCCTTAGGGTCTTAGGACAAATTGAGGAAGGCTTTTTGGTTGGTTGAGTGAATTTTGAGGCTTTCGCCTTGCCCCTGGGGGTTTTGTCCTCATTTATAGCAATAGACACTTTCATGAAGAAATTTTATAAGCAAAGTATAACACTTTCTCCATTTTATGTCTGGTTCTGCCCTTCTGCTGTTTGTTGTCTTTGCAAGCCACATGATATCAGGAGCATGAGGAAATGTGTTCTTTCCTCTTTCATGGCCTTCAGCATTCTTTGACGGGAGGGAACGCTCTTTCTTTAACATTCAGCCACTTCTGTTAGTTTATTTCTTTAGTGTTAGGATGTAAACTTCAGGAGGACAGGGGGTCAAGTTAATTTTGTTCACTGTTGTATTTTTCTCTTGTCCCTGTGGATTATCTGCCTTAAGGAGGTGCTCCATGTACAATGTGTCGAATGAGTGAGCAAAGCTCCTGGGTTATCTAAATTGCAGTGACATCTGGGATTGATTCTTATTAGACCAATGCAGAAGACAACAGATATTTTAAAGCAAGTAGACTTCACAGGAACACTATTATGCAAATATGTAGCTCTGGGGTAGCCTATTCAAACGCTAGGCCTGTAATGTTAGCGAATTGTATGTGTGTGCGTGCGCACGCGTGTGCATGTTGGAGCAAATTAGAGAGTGCATGTGGAAGATTTTCTTTCCTGCATGTTTTAAAACATGTCAAGAACATGTGACAAGCTTGTGCTGGGTTGATTGTTTCAAGTTTTGTAACCTTGGCCCAGTGCTGTGACTGCATTCCCATCCACCTCGCCTGCTTCATTCTGGAGCAGTGGGAGAGAAGCTCTTCTGCTGTCAGTTCCCTGCATTGGCGGTCCTCCTTCCCCAGAAGAAGGGAAGACTATATTCTTAGCAAATTGTGAGCTCACTGGGGCTGGGGAGAGGTGTTGATTTGGGGACTTTCCATACTGGAATGGTTCTGCCTATGTGTTATATGGTGTTTTTAACACGGAGGAGCAACTCAATGCATTCAAATAGTAAGGACTCCAGTTGGTATGTATAACGTGCTGAAGAATCGAAATGTCGAGTTGACAGTCAAATCTGCCATCTTTCCACTTTCGTCGAATTTTAAAGTGATGTTTTAAGAAATTTAAGATGATAAGGAGACAATCCTTTTTTGTTTGTTTTTAAAGATTTTCTTGAGAGAGAAAGAGCATGCACAAGCAGGGGGAGGGGCAGAGGCAGATGGAGAGAGAGTCTCAAGCAGACTCCACACTGAGCGCAGAGCCCGATGTGGGGCTCCATCCCCCCATGCTGAGATCATGACCTGAGCCGAAATCAAGAGTCAGACTGAGCCACCCAGGTGCCCAATCAAAAGATAATCTTAAAGTCCAGAAAAAAAAAATATGATCAGATATCTCTGACACTGCAGTTTCTATATTAAAATGATTTAATTTAAAAACCTCAATTGAATTAGTACTAATTTTCTAAACATTTGTGGTAAGAATACTTATTTGTATTATAGCATCTCTGTGTTACTTCTTTGATTCTACTTTATGTCCCACCTACTGGTGGGTTTTCTTGTTTGTATTTTAATTTCCTAGTCTTCTGTCTTCCTTCTTTGGGTTACTTTCTTATCTTTTCTTCCTGTCCTGCACCTTCTCTGTTCACCCTTAGCCTGATTTTGATTCACTCTATTTAAATCTACAAATTGATTATCTCTTATTTGTTTAATTATTTGTAAATGTCTATAAGCAGTTTCAAATAGGATAAGAGCAAACTGTGCTTATTGACAAACTACCCTGTGGTTGCCTCCTCTTTAGAACTGTTGTCTAGAATTCCCCTTTGATCATGCAAAGTATATATGGTCTTTATTGCATATTTATTAGAGAAAAAACAATTAGAGCATTATAATTGTTTCTTGACCCGTATAGGTGGGCAGGTTTCTAATCTCAATCAATTTCAAAATAACCAGTGAACTTTACAGGGTGATTATTTAACATGCTGTCTTGGTGACAGCTAACGAAAGTGAGCTATATGCACAACTTGGCATTTTAAAAAACCTGTCTTAAGTATTCCAGATCTATATATTGGAGAAGGTGAATTTTTCAGTGGCAGTCCTCATTTTTTCTACATTGAGTTGTCTTGGTACCACACTTTATTGCAGACCTCTCAGACCTAAAGGATTTGAGGTTTATTATTGAAATTTTAGAGCAGGAAGGAAGGAAAGAAAAATAATTTTTCTGAGTGAAGGTACCTAGTTCTTGTAATAGCATTTTGATCTGAGGACTGTACTGTGATAAATAACTCTTACTGTAGAATCTGGGTAAAATTAACCCTGGGAGAACCTTATATATCCCTGAGGCTCTAGGTGGCTGATTATGACTTTGTGTAATTTGTTTTTACACAGTGTAGTACACAAATGTGTGTGTGAGCTGGGTATAATTGCAACCTTTCTTTACCTTTTCTTGACTGTCTTTTTGAAGACTCCTTTTGGAGAAGAATTATCTAAGACCCACCTGAATCTTCTCTTATTTGAGTAGGATTTTGGTGATGGTGTTTGAATATAAATATACAGCAGCAGGAAATTTATACAATACTAAATTTATAATTATTCTTGGGTTTACTGTATCTAAAAATGTCTTTTTTCATATTTTTCTGATATCTTTTTAAGTTTCTTTGAGACATTAATGTTTAAAAGTGTTTTTTTAAGATTTTTTTTTTAATTTATTTGACAGATCACAAGTAGGCAAAGGCAGGCAGAGAGAGACAGGAGGAGGAGGCAGGCTCCCTGCTGAGCAGAGAGCCCGACGCGGAACTTGATCCCAGGACCCTGAGATCATGACCTGAGCCGAAGGCAGAGGCTTTAACCACTGAGCCACCCAGGCGCCCCTAAAAATGTTTTTTTAAAAGTATAATTTACTTTTGTTCTTCTCCAACTTCTGAAGGAATACCTAAGACTTAAAATCCATTAATTTTAAGAAAATAAAAAGTTTGCATTTATTTGTAAGCTAACACTGTGCAATAGGAAATAGTATTGAAACATATAATTAAGGAAAATAATATTTATTGAGAATTGTATGACTATAAACCCAGCATTCTTCCTGGAAAACATTTCCATTTATCATCTAAAAGGTACTTCTGGGGACTATTTGTAATACTTTCCTTTCATAGTTTTCTAGGCTTATTTTAGTAGACTCCTAAGAAAAACTTGGATAATTTTAGGAAATAAACATTTGTAACTCCTCATTTAAAATTTTTTTATTCATTTAAATTATTTTAATTCTGAGATAATTGTAGATTCATCTATTGCTGTAAGAAATAATACAGAGAGATCACTCCCCCCCTTTTAAAGATTTTATTTATTTATTTGACAGACAGAGATCACAAGTAGGCAGAGAGGCAGGCAGAGAGATAGGGGAAGCAGGTTCCCTGCTGAGCAGAGAGTCTGATGCAAGGATCCATCCCAGGACCTTGAGATCATGACCTGAGCTGAAGGCAGAGGCTTTAACCCACTGAGCCACCCAGGGGCCCCCCACACCCCCTTTTTTAAAAACTAGTTTCTCCTAATGGTAACATCTTGCCAACTATAGAGAGCAGTGTCATATCTATGATACTGATGATACAGTCAAGATACAGAACATTTCCATTGAAAGGATTCTTCTTGTTACCTCTCTATAGCCACACTTGCTTTCCCTCCTGTGGCCCTCAACACCACTCCCGGCAACCCCTAATATTTCTTCATTTCTATAATTTTATCATTTTAAGAATTAAAGGGAGTCATATGCAATGTAGTCTTCGGGATTGCCTTTTTTCCCACTCAGCATAATTCTCCTGAGTTTTATCCAGGTTGTTGTGTATACCAATAGCTAGTTTCTTTTAATTGTTGAGTGTAGTCCATGCTATTGATGTGCCAGTTTGCTTAATGAATTACCCATCAAGGACATTTGGGTTGTTTCCATGTTTTGGCTCTTCCACGTGAAACTGCTATAAACTTTTGCATACAGGTTATTCTGCAAACTGATAAAAATGGGCTTATGGCCATAAATGTTGGTTGTGTGTTAGTTGACTGTTTAATGTTTGAGAAGCTTTTTCTGAGGTGGCTGTGCCATTTTGCATTGTCACACATATTGTATGAACGATCCAGTTTCTCTACATCCTCATCAGCATTTAGTGTTGTCATTTTAGCCATTTTGATAAGTGTGTAGTGATACTTCATTTGGATATTAATTGACATTTACCTAATGTTGCACATTTTTTCATTTGCTTATCTGTCATCTGGAGGTCCTCAATGGGAAGATGTCTCTTTATGTCTCCTACCATTTTCTAATAAGATTGTTTTTCACTATTGGCTTTGAGAGAGTTTTTAATATATTTTAGATACTAGTGCTTTGTCAGCCACGTGGTTTACAAATATTTCCTCTCACTGTGGAGACTCTTTTCATTCTTGTAACAGGGTCTTCTGTAGAGTAAAAGTTCAATTTTGGTGAAATTGAATTAATCAGTTTTCCTTTTATGGCTCATGCTTTTGGTGTCAAATCTAAGAACTTGTTGCCTAGCTATAGATCCTGAAGATTTTCTCCTATATTTCTTTCTTCTAAAAGTTTTATAGTTTTCTGTTTCACATTTCAAGTCCATGATAGATTTAGAGTAATTTTTGTGTATAGTTGAGGTTCATTTTTCTACCTGTGGATGTCCAATTGCTTCAGCACCATTTGTTGAAATGCATTTTTTCCCCCTCCTGTTTAGTTGCTTTGTAATTTGTCAGAAGTCAGTCTGGTTCATTTGAAGGCTGTTTTGGGTTTTCTATTTTGTTTCATTGATCTATGTGTGTGTTACCCAATTTATACAGTCTTTGGTAACTATAGTTATATGATAAGTTTTTAAAATCAGGTATTGATTTAAAATTGATAAATGGTTTTCTTCAAAATTGTTTTAGCTATTTTTGTTACTTTGTATTTCCATATAAACTTTAGAATACTGTCTCTATATCTACAGAACACCTTCTGGGGATTTTGATCGGAATTGCATTAAATCTTTAGATCAGTTTTGGGATAATTGATACCTATACTGTGTTGTCTTTCAATTCATGAACATGGTGTGTCTCTCTGTTTTACTCTTCTTTGATTTCTTTTGTCAGCATTTTTTGTTGTTGTCATATAAGGCCTGTAAATTAAGTATTTAATTTTTTCAAAGTATTTAATTTTTCTTGGGACAGTTACAGTATTTTTAATTTTTGTGTCCATGTGTTCATTGCTGGCATATAAAAGTTTTGTATATTTATCTTATTTCCTGTGACCTTGCTGATAGAAGACCACACTGCTGCATTGGAAATCTAAAGCCAGTGCACATGAAGAAGGCAGAAAATGAACGGAATAACTTATGTAGGAGTAGATTGCTAGAGGATGGTGGTGATGGAAATGCCTCTTGATTTTAAAGATCTTGAAGGCTTTTAAATGTGTCACTCATTTTCAGTTGGGATATGTCACTTTTCATCATGTATTTTTTAAAGACCTGGAGCTAGCATTTTCTCCAAGAAGCCCTGGTTTCTTTTAGAGGAACAGGATGTTCAGAAACCAAGATCTGGGTGCTATTGCAAGAGGAGGCCATTGCTTTAAAATTTTTTTCACGATCAGAGTGAGGAAATTAAAATAATTGAGTTCGCATTGATACTTTGAAGTTAGCAAATTTTTTTTCTCCCTTCTTTCACTTTATATTTTTATCCTTTTTCCTATCCTTTTTCTTATACTGAAAATACTAGTTTGCTTAACCTACAATAATACATTCATGTTTTAAAATGACACAATATTAAAACTACTAAAGTTTAAGATTTTTTTGCAGTTTTTTTGTTTTTGTTTTTAAAGGAGTACTTTCCATACATACTACTAAGGATGTACAGAGTACTGAGGATAAATGTTTCTTCAAACAATTCTCTATGTAAGTATTTTACCTATTTGATGCAAATCTTCACATATTTCCATTTCCTTACATCTGCATTTTTAATTTTTTTAGTTTTTTATATGTGTATATGTATATATATCTATGTATACATGGACACTGATATATGTATGTATATAATATACTTATGTATACCCATACATACATTTTTAGGTTCAAAAGTCAAAATTAAGTAAAAAGTTTTTAGAGAGCCCTCACTTCCATCTCTAACCCTCCTTTTTAATTTTTTTTTGTAAAAATAAGGAAATGTTAAAAAAAAAGTAATTTTTTTTTCTTTTACAAAAGGCAGTATTCTATATTCTCTGTTCTCCATCTTGCTTTTTTTATTTCGCAGTATATCCTGGAGATTACTCTGTAAGAGTATATAGAGAGATCTTCCTCCTTTTTATAGCTGCATAAGTACTGTGTAATTTTGTGTGTGTAATTTTATTAGATGTTTTGGAATTGTACTTTTTATCAGTCGTGTTCGTGATTTTTCAGCTTCTTTTCAAACTTGCCAGGAGAGTGGCATTTTGCCAGATAGGTGAGAAGAGGTGTCTCACTGTGGTTTTAATTTACATTTCTCTTACAAGTATAGTTGAGCATCTTAAAATGTCTAAGTGCTTTCTCTTCCGTCAACTGTTGATTCATGTCTTTTGCCTATTTGTCTATCAGGTTTTTGGTACTTATTATCTGGAAGGGAACATTATCTCCTCAGGAGATGAATTGTTACATCCCAGTTTGCCGTTTGTCTTAATGATTTGCTTTTTGGGTGGACAAGTTTTTTAAAATGGATCTTTTTTATAGTTGTAGTTTCATATGCTCTAGATCATTATGCAGATGTTCTACATAGGGTAAAAAAGTTAGGAATTACTTTCATGTTTGCATTCTCTAGCAGCTCCCCTTTTTGGGCTATATTTCAAATCAACTATTGCTAACAGTGCGTTATTCTGGGTCCTATGTTGATTAATTTTCTCACCATATACCACAAAAATCACAGAATGCCACTACTGGCTTTTTGTCTATCCTAAACTTGTCATTTGTAAAATGGTTGCTTGGTGATGTTAATTATTTTTGTAGAACTGCATTCATGCTCCTTTTTCCTTTGTAATTAATTTTCATAGTCTGTGTTCCTTGGGTCTCTTGCTAGACTAGAGGTTTTCATTCTTTTTCTGCAAAGGGCCAAAAGTAAATATTTTAGGCTCTGCAGGCCATATGATCTTTGTCACAATTATTTACCTTTGTTGTGGGAACATAAAAGCAGCCTTAGACATGATGTAAATGAATGGACATGGCTGTATTCCAGTAAAATATTACTTACAAAAAAAGGCAAATTGGGGAGAGAGAGAAGAGTGGGCAGATATGGGTCATGGGTCACAGTCTGCCAATCCCTGGTCTAGACCATTATATTTTAACTCCCCTTTGACTGGTTTAACTGCCTACTTCCTTGTTGTTCTTTTGAGTACATTTAATCACTCCCCTTAAGTATACACTTGGATAATTGAATCATGTTTCTCCTGGGAAATCAGTATATTGTTGGGATGATAATGATGATTAGATTTTATTTACTTTTAATGTACTATTATAGCACAAAATAGGAAAATGTTTTTTTTCCTAGAAAATTAGAATAACTAGAAATGGTAAATTCCTATTTATTGGATACTGCTGCTGAAATATTCCTTTTGAGGATGAACCTTGCAGAAAGACTTAAACAGTGATACTATCACATCATCAGATCTCTCACCACTATCTAAGTGATAATTGTAAGAGAAAATGATCTGCAGCAGAAGGAGACCTGTCACATTATTACAAATATATTGTTGTCCCCATCTAAAAGTAAACTTAAAAATAAGGGTATCTGTGGGATGCCTGGGCAGCTCAGTTGGTTGAATGTCTGCCTTCAGCTCAGGTCATGATCCTAGGATCCTGGAATCAAGTCCTGCATCGGGCTCCCTTCTCAGTGGGAAGCCTGCTGCTCCCACTGAGCCTTGTGCTCTCTCTCTCTGACAAATAAATAAAATCTTTAAAATCTTTTAAAAAAATAACATCTGTGAGTTAAAAAAAATCTGAAACAGATAAAATATGTTAAATTTAGTTAAATATTCCTGAGTCACTTATGTAAGATTGATCATATTTAGGCATTACAAAGAGAAGAAGGTGTTCCTAAGCTTCTCCTTTCCTGAAAGAGCATTCTGTATATGTGCTCTTGACATCAAAGTTATCAGTCTTCCTGTTAGGCTACTGTTTAAGTGAACATCTAAAAATCACCCATTGCCCTGTTCACTTTTGTAGGAAGAATTTCCATTCCAAACTTTTTTTTTAAAGGTTTTTTTTTTTTGTTGTTGTTTTTTTTTTTTTTTTTTTTTGACAGAGATCACAAGTAGGCAGAGAGGCAGGCAGGGAGAGAGAGAGGGAAGCAGGCTCCCTGCTGAGCAGAGAGCCGGACTCAGGGCGTGATCCCAGGATCCTGAGATCATGACCTGAGCTGAAGACAGAGGCTTAACCCACTGAGCCACCCAGGCGCCCTTCCATTCCAAATTTTATCAGCGGGATTTCACATCTGATCTCTACTACCATATTCCCATCCAGTTTTGGTGGTATTAAAAAACAGTATAGGTTAGAGGGCATTGAGTGAAATTGATAATTTGAGATTTAAAGTTGGCATGAAAAAGTTTGGATTAGGGGATGCTGGAGCTGGAACTCTGACCAGTAAAGATAGTAGCAGACATCAGCCCTGGGAACTCTTGAGGACTTGCAAAGTCTGTTATTTGAATCCAAAGCATGTGCCATTTGGGCCTTTACATACTTACTTTCCCTTTTATTCATTGTTTTCATTTGTGGAAGTGAAAAGTAGCCTCATAGGACCTGATATCTAGTTTATGTCTTAACACTTTATTTCAAACTTTTCTGCATTGTTATGAGAACTGAATGAGCAATTAATGTAAAACACTTAGGACAGTGCTTGACACATAAGAGCTAAATAAAAGTTAGCCATTAAACATAAAATCTGATTGCTATTAAATGATATAAATATTGCTCCCTGTTTTACATATGAGTCGAGTCTGTGTAATTCTGTGAAATTGTGTGTTGTCTCAGATTGTTACACCTCATTGCTCTATGCTGCTTCCTGCTGCCTCATTTCATAATGTAAATAAAGTTTTGTTGAAACACAGTGATGCTCATTTGTTTAAGGATTGTCTGTGGCTGTTTTCTTTTGACAGTGGCAGAGCTGAATAGATGTGATGGAGATTTATGATCTGCAAGACTGAAAATATTTACTATCTGGGTGTTAGAGGAAAAGCTTGCTAACCCTTGATATATAGAGTCTTCTGGTCCAGAGGAAAAGGAGATAAAAAGTTCTCAATTATGGAACAGCTTTCTGAGACCAGTATTTAGTCTTGATCTCTCTTATGCCTCATACTGAAGCAAATGATTTTATACAAGAGAAGACAGCATCAGATATTTTTTTAGGTCTTCATTTATGCTCCAACCAAAGAACTGATGGTGAAGAACTGTAAATTAATAAAACATTACAGATTTCAGTAAACTGAATAACCTAGAGATTTAAAGTTGCTTCTCTCATAATAAATGAAAAGCTAAACCCTTAAAATTTGTGGTACATTTCTTTTCACTTAAAAATACCTATAGCCTCATTGGCCCACAGTACCAGCTCATCTGTGGGACACAGCATGTTACTACCAAGTGAACAGGACTTCTAAAACCAATCTTTGTTTTAAAATGTATCATTAATATTATTTGAATCACTCAGACTCAGAATTGTCATAAACAGAATGAACACAGACCTAAGATAAAATTTGAATTTAGATCTGACTTTAAACTGAATTATGTGTATGATTTTAGAGAGTATGGTTTTGCTGGTGTGGTAATGTTTCAACAGTGAATCTGCTCTATGCATACGTGGCTTTTCAGAGCAGTCTCCTTTCTGGCAGGGGAATATCAGACAAGTGGTGTTTTTTAGACAGCTAGGCAGATGGCTCTTTTTCTTCAGTATGGGGTATGCCAACCAAAAGAGACAGCTACACGAATGTTAACCCCTGAGGGAATGAGAAAACAATTGCTGTCAGTTGTTCTTTATAAGCCTGAAGCTTGACTTCAGAGTGATGTGGAAAGTAATCTTGTCTTTTAAGAAAAATAGGCATTAAATGCACAAGTGCAGCCTACGCTCTCAGTCTCACTAAAATGATGGTGTAATTACTTAAACTCTTAGGTCCGACATTTCTGAGATAATGTTGGTGCGGACTACCTGGGCCTGATATACCGCTTGCCAGTTCCCATTAAAAAACATCCATGAAGGTGACAAACATGGGCATTTTCATTATAAAGTAAATGTCATGTGCCAGGATCAGAGTAGAAGCTTCTGAATGTTGGTTGAGACCAGTCTTGGCCTATATAGCGCATGTTCTGCTTCTGAACAAGCCGAATAGCCCCCCACAGAGTAGGACACAGTTGAAAAATTGATTGACTCAATGTGCCTAACTTCAGGAAGCACAGGGATTATACTGAGTAGCACAAGCTTGTCTCTTGCAGACTTTTGAGCCAGTCAGACCAGTGTTCCTAACCTGTCCCTTTCTCTGTCTCCACTGGTTATTTTCTATTTATTTTCACTTGAAAACTGTCACTCCCCAAATGTCACCCAGCAGCAGGAGTGAGGGGAAGGTTGTTGAGGGTACACTACATTCCTGAATGCATGCAATGTAAAGAAATGCTTTGTGAATAGGAAGGGCCGTGGGTGCCTGAGTTTCATGTATTATGTACGGTGCGTGTGACAGTTGACAGGAGTACCAATCGGAGCAGGAAGAGTGATACTCTGTCCACATGCTTACATGAGATGGAATACATGTCACACACTACCAGTCAAGCTGAGAGTAGGACACATCTCATTTCAAAGTTTCAATCTGAGAGGGAGAACTTGCCAGCGTTTACTGGGCGTTGAGGAGACTAAGGACATATTATGCAAGAACATAAGATCTCAATAGAACTCTTGCTCAACAGACATAGAAGGTGCCTTGCATGTGGCTTTTGGAAAGATTCTAAAATATAAAGAATTACTTTGAAGACATAGTACATCTCTCTGCAAAGGATTACATGTAAGCAAATTTACTATGAATTTATAACTAGTGTAAATCTTGTGTCTTAAAAAAAATCATGGCTTTGAGTAAAAAGGAAACCAGAGAATCCTGAGAAACAGGATGAGAGGACAGTAGAAGTGTTAAAACTGGTTGAAATAAAAGAATTCAAGGAGACCAAACTTGTAATAAAATTTAAAGTTTAAGACAATCAAAAGAAGACTTGATACTTGAAAAAAATGGAAGAGTAAGGTGGATGACAAACTTGAGAATACATCCAGAATGCAGGGGGGAAAAGTGACAAAGATGTGTGAAAAGTGGATGTGGATGACTGATAACAGGTCTTCCATTCAACAGGTGTTCCAGAGCAGGGAAACCAGAGCAGTAATCAGGGAAATCATGATTGAACTTTCCTGTGCCAGGGAAGAGTGTTAGTAAATATCAGAAGGGTCTCCTGAGAATCAGTCAGAAGTAATGAGAAAAGGTTGCTACTTAGATCTATCCTGGAAAAATATTTGAGTTGTAAGCACAAAACAAGCCCAGGAGATAAAGCAGGTTACCTACAAAGGAACATAAATTAGGTTTGTCTCAGTATCTTGTCTATTAAATGTCAGAAGTCTGTGGCCTGGTAACCATATTTAGCTAAGTTGTTCATACAGAATAAAATGGCTGTTTCAGGTGTGAAACAACAGCATTTATATTTCATCCCTTAAAAAGCTACTTAGATAAATGTTTATCCATGGAGGAGGCTACTCTTGGATTTTAGCTTATTTCTCGACTTTAAGGAAGAGTGTGAAGCCGCATCGCCTCCTGACCTTTTGGCAGGTGAGGATGCATTTATACAATATCTGATGATTGGTGGTTAGAAATACAGGCTCTCAGGCTAGTCCAGATCTGCCGATCAGGAAGTTGGGTCATCCAAAGGAAAATGGATCCCAGCCTACAGTTAGAGCATTAAAAACCCACCAACCAAACGTAAAACTAAAAATAACCCGACTATATTTCTTTTACAGAAGCTACATTCTTAAACTGGTAAATGCAAACAAAGAGAACATAGAAGTTCTATTATTACAAAACAATGCATTAAAATGGGACAGAAGTAATCATGAAGAGGAAAGGTATAAGCCACAGTAAAATAATTTTTATGGGATAGGTTACATCATAGTAAACATTACTGGAAGAGAAAAAGAAAAGCAGAGTAATGAGACATACTACTGTGTTTCTTTTGGAGAGATTAAGTTAGATAAGAACGGTAGACGTTATGAATACTCTGATTGTTAATGCTGCTCTGAGAGATACACATGTAGGGCTTTGCGGTCGGTGCAAAAAGAAACAATGTCTTCTTAGGGCCCCAGGGAAATTTTTTTCTAGATTATAAATCTAAACTTCGAACAAACTGAGAATGGTACAAAATACATTAACCACAATGAAATCTCAAGAATATACATGAAAAAAAATTTTTTAAAGGATTTTATTTATTCATTTGACAGACAGCGAGAGGGGAATATAAGCCAGAGGAGAGGGAGAAGCAGGCCTCCTGCCGAGCAGCGAGCCAGATGCAGGGCTCCATCCCAGCACCCTGTGATCACGACCTGAGCTGAAGGCAGATGTTTAACAATTTAGCCTCCCAGGCACCCTGAACATGAATATTAAAAAAACAAAACACCCAGATTCTTGAGTGCCCCCTCATCTCCTAAGTAACTTTTGATTGGATCAAAGAGGAAAGCAAAACTAACAAAATGTCTAGAAGTTCCTAGAAAAAATTATGGGAAGTGCATATTAACACAGAGATGTGATCAAAGCAGAACATGGAGGAGAGTAATGTATTTAGATTTCTTTGCAGAAGTAAATAAAAAGCACTTCAACTCAGATATTATAAAAGAAAATATGTATAAAGTTAATAAACATAAAAATACAAGAGGGTGCCTGGGTGACTGTTGAAAGTCTGCTTTTGGCTTGGGTCATGATCCCAGGGTCCTTGGTTCGAGTGCCTGCGGCAGGGAGCCTGCTTCTCCCTCTCCCTGCTGTTCCCCCTACTTGTATTTGTGCTCTCTCTCTCTCAAATAGATAAATCTTAAATAAAAATTCTTGGGGCGCCTGGGTGGCTCAGTGGGTTAAAGCCTCTGCCTTAGGCTCAGGTCATGGTCCCAGGGTCCTGGGATCGAGCCCCACATCGGGCTCTCTGCTCAGCAGGGAGTCGGCTTCCTCCTCTCTCTCTCTGCCTGCCTCTCTGCCAACTTGTGATCTCTATCTGTCAAATAAATAAAATCTTTAAAAAAATAATAAATAAAAATTCTTGAAAGCAGAATACTAGTACACTTGATAAATTTAAGTGTTATTTCTTTGGAGAAAAAACTCTAGTATAATAGGTTAGACTTTAGATAGCCTAACTGATACAAAACGAAACATGAAAAATTAGGAATTAAGAGGCTACTTAGGAAAAAATGTATTTTGTGTGACTATACAGTTGACCCTTAATGTGGGATGAGGGGGTGCCAATCATATTCAACTTTCGACTCCCTATAGTCAATAGCCTGTGGTTTACCAGAAGCCTTATTTATAACCCATTCTGTATGTTACATTGTATTTTTACAAAAAAGCTAGAGAAAAGGAAATGTTAAAATCGTAAGAGAAAATACATATACTGTATTTATGGAAAAAAATCCTGATATAAGTAGACCTGCCCAGTTCAAACCTGTGTTGTTCAGGCATCAACATATAGTCGTAAGTATGAAACTCAAATGGATACTTTTCCAGGAAAATATAAGTTACTCAAATTGACTTGAATAGAGAAAACCCATAAAGATTTGCAATATTAATAGCAGAAAGTGAGGGCTAGAGTGCTGGCAATGCCCCTCAGCACACATATACTCACTTCTGTTGCTAAATTATTCCAAACAGATCATAACTGTGGTACTTATTTTTCCTGAATGTAGAGAGATGAGAAACTTTTTTTTTTTTTTAACTTTTTACCACCTTGTTGGTTGTCTTTCAGTTATCCATTTTTCCTTACCTTTTTCCTAAAAAGATTCCTCATTTTGTCAGGAATCCATTCCATCCTTAGTTCTGTGTGGTGGGCTATGATTAGTCTAAGAGCCAATTAATGGGAAGGAAATGGTCCCAGTGCCATCTGTTGAACAGACTATTCAATGCAAAATGGAAAAGAAAAGTCCCACTTTTTAACAAGTGGGTCAGTTGTATACCCACATGCAAAAAGATGAATCTGGGGCCCTGACTCACACATATACTAAGAACAACTCCATATGTATCACAGACCTAAATATAAGAGTTCAAAACACAAAACTCTTAGAACACATAGAGCCAGGCAAATACTTCCTTAGATGTGACATGAAAACCATAAGAGATAAAAGAAAAATTTGATAAATTGAACTTTATCAAAATTGAAACTTTTGTGCTTCAGAACACACCCAGTTGCCTCTTACTACCATTTTGAAAGTAGAAGGAAAGTCAATCTGATGACAAATCTACGACCTTGAGAGGACAGAACAGAGGGCAAAAACCCAAGGTTTTGAGATCATTGGGCCCCGAACTAAAGAATCTTAAAACTAGCTACACCTCTATAGTGATAATTACGTGAATGGTTAGTTTCCTTTTTTGTGGAAATGGGAGTTAGAGTTTGTTATGTTCAGTTAAATGGATCTTAAGGGATATACATTGAAATAAAACAAGCTAGTCTTAGAAGATAGCACATGATATATGATATAAGATAGCAGACTCTAGACTGTATTGGCAGAATTGCAAATTATAAAGATAGATTTTATTTCAAAATAAAGAATTACCCAAATTCTGACTTTTTAGAAATTTGCTTTTATTTTTTGGTTATTTTCCCAAATGCAGGATTTTGATAATGAAACTTAAATTTTAGAAACTAGAATCCAATTAATTTAAAAATAATATCAAGTGGAATTTTGCTCAGTAGTAAGAATAATATAATTGAAATTATGAACAAATCAATGGTGGAAAACTGTATGGTTTAGGTGTCAGGAAGTTATTTGATAAAATTTAGTATCCTTGTTTTAAAAGGAAACTTAGAAGGATTAAAGAGTGTGTTCCATCTAAATGTCATCAAAGATAGGTCTCAAATTAACAGTCAACATCATTTATTAGAGTGTAACTCTATAAACACTAATTTAAATATCCCAACTAATGTTATTAAGGCCATTTAAAAATTTCTTTTTAGAAGCGTGACACAGTATTAATTTGATACTGAAAAACCGTGAAGGCAGAAAGGAAGCAAAATTATTGCAATTCAAAGATACTACATGGTTAGAAAAACCAAAAAGGTCAACTGATGAACTGTTAGAAGCAATTTGCTAGGGTGCTCGTTTACAAATGAAGTGTACGAAGTGTTCAGTGCTTTGAAAACATCAAGTTCTTCCCCACCTGAGGTCCTTTACATATGGTGTTCTTTCTGCTCAGACCAATTCCTAACCATCCTCTCCCCACTCCTTACCACACACACACCTGGTCAAACTCACCCAACCTTTAAATCTCTGATTAAGTAACACTTCAGAGAGCTTTGAGTTTTCAAAATTGGTTCCCTTGTACTCACACCAGTTCAGATTCTGCTTTTCTCACCTAGCACTTACTTATAATCCCATATGACATGGTTTTTGTTATAGCCTGTCACTCCCTTCAGAGAACAGAGACTGTCAATTTAGTTCACCATTTCATATCTAGATACTATCTGCCACATAATAGACATTACATATATATTTGTTGGTGAAAGGATAAATGTATAATAATTAAAATAAGTTTTATGAGTAGCATACATGTAACATGTTGAGTGATGCTATATAGCCATTTTCCCAACAGCTCCTGTGAAAACCCTCAACACTGTTTTAGAGGCCAATCTGGTTCCTCATTCTAATAAAGTTAATGTGAAGTTCATTTGCAGGAATAAGGCATACCTTGGAGATGTTGTGGGTTCAGTTCCAGACTACTGAAATAAATTAAATATTGCAATAAAGTAAGTCAAATGGATTTTTTGGTTTCCTAATCCATGTAAATGTTATGCTTACCCTATGTTGTAGTTTATTAAGTATATAGTAGCATTCTGTTTAAAAAATATATGTACTTTAAAAATACTGCTAAAAATGCTAATCAAGATGGGAGCTTTCAGGGAATCCTAATCTTTGTTGCTGGTGGAGGGGCTTGCCTCAGTATTGGTAGCTGCAGACTGGTCAGGGCTGCTGGCAGTTGGGGTAGCCGTGCCACGTTCTTAAAATAAGACAGCAATGATGTTTTCTGCACTGACGGAGTCTTCCCGTCAAGAGGGATTTCTCTGGAGCATTTGATGCTGTAGGTAGCATTTACCCACAGGAGAACATCTTTCAGTGTGCGAGTCAGTCCTCTCAAACCCCACTGGTGCTTTATTAGCTCAGCTGATGCCGTCCTCCGTATCCTCTGTGGTCACTCCAATAGTGGCCACAGCATCTGCACCAGGAGCACATCCCATCTCAACAGACCACTTTCCTTGCTCCTCCATGAGATGCAGTTCCTTGTCTGTAAAATGTGAGACAGCAGCGGTTCAGTGCCACGTTCAGGCTCCACTTCTGATTCTAGTTCTCTTGCCATTTCGCCACATCGGCAGTGACTTCCTCCACAGAGTCCTGAACACTCAAAGTCATCTATGGGGGTTGGAATCAATGTCTATCAAACTCCTGTCACTATTGATGTTTTGACCTCTTCCTACGAATCATGGGTGTTCTTAGTGGCATCTAGAATGATGAATCCTTTCTGGAAAGTTTTCTGTGGACTTTTCCCAGAACCATCAGAGGAATCACTGTCTATGGCAGTGAAATCCTTACAGAGTGTGTTTGTTAAATAAGAAGACATGAAGGTTGCAATGCCTCGTTGATCCATGGGCTGCAGAATGGATGTTGTGTCAGACATGAAAACGACATCTCTCCTGCTGCCCGTCTCCATCAGAGCTCTCGGGTGGCGAGATGCTTTGTCCGCAAGCAGTAATATTTTGAAAGGAATCTCTTTTTCTGAGCAATAGGTCTTGACAGTGGGGTTAAAATGTTTAATAAACCATGTTGTGAATAGGCACACTGTCATCCAGGCTTTGTTGCTGCATCTACAGAGGCCAAGCAGAGTAGATTTAGCATAATTCTTAAGGGCCTGAAGATTTTCCGAATGGTACATGAGCACTTGCTTCAACTTACTGTTACCAGCTGTATTAGCCCCTAACAGGAGTGTCAGCTTGTCCTTGGAAGATCTGAAGCCAGGCATTGAACTTCTCTCCAGGTATTGGAGGTTCTGAAACTCCTGGAAGACATCTCCTTCTCTCTGGGTGTTTGATCTACACTGAGAATCTGCTGTTGAGTGCAGCCACCTTCAGTAATGATCTCAGCTAGATCTTTTGGCTAATTTGCTGCTGTTTCTATATCAGCATTTACCCCATGTTCATTTTGTACTTTTATGTTATGGAGAAGGCTTCTTTCTTTAAGCCTCATGAACCAGCCTCTGCTAGCGTCAAACTTGCATTCTGCAGTGTCCTCACCTCTCTCAGCCTTCACGGAATTGAGGAGAGTTAAGACCTTGCTCTGGATAAGGCTTTGGCTTAAAGGGAATATGTAGTTAGTTCAAACTTTTATCCAGACCACTAAAACTATCTCCATATCAGCAATAAGTCTGTTTCACTTTCTTATCATTCATGTGTTCACTGGACTAGCACTTTTAATTCCTTCAAGAAGTTTCCTTTCGCATTTGCTACTTGGCTGTTTGGTGCAAGAGGGCTGGTTTTTGGCCTGTCTCAGCTTTTGACATACCTTCCTCACTGAGCTTAATCACTTGTAGCTTTCAATTTAAAATGAGAGACTTGACTCTTACTTGAACACTTAGGGGATCTTGTAGAGTTATTAATTGGCCTAATTTCAATATTATTGTGTCTCAGGAAATAGTAAGGCTCCCAAAAAAGAGAGATGGGGGAATAGCTGGTCACTGGAGCAGTCAGAACACAAAAAACATTTTTCCAGTGTCTTAAATGGATGTGGTTTGTGGTACCTCACCTCCCAAGTTACAGTATTAACATCAAAGATCACTGACTACAGATCACCATAGCAAATGTAATTATAGTGAAAAAAATTTGAAGCATTCTGGCAATTACCCAGATGTGACTCAGAGACACAAAGTAAGCAAATGCTATTGGAAAAACCGTATTCAATGCAGGGTTCTCACAAACCTTCAGTTTGTTAAAAAAAAAAAAAAAGTAATACCTTCCAAGTGCAATCAAGCAAGGTTTGCCTATAAATATTTGTGAGTTGTGAAGAAAATTTTAGAAAATGAACAATGAGGGCAGGCTTGCCTTTGCTCATAAGACGCCTATGATAAAGTTATAATCATTATTATAATACTGGCTCAGGAATAGGAAAATGAAATACAGTCTAGAATTAAACCCAAGCATATGTAGAGATTTAATATAGGTCTAATATTTTTTATTTTAAATTAGTGGAAAAAAGATCAGAGATAACCACTCTTTAAGATGGCCTTCAGTGATCCTTGCCTCCTAGTGTTTTCACCCTTTTTAGCCCCTTCTCCTAATTGGATAGGGCTGATTTATGTAACCTAAAGGATATTTGAAAATGATAGCATGCACCTTCCCAGGTTGGGTTATTAAAGACATGCATCTTCTGTCTTGTGCTCCGTTGGATCATTTGGTCTGGGGGAGGCCAACTACCCGGCATAAGGACACTCATGCATCCCTATGGACGGGTTCCTGTGGGGAGGAACCGACGCCTTAGTCAACAGCTAACATCAGCCTACCACCCATGAGTGTGTGCCATCTTGGAAGTAGCTCTCTCAACCCCAGTCAAGTCTTCAGATGATTGCCGATGAGGGTGACTTCTTACCTTGAACCTCATGAGGATTATCATACCAGAACCATAAAGCTAAGCTGCTCTGTAATTCCAGATCTACCTAAACACTGTAAGATAATGTTCATTTTTGTTTTAAGCCACTAAGTTTCAGGGTAATTTGTTATACAGCAGTAGGTAACTGGTCATATGGATTGTTAAATGGTGTTGGGATAACTAGCCAGCCAGCATTATTTGGGGAAAAGAAAAGTGGGATTCTTCTTATATATACTCCTTTTTATCAAGGATATTCCAGATAGACCAAAGATTTAAATACAAAATGGAACCATTGATGTGTTTAGAAGGAAGTAAAGCTGAATATTTTTGTACTTTTGGGGGTAGTAAAGGACTTCCTAATTATGAATATGAACTCTCCAAACCATAAAGTAAAATCAAGAACTTCTTTATGACAAGGAAATGATAGGTGTAAGGAAGAAAGAAAAACTGCAAGGTAGGAAAACATCTTAGTGACCTGTATTATAAAGAACTCTTAAAAATCACTATTAGTAAGACTCTTTATAGATGGGATGGCTGAGGACATGAACAGACAATTCACAAAGTAGAACTAATGATAAAGGAATGAGTAATAGTTACCCAAGAAATATAATTAAGAACAAGATAAAATATGATCTTTCATATCAGATTGGCAGAGGTTAAAAAGTCTATGAGGTTAAAGAGATTTCTGAATCTGCAGCAAGGTTAGAAAACATGGGCAGGAATGTAGATTTGTCTCCCCTTCTGGAGGGCAGTCTGACAACATGTCTCAAAGTGCAGTTACAAAGTGATTACTCACTGTGACTTTAGCTATTCTACTTGTATAAACGTATTCTGTGATACAGAAAGATGTATATATTATGATGAACTCAGTGAGAATCTTTGGGCTAGTCAAATTTCCTCTGCTTCTCACCCCCCATTTCCCACCTCTTTTGTTTCTATTTCCCTTTTCAGAAATTCCTGTTGGACCCTCCTGGATCTGTTCTTTACTTTTCAACATTATGATGTTATTTTTTAAGTCTTTGTTTCTTCTCTACATTAATAATTCCCTTAGCTTTTAATTTTTTAAAAAAAATTTTTGACTTTTAAGCAATCTGTATACCCAACGTGTGGCTCAGACTCATAGCCCCAAGTTTAAGAGTCGTATGCTTTACCAAGTTGGTAGAGCCAACCAGGTGCCCACAGTAATTTCCTTAACTTTAACTTCTGTGTTTCCTACTCTCTTCTGCCATGGTTATTCTAACACTTAACTCCACTTCAGAAGTTTTGTTTGACCAATTACTTTTAACTTCTAAAAGTGCCTTATTGTTCCTGGGGCACTTGGTTGGCTCATTCCATTAAGTGGCTGCCTTCGGCTTGGGTTGTAATCCCAGGGTCCTGGGATCAAGCCCCAGGTTAGGCTCCCTGCTCAGCGGGGAATCTGCTTCTCCCTCTGTCCCTCGCCCCATTCCTGTGTTCTCTATCTCTCAACTAAATAAATAAAATCTTTTAAAAAAACCCATAAAAATAAAAATACCTTATTGTTTCTGATAAATTCTTTTTTCACAGGTCTGTTCTGTAATGGGTATAATAGCTCTTGCTGAGGATACCGATTAGAATTTCTTTCTTTCCTTTTTTTTTTTTTAAACTTCGGATTCCTTGATTGCTTTTCTTTCAGGGATAATTATTGGTATTTTTTTTTTAAAATCTTCTTTCCTCTCTCATGTTGGTAGATGGTCTCCAAGACCTGATGATCCTTGGCTAACTTTTCATGGTTATGAATGAAGACTAGATTAATTAGCAAGTTTCATCTTAAAGTATATAGGTCTGTTTTCCCAGGTTTCTCTTCCCTTGAAAGGGAGGGTTTTCTACACCTTCCATGCAGAGTGTGGAGCACATTGCGTGACAGCTTTCCCTGTTAGGTTCTGCCTGGGTGGGAAGTGGGCAGGCGGGTTGGGTTAGGAAGGACTTTATTTTGTTCTGAAGTGCTTCAGTAGTCTTGTATTCCCAGGCAGAGTTGCTACTTCCTCTCCCTTCCCCCTCACCCCCATCCCTATCTTTTGCAGAACTTTGGAGCTGTCTTCTTCTCTCAAGCTGTAACATCTGGGAGCTTTCCCCAGATAAATCATCCACTTTGGGTCGTATGTGGGATGCTTACTGGTCCGGCTGTTTCAGACTGTATTTTTTAATCAGCCTACTGAGCCAGTATTTCTTGTCTGTGTTTGTTGACTCTGAGCTGGAAGCTTCTCTTGGATACCTTGAGAATTGCTCTCATTCTTCTGTTTGGGGCCACAATTATCATTGCTCTGACTTCTAGGAGTCCCTTATATTTTTGATCCCTCATTTTTTATGATTTCTAGACAACCATAAAGTATTTGATCTGCTGATGGCACCATTTTTTGTGTTCTAGGATTCTTCGATTTTACTTCAATACAAAATTTTATCTCAGTTCACAAGGCCTTTGGTGGGAGAAGTAGACACGTGCTCAGATGACCTGTTCTTAATTTGTGTGTTATTTCCATGAATTTTTCTTCTGCTTACTGTCTTAACTGTTTACTCAGGGGTTAGGAATGTGCACATATCCTTGTTTTACACTTGAGGAAATGCTGAAATCATAGTTAGGATTCAGATCCAGACTCCAAAAATCCATCCTTGTAACCCCTAACCCCATCACTATCTTTTCTGGTTATTAGTTTGGTGCCTCTCTTTTATGCTATTTGTTTACCTCAAAGTTTTGTATTCCTTGCATTTCTTTTCACATCTCTTGGTAAGAAACTATGACTGAGTGTATTTCCTAAGCTCGAGAGAATTTCTCCTTACCTGTTGACAAATGGAGGTTCAAATACGGGAGCTTGACTTCAGATCACTTTTCTGAGGAAGGCAAGAGGCATGTTGTATGGCAGGGCATTCCCTTGGCTGGCCTGCTGGGTGAATCAAATTGCTCCACTTAATTTGTCTCTTTGTGGACTCAACTGTCTTCTCCGTTAGGACCCCTCTGTCAGAATTCTGTGCCCACGGCCACCCACCCCTTTCCTGGAGCAAACACCTGAGTCACGCATTTGAAGTAGGAAGACTAACTCAGGTCTTCTGGTCTCTAGTTAATTACTTGGCTAATTACCCATGGTCAGCTCCCTCTTCTAGCCTGCACTGCACTGATAATGGGATTATTCTGAGGTTCTGCTGGGGAAACTTTTCAACTGTTACAGGTTCCTTGTATTTCTTTAGATTTGCCATCATTGTGTCCTGTCGTTTTATATTTTTTCCAGAAATTCATTCATCTCTTTCACAGATGCTAGTGTGATGGGTATTTAGAAAGAATAGTAAACAAAAGGAGAAACAGAGCCTATCATGTTGGAATTTATAGTCTCATGGAGGAGAGAGGGACTCACAAGTACATGTTGTCTGTGGAAGAACTGGTTTACAGTGTTTTTTTGGGGGGACATACAAAAGGGCTGAGTTACTGGGAGAAGGATTGCCCTGGAATTCTACTTGCACTAAGTGACAGTTGGCCTGAGACATGGGGGAAGAGAAGAAGTAGTAAATGAGGGCACAGGATGTGAAAAGACCTTATAGATGAAGGGGAATATAGTCCACTGCTGTTATTCCTGAATATTTACTACTGCTATTTGGATTTATTTTTATTGTATATTTCTTCTCTCACTTTTTAGAGTTTTGAAAGGAGAAAAGGTTAGATAAACTGTCTTGAGCTAAGAAGCTTCAAGGAATAATCTGGGAAACATACAAAAAAAAGGATCAAACTTACATATCATAAATTGAAAAGCAATAAATACACTAATACCAAAAACATTATCATTGGGAGATGGATACGACCTTTTTTATAGTTGTATATTTTCAGTTTTTTTATGAGTGTGGATTGCTTTTATAATCCAAAACAATTCTTAAACTTTATTTTGTGGTTTGGCTTATATTTAAAAAATGCAGAGTGTGCTAAATAGGTGAAGAGGAGTATACATTATGATTTTATAAAGATGTTAATATGTACTTGATGAAAATGACATACCACTAGTAGCAAAACCAACAAATGCAGTAGAAGAAAAATACTTAAGATTTCTTACCAGTGTCTCATGATAGAGTTGTTTTAAAGCTGTTAAGTAGTTCATAATTGGAAAAGATTTTAAATCTTTGTATCCTACAAATAGTGTTTTAAGAGTCACAGAAAAACTGAGTTTTGGAGACCTTGACATTGAAGTGTCTGCAGAATAGGTTGTGTGTTTGAGAAGCCGGCAATTTAATTTAGCCAACTTTGGTATTTTATCAGGTGGAACTGTATTCAGCAAGTAACCTAAACCCAGACAAACAATTGTTTAAATAATTTAGAGAAAGCAATGTTTACATTTAATTTTAACTTTTCAAAGCTTAGGACATGGATGGTAGTTTTTTAATGTGCCATAAAGGACCCAGTCTTTGTCTTCCCTATTAACCATCCTCTTATGGCTTCTGACTTCATGATAATGAGGTGGCTGTTGCAACTCTAGAAATTAATATTGTGATCCAGACAGGCAGAAGGAGGAAGGATATTCCAGTTGAGTTTGTCCCTTTTTATCAGAAGAAATACCATTCACAGAAACCTTACCCATTAGACTTTTCTTTACTTATCATTGGCTAGAAATGTGTCACAGAACCATCTTCAACTATAAGGAAACTGAGAAATGAAGCTTTTATTTTTAAAAGAGAGCTCATTGCTCTTTCAAGCTAAAGCAGGGTTCTGTGAATAAGGGACAGGGTGTGCATTGATTGGGCAACTTGCTGTGTCAGCCACAGAGTTACTTGCTTATAGATGGTAATGGAAGTCAAGAGTGTGATTAAGATTGTTCAGAGGAGTATATGGAATAAGAAAATCAGTGAAAGAACCCTGAGGAACTTTAGTTTTGAAGGAACAGAGGAATACGTATTCTCAAAGGGCACTAAGGAATGACCATGAGCGGATGGTGAGAAGGGAGTTACCTGCAGAACATAGTGTTACACAAGCCCAAGGAGAGGGAAGAAGACAGAATTTACATAGCCCTACGTGCTGCCGAGTCAAGTATGCCAAGCACCAAGGTGTGACCTTGAGGTTTAGTGAAAGGAAGCCATTGGTGGTCCTGGAGAAAAGTTATTTTCAATGGTGGCCACGAGCTATGGAGTGAAAGAGGGATAAAGCAGGGACAGTGATAGCAAATGACTCTCAGAGGCAAACCGATTCTAACCTGAGGGACAGGGAAAGGAGAGGAGTGATTGGGGCCGGGGGATGTGAGTGTGGGAAAGGTGATACTAGAGCATGGTTGAACTTTGAAGGTGTTTGAGAAAGGAGATTATAGAAAGATTGCATTTCCCAAGGGAGGTGGAAGGTGTGGAGATCCAGAGCCCCGGTGGAAAGATAAGGTTGGAGGAAGGATTGATGTGTGGATACAGAGGGACTTTTGTAGCTTGGCATCATTTGAAATTGCCTGTGATAAGGTAGTGACAATGTATGGTTCATCCTAACATACTTAACAAAATAGTTGCCAAGGTCAGTGGACTGCTTTGTGCCAGGACTTACCCTAGGTATTTTAATTGCCATAATCTGTTGTAGCATTTAAAAATATTTATAGTCTTAATTATCCTGATTTTTAAAATTATCACAATATATCACATTAATGCTAATTTTTGAATAACATACTTAGTTTCCCTTAAATTTGAGTATATTTTGATAGTGATGTTAACTTTGCCTGACTATACTGACAAATCAGAATGGACATGAGGAGCTTCTGGAAATATTGGCAAAAATAAAGAAGAAAACAGACATTACAAATCTACTTTCTCACAACATGAATAAAACAAAAATGAACTAAACTGTGATAGTTGTTAGCCTGCTTGTTTAATCTTCTTTTAAATACCTATGCCTGTCTAATCATTATAAGCCAAACCATAAAATAAACAACTTCTTTTAAAAACACTTTTCTTCTGATTATAAAAACCATCCATAGTCATAGAAAAGTTGAAAATCAAGTATATATAAAATCAAATATATACATATATTTGTATTCTTCACAATATCCAATTCATTGAATCCGATTCAGTGAATGGTGGTCACTAGAGAAATGTGGATTCATTTTTAATTCAGTAGGTTTCTGACTTGCTATGTACTTGTTGACTCATAATCAACCTGATCCTCTTCCATTTCTTCAGCTTGTTTTGGGTGAAGGGCAGGAATTTCTTTTCATTTCATCTCTGACTTGTGAATACCCACAGGTATCAGTCAGCGGTATTAATTAAAAGTAAATCACACACTCTCTCACTTCACTAATAAAATATTAGTTATTAAGTTATATTCGCATACTTCAGTTAAAAACTCCCATTTAAAATCTGAACTAAGAAATTGGAATTTTTTTTTTCTGCATTAAATTCTTTCTTAAGAGGATACAAGTTATGCCTATGGTAGTGTTTGGTTATACAAAGCTTGGGGAGGATATATGGCCAACTTTTTTTGGCCTCTGTGTAGTCCGATTGCATGCATATTTGAAACACTTAAAAAGTGTTAGGCTAATTGTACGCTCTATGTTGAAGACCTAATCTTAAACTGTATAGTCTGGTATTTTCATGTAACTTTTAGTTCAGGTTCAAGAATTCTTTAAAAAAAAGGCACTGACAATTAATTATGTGACCTAGAAAAATAATTTCCCCCAAGTTAATTGCACAAATTACTGTAGCCCTAAAAGGTTAATGATTGTCAAACATCTTTGATGTATAGAGCCTATTAAGTGCCAGTATCATTTGAATAAATAAATAGACTAGTCCTTTTTGGACAAATGATCTTGTCCAGAGGACAGCAGTACACACGGCCCTTTTTTTATGTTTTAGAGGGACATTTTTTAAACCCCTCAGTGGAACAACTTAATAAATTAATCTTAGGAGCCACAGTAGATTCTTATATTTCAAAATATAAGATAATAGAAGAGTTCATATTTCAAAAAGCAACTATGATCATTTATTATACACATCATACTTTATAGAGCAAAAGTTTATAAATAGATTTCATTTTTATATTTTATACAAACTTAGCTTAGGTCTTAAATAATTAGAATTAATGCACAATTATCACTGTGCATATCTGATATGAAACTTCTTTTATAGCTATTCATAGAAGAAAATTTTAATATTTTAATATTTACTATTAAATAATTAATATAACATTATTATTAAAGTTTAGCATTTAAAAATAAAATATATATATTTTAAACTTTGTCTTTTAATCTTTTTATACTTTTCAGTGTTTTGTAGTCAACAGCAGGTTCCAAAAGAGTTAACTAGAATAGTTCTTATTTTCAATAGCCATATATCCTGAAGAATTGTGTGAAGAATACTAATTTCTCTAGGAGATGGTTTCTCAAAAAGGATTCCGTGGTTCAATAAATATGGGAAAGACTACATGCTGTGTGCTTTTAGAAGTGTCACAATTTACATTAATATATTGAAACATCTGAGAAAATCTAGAGTGAACAAATAAATCAATTTAACATTGTCTCATCTAGTGTTTCCCAAAAATACTTGATGACAGAAATTCTTGTTTCACATAATACTTATGAACATCCTAAGCACTCACTGTGACCTTGTGTTCCATAACCACTTTGGGACATACTATTATAAGCTATAGTTCTCCTTCCCAGATCTTGAACCCCAACATTCAAATGTAGCAGATAGTTTATCTGCTAAACTTACACATACACATGTAGATAAGCCCACCTGTATAAACGAATAGACACATTTATAAGGGTAGATGCACACATATGTGGATAAATGTACAAATATGCACACGTATTTAATCCATATGATATCTGCAATGTATAGCAGGTAGTCAAATCAGAAAATATTTGTTGAGTAAATGGATGAAAAAATCTTACCAGTCCATGGCATATTCCCAATGGCCTTCTTCATGATGCAGAAAACCACACCACAGCCTCAATAAGGTGTGCAGTTCACAAGTATGTAGATGGATATGATCTTTTTAGGGACACCTGATACATTATAGACAGACTACCACCAATTTTTCACACCTTTTCAGTATTAAGTGTGTCAGAAGGAAAGGCCCTGGATTTTGGGTCAGGACATCCATGTTTAGGCCTACATTCTACCATTTTCCATCCATGTGATTTTAGACAAGTTACAGATTTTCTCTAAGCTTCAGTTTTTCTCATCGATGAAGGAAAATAATACTTACCTTGTAGTATTATTGGGATATAATGTAATACATGGAATGTATTAAAACTTTAATTACTTGGAAATAATGCTGTGAATGCTTATTGATCCCGATATGGCATAACACTCTATTAAAAAATGGTTAACCTAACATTTTTATTTCACATATATGTTGGATAAGAAAATCTTAGTTTATTTTAGAAGATAATTTTTTTTAAAGATTTTATTTATTTATTTGACAGACAAAGATCACAAGTAGGCAGAGAGGCAGGCAGAGAGAGAAGAGGAAGCAGGCTCCCTGATGAGCAGAGAGCCCAATGTGGGGCTCGATTCCAGGACCTTGGGATCATGACCTGAGCCGAAGGCAGAGGCTTAACCCACTGAGCCGCCCCAGGTGCTCCTCGAAGACAATTTTAAACTATGAACATAAAAATACATTTTTCTGATTAGTGGAGAGTAATAAATAGACTTTTCCATTCTTGTTTTAAAAACTTAAAACCTGGGGTGCCTGGTTGGCTCAGTCATTAAGCCTCTGCCTTCAGCTCAAGTCATGATCCCAGGTTCCTGGGATGGAGCCCTGCATCCACCTCCCTGCTCGGAAGGAGGCCTGCTTCTCCCTTTCCCACTCCCCCTGCTTGTATTTCCTCTCTCACTGTATCTCTCTGTCAAATAAATAAATAAAATCTTAAAAAACAAACAAATCTAAAACCTTCCTCTAAAGCTTCTGAAAGCTAAAAACTCCTCAAGAGTAGTATCATTATGCTTTTAACCTGAGATCCTTTTCACTTCTTGATCTCTCTGCCTGGAATGTTGTTCTATACATGGTTATGGGCTGCTTTGCCTTTCTTCCCTGACCACCTAAAAACTGTCCCTGTAGGTATCTCTTTATCCCTGTGCCCTGCTTTACTTTTTCTTCATAATTCTTGATCACTATCAAACATTTATTCTATATATTTTTATAAGGTGAAATAAAGGTCACACTATGAATATTAGTAAGGTATTACAATATTCTGTAATTCTGAATTTTAACAAAATTTTCTTTGAAGCAAATATGTGTTTGGTTTGCATAGTTTTTCATACATATTATTTTAGTGTCTTAGAACTAATCCAACTGTTACTTAGTAGTGATACTTCTGTAAAATTCTCCAGTAGAATTTATATCAAAATACATGTGCTCTGTCTTCCCTTTCTGCATGGATATCTCTGTCCCTTCATGAAGGAAGTGATGGAAAAAATGTTACATATTTTCACTAGCCAGTAATATTAAATAAACAATGAGAAAATACTTCTCCTGACACATTGAGTTGGTAACAATAGGAAATAATAGAGCTACTTATTTTAAAATTATATTGATAACTTCTAAAAATACTCTGTGGTAGAAATAACACTCCTTTTATGCATTAGCATCCAGTCAAATTTTGATAGTAACGTTTTATCATGTAAAGTTACTGATATTTGAAGATGTAGAACATTTGGTTTTCCATTGTATCTCTTAGAAATGTATTGTGTTTTTTGTGGTGATACTTTCAGAACTATGCAGAGTATTATTTTGGGTATTGGGAATTTCTTAACACTTGGGTAGAAATTTTTTCCTTTTTAAAGGGTTAGGGTTAAGGTTTTGTAAGAACATGATTTAGCTTTATATAGCTTCATGACAGACCTCTGCAATAATTTTAAAACATCCTCACCTTTTAAAAATACTTTGTTGAGGGGGGTGGTGGTGCCTGGGTGGCTCAGTCAGTTAAGTATCAACTCTTGATTTTGGCTTCGGTCATGATCTCGAGGTTGTGAGATCAAGCTCTGTGTTGGGCTGACTCTGTGTTGGAGGCTGCTTCAGATTCTGTCTCTCCCTCTCCCTTTGCCATCGCTGACCTCCGTTCTTCCCACCCCCCCCCCTTGCACGTATACCCTTTCTTTTTCTCAAAAAAAAAAAAAAAAAGAAAGAAAGGAAAAAAATGTTGTTCAGTGTTCAAAGAGTCATCCAGATGGAGTGTCTAATTTTTCTTAGGTCCTTCATGATGCTCAGATTCTTCTGCATGTTCTCTGTTAAGGCATTTTTCTCTTTCTCCAGAGGTAAACTCTTTTGAATGTCTATAAGTATGTTCCTTCAGGAGCTATGTCCAGTCCACTCATTCACTATTTGCAAGGAAATGCTTCTTTCCTAATGAAAATTAAACTCAGACCTTCCAGTTTGGTTTTCATGGCTTAGAGTCAGTCCTAGGGACTCCATTTCTTCTGGGCTTTCTGTTAATTACAACTGCTACCACCATGTTTACTTTTGGGAGAAAATGTGTTGGTCCCTTTTAACACTTTGACCCAAAAGGAAACACCATATCTCATAATTGAGACAAGGCTGTCATGTTCAAAGACATTTTAAGAACATCTTTACTGAATACTACATAGTAATGAAGGGATGAACCCCCAGAGAGAACTCTGAATCATGAATTTAGGTCTTCCAACTTGAGAGCTAAGGCATATTCACCTTTAGTTATTTCACACTCCTGATTGGACATAAGTGCCTTTTTGCATTTAAGAAAAAGTCTCCTGGTTGAACGTGTATTTCCTCTGTGGTGACAGATACCAGAGAGTTGTCCCTTTTAGGCACATGCCTCCTTCTCCATGCTGGGCCAGCTTTGGCCAGTGTGCATGGTGCCCAGCATGATTTCCACTGCCAGTCATGCTTGCAACCTGGGCACCTTTTGCGCGGAGCTCATGCATATGTTGTGGCCCTACATTGGGGTCATTTAGGTTTTTCCATCTGTCCTTTTGCCTTCACAAGACACACAGCACCTTTAACCAACCTCTCCACCAACCAAGATTGCTTGCTTTTAGAGGACCCTCATCTACTCAATGCAGGTATGGGTCACTTGTCTTGTCCTACCTCCCCGCAGGGGTTCACTCTCATGGTGCATGTTTCATATCTGAAGCCCTCTCCTTTTTGGCAGTTAGCACTAGAAACAACCTCAATTTTCTGCTAAGACTGTCTCCTAACCAAAATAGAATAGAATCTAACACCTGACAACACCATGCAAGAGCTGCACATGCTAGTCACTGTGGAATTTTTATCCTACATCAGGTCTCGGTATTTTGAAGGTAAATGTAGGTTTTCACTTTTGTGTTTGCAAAAGTATGTTAGCTTAGACAGCTACAGTAAAATACTGTAGACTGGGTGTCTTAAACAGCAACATTTATTAACTCATACTTCAGGAGGCTTGATCAAGGATCAAGGAGCTAGAAGGTTCAGTGTCTAATTAAGGCTCTCTTCCTGGTTTGCAGACTGCCATCTTCTTACCATCTTCTTACATATTTACTTACTTATTAAAAGATTTATTTATTCGAGAGACAAGAGAGGGAGGGAGCACGTGTTTGCATGCATGAGTTGGGGGAGAAAGGGCAGTGGGAGAGGCAGAAGTAGGCTCTCCACTAAGCAGGGAGCCTGATGTGGGGCTTGATCCCAGGGACTGGGATCATGACCTGGGCAGAAGGCAGATGCTTAATCGACTGAGCCACCCAGGCACCCCTCAGCCTGCCATCTTCTTGATGCATCCCCACATGGTGGAGAGGGAGATCATCCCTTCTGTGTCTCCTCTTATAAGGGCACTAATCACATTCATTAGAGCTCCACCCTCATGAACTAATTATCTTCCAAATGCCTCACCTCCAAACACCATCACCCGGGGGAAAAGAGGTTCAGTATATGAATTTTAGGGGGACAGACACTTGTCATCCGTAGCAAGAACTATATTGCTTAATAAAGCTTGATAAAGTCCATGCATTTTTATTATGTGCTGCAAACTAGTCTGAGAATTTTACATATTGGAATTGAGTCCTTATAACAATACTGCATAATAGCTAGTATCATAATACTTAATCTTACATGCAGATAAGGAAATGGTGTCACATGGGAAATAGATAACTTCCACAGGGTTGCCTGGCTGTTAAGTGGGAGAGCCGTATTCAAACCCAAGCTGTTTGGCCCCATAGCTCACAGTATAAACCACTGTGTTCCTACAAATATATATTGCCCCAGGTTGATTCTGTATTTATACTTTGATAGAAGGGCTTGGGACTGAAAACCTGGAGACTCTGGCTGTGTGACTAGACCACATTTGTGACTCTGGCAGGGTAGCTTCTTTGATCCTCAGTTATTTCAGGTATAAAACAGGGCAGTTGTACAATGTTCATTAAATTCTCTTCTCATTCGTTTTGGTTGTGGTATTTTTTTTTTAATTTTTGATTGTACTATGTTCTTATATAGGCTCTAAGCTTCAGTGGTCTCTACCAGCTACAGAGTCCCATCTCTCAAGTGCTATGTGACTGAAGAAAGGAAGAAGAATGTTATTAAACCTCATTTTAAAAAATGGTTTGAGTTTTTCAACTATGAAATGCGGACTTTGTTTTTATAATACCCATCACACAAGTAATAGTTGAATGGTAGGTGTAGTTTGAAACGTGTTTTTTAGACTTTAATGGAGGTAAGATATTGAAAATTACTTCTTACTAATTTTTTAAAATTTCAAATAATTTTATACATGCTATATGTATGTGTACATCTATCATATGTATTATGTAATATTTTATGAAACATGAAACCTCAGTTTAAATGAGGGATTTCTATCATATTCATTTGACAGAAGGTTTTTGAATACCTACTATGTGTCAGGCACCTTGCTTGATGATAGAGTATAGAGAGGATAAAGAGAAGGTAACTTGCCCAAATGGAGTTTACATTCCAGTAATAAAGGCAGCCGATCAGTAAGTACACAAGTCAGTGGATAAAATCAACAGAAGGTGTGATACCTTCTGGGCAAGAAATAGCAAGAAACAGCTGTGTTAGAGAATCACTGCTGTGATAGAGATAGGGATGTTTGGGAGGCCTCTCAGAGGGTGGGTTTAACCAAAAACTGACAGAGGAATAAGAAGGATCCAGCTCTGGGAGTACTGTGGGTGAGGTACAGGAAGGGATGGGAGGGAGGAATAGCATTCTTGTACAGTATGAAAGATTGAATAGTGGCTACCAAAGTTGCCCAGGTCCTATTCCCTGGAACCTGTGAGTGCAACCTTAGTAGTGAAAGGAACTGCATATGTGGCTGAGGGTGTTGAAATGGTGAGATTATCCCTAAGTACAAATGTCCTTAGAAGAGGGAGAGAGAGAATTGACTTGAGAAGAGAAGAAAGCCACATGACCGAAAACAGAAGCAGAGTTGGAGAAGATGGTACACCCCTCACTTCAAAGATGAATGAAAGGATGATGAACCAAAGAATGTAGATCTGAATGCTGGAAAAGGCAAGGAAATGGATTCTCCCCTTGAGGTTCTAGAGGGAGTGCAGCTCTGCCCACACTTTAACTTTACCCCTCTTATGCTTGTGTTTTGGATTTCTGGCCTCCAGAACTGTTAAGCGAACAAATTTCTGTTGCTTTAAACTGTACATTTGTGGTAATTTGTTACAGAAAAAATGGAAGAGTAATACATATTTTGGTACCAGAAGTGGGGTGCTACTGTAACACATACCTAAAAATGTGGAAGGGACCTTAGAAATGGTCATTGACTAGAGGATTGAATTTTGTGGTGCATGACTGGGAAAAAACCTAGGCTGCCTTGAATGGACTGTTGGTAGAAATATGGAGGTTCAAGGCTCTGATGCTAAGGTCTCAGAAGGAAATGAACTTTTTAAAAAAATTTTATGGGGTGCCTGGGTGGCTCAGTGGGTTAAAGCCTCTGCCTTTGGCTCAGGTCATGATCCCAGGGTCCTGGGATAGAGCCCCGCATCGGGCTCTCTGCTCAGCAGGGAGCCTGCTTCCCGTCCTCTCTCTCTGCCTGCCTTTCTGCCTACTTGTGATCTCTGTCAAATAAATAAATAAAATCTTTAAATTTTTTTTTTTTACTTTATTTTCATGTTACCAAATTCATTCTTTAGGTACCACACCCAGTGCTCCATACAATACGTGCCCTCCATAATACCCACCCCCAGGCTCACTCAACTGCCCAGCCCCCTCCCCTCCAAACCCCTCAGTTTTTTTCTCAGAGTTCACAGTCTCTCATGGTTCGTCTCCTCCTCTGATTTCCCCCAATTCCCTTCTCCTCTCCATCTCCCAATGTTTTCCTGTTATTCCTTATGCTCCACAAGTAAGTGAAACCATATGATAATTGACTCTCTCTGACTTATTTCACTCAGCATAATCTCCTCCAGTCCCGTCCATGTTGATACAAAAGTTGGGTATTAGACAGGCATCACAATTCCAGACTTCAAGCTCTATTACAAAGCTGTCATCATCAAGACAGTATGGTACTGGCACAAAAACAGACACATAAATCAATGGAACAGAATAGAGAGCCCAGAAATAGACCCTCAACTCTGTGGTCAACTAATCTTCGACAAAGCAGGAAAGAATGTCCAATGGAAAAAAGACTCTTTAACAAATGGTGTTGGGAAAACTGGACAGCCACATGTAGAAAAATGAAACTGGACCATTTCCTTACACCACACATGAAAATAGACTCAAAATGGATGAGGACCTCAAAGTGAGAAAGGAGTCCATCAAAATCCTTGAGGAGAACACAGGCTACAACCTCTTCGACCTCAGCCACAGCAGCTTCTTCCTAGGAACATCGCCAAAGGCAAAGGAAGCAAGGGCAAAAATGAACTATTGTGACTTCATCCAGATCAAAAGCTTTTGCACAGCAAAGGAAACAGTTAACAAAACCAAAAGACAACTGACAGAATGGGAGAAGATATTTGCAAATGACATATCAGATGAAGGGCTAGTATCCAAAATCTATAAAGAGCTTATGAAACTCAACACCCAAAGAACAAATAATCCAATCAAGAAATGGGCAGAGGACATGAACAGACATTTCTGCAAAGAAGATACCCAGATGGCCAACAGACATGAAAAAGTGCTCCACATCACTCGGCATCAGGGAAATACAAATCAAAACCACAATGAGACTCTACCTCACACCAGTCAGAATGGCTAAAATTAACAAGTCAGGAAATGACAGATGCTGGTGAGGATGCAGAGAAAGGGGAACCCTCCTACACTGTTGGTGGGAATGCAAGCTGGTGCAACCACTCTGGAAAACAGCATGGAAGTTCCTCAAAAAGTTGAAAATAGAGCTACCTTATGAGCCAGCAATTGCACTTCTGGGTATTTACCCTAAAGATACAAATGTAGGGATCCTAAGGATCATGTGCACCCGAATGTTTATAGCAGCAATGTGCACAATAGGTAGGAAAAGAATAAATGAAACAAGATGGGATTGGGAGGGAGACAAACCGTAAGAGACTCTTAATCTCACAAAATAAACTGAGGGTTGCCGGGGGAGGTGGGTAGGGAGTGGGTTGTGGGGTTATGGACACTGGGGACTTTGGGGTGGGTATGTGCTATGGTGAGTGCTGTGAAGTGTGTAAACTTGGCGATTCACAGACCTGTACCCCTGGGGCTAATAATACATTATATGTTCATAAAAAAATAAAAAAAAAATTATTAAAAAAAAGCTGGGTATTCATCCTTTCTGATGGAGGCATAATACTCCATTGTATATATGGACCATATCTTCTGTATCCATTTGTCTGTTGAAGGGCATCTTGGCCATTTCCACAGTTTGGCGACTGTGGCCATTGCTGCTATGAACATTGGGGTACAGATGGTCCTTCTTTTCACTACATCTGTATCTTTGGGGTAAATACCCAGTAATGCAAATGTAGGGTCATAGTGTAGTTCTATTTTTAATTTCTTAAGGAATCTCCACACTGTTTTCCAAAGTGGCTGCACCAACTTACATTCCCACCAACAGTATAAGAGGAACTTGTTAGTGGAAACTGGGGGAAGCAGATTTTTAATAAAGTTGCAGAAAGTTTAGTTGAATTATGTCCTGTGGTTTTATGGAAAGCAGAAAGTACAAGCGATGAATTTGAATACCTGAGGACATTTTTAAGTCAGGTGTTGAAGGTACTGTTCATGTCTTCTTTTTTCTTTTATTTTTTGCTCAAGTATAATTAACATACAATGTTACATTAGTTTCCAGTGTACAATATGGTGATTCAGCCATTCTGTACATTTCTCAGTGCTCATTAAGATAAGTATACTCTTAGTCCCCATTATCTATTTCACACATTCCTGCTGCCTGCCTCCCCTCTGGCAACCACCAGTTTGTTCTCTGTATTTAGGAGCCTGTTTTCTTTTCTTTCTTAAATTCTACATATGAGTGAAATATGGTATTTGTCTTTCTCTGACTTATTTCACTTAGCATTATGCCCTTTAGGTTCATCTGTGTTGTTGCAAATGGAAGATTTCATTCTTTTATGTGGCTGAGTAATATTCCATTGTGTATGTATGTGTGTGTGTGTGTGTGTGTGTGTGTGTATGATATATATGTATGTATGTACATATATATATGTGTGTGTGTGTCTTTATATACCAAATTTTCTTTATCCATTTACCTGTCAATGAACACTTGGGCTGCTTCCATACATTGGCTATTATAAATGCTGCAGTAAGCATGGGGTGTATGCATCTTTTTGAATTAGTGTTTTTGTTTCTTTGGGTAAAATACCCAATAGCGTGATTGCTGGATCATAAGGTGATTTCTGTTTTTAATTTTTTTTTAATTTTTATTTTTTCTAGAGAGAGCAAGTAGGGCAGGGGGAGGTAAGGGCAGAGGTAGAGGAGGAGAAAGAATCCTCAAGCAGAGTTCCTGCCCAGTGCAGAGCCTAACATAGGGCTCAGTCCCAATACCCTGAGATCAAGACCTGAGCCTAAAGCAAGAGCCAGATGCTTAATGGACTGAGCCACTTAGGTACCAGTTTTTAATTTTTTGAGGAGCTTCCATACTGTTTTCCACAGTGGCTGCACAAGTTTTCATTCCCACCAGTGGTGCAGGAGGGTTCCTTTTTCTCCACAAACTCCTCAACACTTGCTATTTCTCGTGTTTTTTATTTTAGCCATTTTGACAGGTATAGAGTTGTATCTCATTGTGGTTTTAATTTGCATTTTCCTGAGGCTTGATAATGCTGAGCATCTTTTCATGTGTCTTTTGACCATCCGTCTGTCTGGAGAAATGTTTATTCAGGTCCTTTGTCCATTTTTAATTGGATTATTATTTTTCTGTGTTGAGTTGTGTAAGGTCTGTATATATCATGATATTAACCCTTTATTGGCTATGTCATTTACAAACATATTCTCCCATTCAGTAGGTTGTCTTTTTGTTTTGTTGATGGTTTCCTTCACTGTGTGAAAGCTTTTTATTTTGGTGTAATTTAATTTTGCTTTTATTTAACTTGTTGCAGGAGACATACCTAGAAAAATGTTTTTATAGCTGATGTCAAAGAAATTACTGCCTGTGTGTTTTTCCAGGAATTTTATGATTTCAGGTGTCATATTTAGGTTTTTAATCCATTTTTTAGTTTATTTATATGTGTGGTATAAAAAAGTGATCCAGTTTCATTCTTTTGCATTTGGCAGTGCAGTTTTCCCAACACCTTTTAAGAGATCATCTTTTCCCCACTGGATATTCTTGCCTCCTTTGTTTTAGATTAATTGACCAAAAAGCTTAGGTTTATTTCTGGACTCTGTTATGTTCATTTGAACTGTGTGTTGATTTTTGTGCCAGTACCATATTGTTCTGATTACTACAGCTTTATAGTATATCTTGAAATCTGGCATTGTGATACCTCCAGCTTTGGTGTTCTTTCTCAGGATTGCTTTGGCTATTCCAGGTCTTTTGTTGTACCACACAAATTTTACGATTATTTGTCCTAGTTCTGTGAAAAATGTTGTTGGTATTCTGACAAGGATTGCATTAAATCTGTAGATTGCTCTGGTTAGTATGGACATTTTAAGAATATTTGTTTCCCAATCCTTGAGCATGGAATATCTTGCCATTTTTTGTGTTCTCTTCAGTTTCTTTCATCACTTTCTTACAGTTTTCAGAGTACAGGTCTTTTACCTTCTTGGTTAATTCCAAGGTATTTGATTCTTTTTTGTGCAATTGTAAATAGGATTGTTTTCTTAATTTCCCTTTCTGCTACTTCATTATTAGTGTAGAGAAATGCAAAAGGTTTCTGTACGTTAATAATGTATCCTGTGACTTTATTAGATTCATCTATCAGTTCTAGCAGTTCTTTTGGTGGAGTCTTTTGGGTTTTCTCTGTAGAGTACCTTGTCATCTGCAAATAGTGAAAGTTTTACTTCTTTACAATTTGGATCCCTTTTTGTTTCTTTTTGTTGTCTGATTGCTGTGACTAGCACTTCCAGTCCTATGTTGAACACAACTGGTGAAGGAGACATCCTTGTCTTGTTCCTGACCTTAGGGGGAAGGCTCTCAGTTTTTCCTCATTGAGTATGATGTTAGCTGTGGATTTTTCATGTATGGCCTTTGTTATGTTGAGCTATGTTGCCTCTAAACCTACTTTGTTGAGGGTTTTTATCGTGACTGGATGGTATACTTAGTCAAATGCTTTCTCTGCATCTACTAAAATGATCATATGATTTTTATCCTTTCTCTTGTTAATGTGAGGTATGACATTGATTGATTTGTGAATATTGAACCACCCTTGCATCCTGGGAATAAATCTCACTTGAGTGTGGTGAATGATTTTTTTAAGGTATTGTTGGATTTGGTTTCTAATAATTTGTTGAGGATTTTTGCATCCATGTTCATCAGGGATATTAGCCTCTAGTCCTGTGTGTGTGTGTGTGTGTGTGTGTGTGTGTGTAGTGTTTTTTTCTGGTTTTGGTATCAGGGTAATGCTGGCCTTGTAAAATGAATTAGGCGGTTTTCCCTTTCTCTCCTATTTTTTTAATTTTTTTATTTTTTAACTTTTTATTTTTTATTTTTTTATTTTTTTCCAATATCTTTTTTTTAAATTTCTTTACAGCATAACAGTATTCATTGTTTTTGCACCACACCCAGTGCTCCAAGCAATACGTGCCCTCCTTAATACCCACCACCTGGCTCCCCCAACCTCCCATCCCCCGCCCCTTCAAAACCTCAGATTGTTTTTCAGAGTCCATAGTCTCTCATGGTTCACTTCCCCTTCCATTTCTCTCTTATTTTGGGGAATAGTTTGAGAAGACCTAGAAGACTAGGTATTAACTCTTTAAATGTTTGGTTGAATTCACCTATGAAGCCATCTGGTCCTGGACTTTTATTTCTAATTGTTGGTTATGGTAAAATGCAGGAAGAAATTCTGCCTGTGGAGTACAGCCTCAGTGCATGCCTGAGAGTCCCAGTGTGCCTTTTCTGACAGCCTGCCTACAGAACATATTTTGAATAGCAAGGTTGTAGAGAATCATATTTATTTTTTTAGTGTTAAACATATGTCATATGTACAAGAGTTTGTATTTGCTCCTTAGCTTTCAAAATGTTTACTACTGACAATGACTTAACTGATCTAATTAAAATTGTCTAAGTCAGTGTATAAGAAGTGTGTATTCTCTTATTATTTTAGAAACTTTATTTGACATGTCTCCTGTACTGAGTTAAACAGTGTTCCCCTAAATTCATGTTTACCTGGAACTTGTAAATGTGACCATACCTGGACATAAGGTCTTTGCAGCTCTAATCAAGTTGAGATGAGATCATACATGATCAGGTGGTCCCTAATCCAATGACTGGTGTTCTTATATGGATGAGGGGAATTTGGACACTGTGACAAACAGGGAGCATGCCATGTGAAGGTAGAAGCAGAGGTCAAAGTTATGCTGACACCAGCTAAGGAGCACCGAGGATTGTTGGCAGCCACCAGAAGGTAGGAGAGAGGGATGGAATGGATTGTTCTTCTGAGATCCCAAAAAGGAACCAACCTTGCTGACCTTTTGATCTTGGGAGTTCAGTTCCTCAGAACTATGAGAGAATAAATTTCTGTTGTTTTAAGCCACCCAGTTTGTGGTGTTTTGTTATGGCAGCCCTAGGAAATGAATACATCTTCTAGCAAGTAAAAAATAGATAATGGACTCTAGCAAATTAAAAAAAAAAAACAAACCAGAAACAGAAAAATGTCACTTTTTCATAGCATCAGTGTTTATTATGGCTGCTTTCCAAATTTGGAGTTCTGGAAGTTTAAATTAACTACCATAGCTCCTTGGTAATGCCTAACCTTTTGCTCCAGGTAAGATTTAGAGTGGAGTAAAAACATCTTGAACACAGAATCAACATTAATATCAAACTGAGAAGGGACAAGAAAGAACGAGAAGGAAGGTTGCATAAAGTGGTGCCAGGTCTTCTGCGATTTCTTTACTTGTAATTTTTGCCCTGGGCTGGCAGGGAAATAATAGATGGACTCTACAGAAGTCAACTCTTAAAAATGATTTTTCTATCATTCTTTTCCTCTGTCCTATCAACCCCACATGACCTTTATTTCCCCTTGTGCAGGACTTAGAAATGCACTTTGAATCTAAGCAGTTGCTTATAGCAATGCCAGAAGTAAAAGGATGCCTTATTTTGTGGAATAGAATTGTCTCTGGAAATTTTGCTTTAAAGTACATTCAGAAGTTATTTTTTCCTTTTAGTTTTTCTACTGTAAAATAAAAGATTTTTTCCTGCAAAAAATAACTGAACCCAGAATGTATTTTAAAAATTATTTAAATGTGGATAAATGTATCCTATTAGCAAATGATAGAAATATTTTTAAAAGAGTATTTATGATATATTCACAATAGTAAAATATACTATTAAGTTAAAAAAAACACAAATCCTTTAAAGAGGTATAAAAAGAGACATACATAAATGCATTGATGTTCCACATTTACAATAGAAAACATCAATATGATAGCAATGGCTCTTGTTCCTACTTTATTTCATAAATTCAGTTCCAGTCAATAACTGAATACTTTAATATTTTTCAGCACAAACAATTTTAAACTTTGCAAAAGATAGAATAGTTTAATGAACCCCATGTGCCCATCACCCAGCTTCGACAGTTACCAGCATTTTGGCTGTTTGTTTTAGTGCCAGGAATTTAAGGAGAGAATGTGTTGTTTTATATTCCTGGAAAATTTTACAATCTTATTTATTTGAGAATGCATTTTCAAGTGAGTGGGGTAGGGGTGGGAGAGGAGCAGAGGTAGAGCGACAAGCCGACTCTGCCCTGAGCATGGAGCTCCATGTGGGGCTTGATCTCATGACTCTCAGATCATTACCTGACCAAAACCAAGAGTTAGACACTTAACCTACTGAGCCACCCAGGGGCTCCTTCTTGGAGAATTTTAAAACAGTTCCAGAGATTGCCATGCCATTTTTACCTGTAATTGTTTTACCTGCAATCTCTAACTTAGTACTTATTTTTCGAAGACATTAACTACTAGCCCATTATTATACCTAAATAATATGTCATCTAATTTTCCATCTGTATTCAGATTTCTCAGTTTGTCTCTAAAAAAGCTTCTTATAGTTTTACTTGAATCTAGATGTAAACACAGTCCTTACACTAGGATTTTTAAGTTCCTAAGCCTCTTTTATAATGGCCTCCCCATTTTTATTTTATGCAGTTGATTTGTTGGGTGTGTGTATGTTTAAGTGTGTGTGTTCCAGTGGTGTGAACCTGATACCTCTCTTCTTCCACTTGAGGCTTTAGCATCTACTGATGATTATTGCCCCAAATCATTATTTCCTTGGGGGTTGAAAAACAGTACATTTCTAATTATGTCATTCCTTACACTTTAACTAGATAGAATTCTTTATAGATCTTATCCCTCATCAGCTATGTACGTACCCTGAAATAATTTATACTAGAAAGACAGGATAAATGCTTGATTTTTTTTTTTTTTCTTTTCATCAGTTCTCAGAGTAATGAGCTAATGTCTGTTTGGCTATCTACTGTTGCATAAAAAATTACTTCAAAATTCAGGGGGCATAGAACAACTGTTTTATTATACGTCATGACTTGATAGGTCAGACATTTTGGAAGGTTTGACTGGCAGTTTTGTTTTCTGTGGAAGAAGATGTTCAGCTGGTGGATGGGCGGGTCTGGAAGGTCTAAGATGGCTGCACTCTCATGTCTGGCATCTTGATAAGGATAGGTAGAAGGGTAGGCTCAGCTGGGACTGTTGATCAGAGAGTCTGTACATGTCCGCTCAGGCATGGTAGGTCAGAACAGTTGGACTTCTTACGTGGCAGCTCAGAATTCCTGGAGAAGGAAAGAATTTGCAGCCATCTTTAATCTGCAGATTCTACTGAGGAGCAATGATTTAAAAAAATTTAATATCATTATTGATTCATGAATTTTTATATATTTGAAGTCTTTAATCTGTTTTACTAGTTTTATTGATACTCAAATTGTCACATTATTGGCCAGTTGGGGCCCCTTTAAGTTAGATCTTGTGACCTTTTGATACAACTTCATTATTATTTTTGTGATTAAAAATATATATAGATGTACAGTTGTTGGGCAGCATTGCCAATATTTCCAAACTACTCTTTCATTTCAGAGAGAAACTCTGTAGCCATTTAAGCAATAATTCCCCATTCCCTCCTCCACAAACCTCTGTGAATTTGCCTATTCTAGATATTTTATATAAGCGGATTGAATCATACACTATTTGTCCTTTTGCGAGTGGCTTATTTCAGTGATCGTAATGTTTTCAAGGTTCATTTTAAATAAGATCATGTCAAGGTTCATCTGTGTTGTAGAGTATATCAGAATTTCATTCCTTTTTAGCCTGAAGTTCCATTGTATGTATATACTATATTTTGTGTATGCCCATTCATCTGTTGAGGGACACTTGGGTTATTTATACCTTTTGACTATTGTGAATGATGCTGTGATGAGCATTAGCATACAAATATGAGCCCCTGCTTTTAATTTTTGAAGTATACACCTAGGAGTGAAATTGCTCATTCATAAGGTAATTTTATGTTTAGTTTTACAAAGAATTGCCAAACTGTTCTTCACAGAAGCTACACCATTTTACATTCCTACTGACAGTGTATGATGGTTCCAGTTTCTCTGTATCCTTGCTGACACTTCTTTTTTTCCAGTTTGGACACCTTTTATTTGTTTTTCTTTTCTAAGTTCTCTGGCTAGAACTTTCAGGAAAGTGTTGTGTAACTGGGCATCCTTGTCTTATTACTGATCTTAAGGGGAAAGCTCTCAGTCTTTCACCCTTGAGAATGATGTTAGCTGTGGGGTTTTTTTGTAAACGTGCTTCATTATTCTGTGGAACTTGCCTTTTGTGCCTACTTTTTTTTGGTAGTATTTTTATCATGAAGGGATATTGGATTTTACCTAATGCTTTTTCTTGTCAGTTGTGATCATGTGGTTTTATTCTTTTGTTCTATTAATGTGGGGTTACATTGATTGATTTTCTTAGCTTGAAACACTCTTACATTCCTGGGTAAATCCAATTTGGTCATGATATGTAATGATGCTTAATATGCTCTTAGGTTTGGTTTGTTAGTATGAGAACCCCATTCTTTTTTTTTTTTTTTTAAAGATTTTATTTATTTGACAGACAGAGATCACAAGTAGGCAGAGAGGCAGGCAGAGAGAGAGAGGAGGAAGCAGGCTCTCCGCGGAGCAGAGAGCCCGATGCGGGGCTCGATCCCAGGACCCTGGGATCATGACCTGAGCTGAAGGCAGAGGCTTTAACCCACTGAGCCACCCAGGCGCCCCATCCCCATTCTTTTTTGATAGTTTTGTTACTTCCTAGAATAATAAGTTGTCTTAGTTTCACCTTGCATGTTTCATGACCTAGCCCTGGAATCAGTGATTTCTGAAAATAATCCTGTTCCCTTTAGTGGAAATAGTATTTAGAAGCCACAGATAGGATTATTGCTTTTTGGTGTTTGCCGTGGTCAGAGCTAGGAATACATACAAATACATACATATCTGTGAAATCATATATACATGCACACATATATATTCATAGTAATATGATAATACACTATACATTTATTTTAAATTAAGTGAAAAACTGAGGCTCCTAATTCAAATGGAAGATTAGTAGGGATGCTTTGATTTTTGTATTGGTATCCCTTTCCTCTTTGGCTCCAAGTCCGGCTTATGATACTACTCATTTGATTCATCCTGATATAAGAATAATAGTTTAAAAATAACAATACCAGTATTTCTACTTACAAAAAGTCTATATAATGCTATTTAACATTTCTTTGCAGTTCGTTGCCTCCCTCACCATCTTAGGCTATATCCCTGTGGAGAGAGGTGCAGTCAAAATTGAGTATTTTGCGGTAACTTGTAATGGTTTTCTCTGCGTGGTTATACTATCAACTTGATATATAGTTCAGTTCATTTTCTGTTTCAGGAATTGCCTTTCCTTCGTTTTTATTTAATTTTTGGAAATTATATGCTATTACATAGTTTCAATGTCTCTGTTTTAAGACAGAATATATAGAAAGAGATCAATCCATGTCCCTTTTTATTTTTTTAGTTTCTTCTTTATTCCCTCAAAAATACTGACTATGAACACTGTACTGCATTTTGCATTTTCACTTAACAATAAATAAGCAAAACAATATGTACATGATATGGAAATCTCTCTCCATAGTAGTTTGTGGAGGTTGTCCTTATGCCTTTTGTAACTGTACAGTACTAATCCAAGAGGTGTTCTTTACATGTGGTTTGACAGACTACCTAAAATTCACATAGTAGAGAGCCTTGAATAGCCACAGAAGAAAGATTGTACCTTACTAGTTTTCAACACTGGTTATAAAATTATTTAAAAGCATGTTTTTGATATAGGGATAGAAAATAGATCAGTGGAAGAGGACAGAGAGCCAGAAAAATACATAAATGTGGGAACTTCATGCAAAATAGAAATGGCATCACAGTGTCACTGGGAGCAATAATGATCTGTTTTATAAATTATGGCAAGACACTTGGCCATTGATATTAATAAAGATAAAAAATTAGATC
Source organism: Lontra canadensis (assembly GCF_010015895.1). NCBI lineage: Eukaryota > Metazoa > Chordata > Mammalia > Carnivora > Mustelidae > Lontra > Lontra canadensis. The sequence goes on along the minus strand of NW_022631039.1, from coordinate 12,938,001 downwards.
CCTAACATACATTAGGGTCAAAAGTAAGTATCCCATGGTTAAGACGTCAGTAAGAAAACCAAATTTCTGAAATATATATTTTTTAAAGATTTTATTTTAGAGAAAGTGTGAGTGGGGGGAGGGGCAAAGGGAAAGGGAGAGACAGAGAATCCCAAGCTGCTTCTGTGCCAAGCACAGAGCCTGGTATGGGCCTCAGGATCATGACCTGAGACGAAATCAAGAGTCAGATGCTTAACAGCTGAGCCACCCAGGAGTCCCAAACTGCCAATATTTCTTGAAGTAAATGCAAAAGGATACGTATTTTTTGATACCTGGGTGGAGAAACTTTTCTTGAATAAGAAGCACAACTCATAAAGGAAAAGGTAAATACATTTGTATACACTAAAATAAAAACCTCGTGTATGACCAAAACATAGCATACATATGTTAAAGGCAGACCACATAGTAGTAAATGTAACTGCTAGATTTGTGTTTAAAATGGTTGATGGGCCATTCATAAATCTGTAAGAAAAAGAGAAATGATTCAGAATCAAAGTAGGAACAGAGTATGACTAGTCTATTTACATAAAAAGAAGTCCAAATATCCAATACATAGATAAAAATAAGTTAATTCTTACTCATAAAAGGTGATATGCAATTTAAAACAGCATCCATCAGGTAGTCAAAAGTGAACTCTCTGTCAATATCAAATGTTGATACAGAAGATGTGGGCAAACGGGAACTCCGGTGTATTCTTGTGATGGGTATCTGCCATAGAGAAACTTTTGCACTTGATCCATAGACGTTTATTCAGAAATACTTACTGCAGCACAATTTTAAGAGTGAAAAAACAGGTAAACATTGAAATTATGCATCAGAAGAGAGTAGATAGATAAACTGAGACTTATTCATACCTCAGAATACCATATAGCAGTTCAAATGAATGGACTAGATTTGTCTCTAGCATCATGGTTTAAGTTTCAGACTAAGGGTCATATGGAGAAGATGTGGACCCATAGAATCTTAGGCACATGGCTGGTAGAAGTGTTGATTGTTTTACAAATTTGGAAAAAAAGTTTGATATTATATCACAGAACTGAAAATCCATATACTTTACAATTTAGCCCTTTGAATACCAGTTACATATCTAAGAGAAGAAACTCTTGCCATGTGTATCAGGCACATATATGTGATGTTCTTGATAGCATTGTTTAATAGCAAAAATTTTGCAGAACAACTGAAATGTTTATTGAAAGGAAAGTAGCTGAATAAACTCTGCATATTCATATAGTGGAATTCTATATAATAATCATATAATATGCGATGATATGGATAACTTTTTAAATAACTCATTTATTTTTCTTCCACACAACTTTTTTTTTTAAGTTTTTATTTATTTATTTGACAGACAGAAATCACAATTAGGCAGAGAGGCAGGCAGAGGTTGTTGGGGCGGGGGGAAGCAGGCTCCCTGCTGAGCAGAGAGACTGATGCGGGGCTTGATCCCAGGACCTTGAGATCATGACCTGAGCGGAAGGCAGAGGCTTAATCCACTGAGCCAGCCAGGCATCCTGAGGAGAAAAAGGCTTCCCACGGAGGAGGGAGCCTGATGCAGGGCTCGATCCCAGGACCCTGGGATCATGACCTGAGCTGAAGGCAGTCGCTTAACAACTGAGCCACCCAGGCGCCCCCACACAACTTTATTGAAGTATGTCTTACATATCCTAAAACTCACCCATTTCAAGAATATAGTTTAATGATTTTTAGTAACTTTATTGAATGGTATAGCCATTACCACAAATCTGCTTTAGAACATTTTCATTCACATCTCTCTCCTGCACTAAAGTCCCTCCTGCCCATTTCTAGTTATTTCCAGTCTCCACCCTCTACTATCTCCAGGCAACCAGAATCTACTTTTTGCCCAAAACTTCAATATTTTATGTAAGTGAAATCATATAGGGGCGCCTGTGTGGCTTAGTGGGTTAAAGCCTCTGCCTTCAGCTCAGGTCATGATCCCAGTGTCCTGGGATCGAGCCCCATGTTGGGCTCTCTGCTCAACAGGGAGCCTGCTTCCTCCTCTCTCTCTGCCTGCCTCTCTGCCTACTTGTGATCTCCATCTGTCAAATAAATAAAATCTTAAAAAAAAAAATCTGTCATTAAAAAAAAAAAAAGAAATCATATAATATACGGTCTCTATGTCTAACTTCCTTCACCTCAATAATGTTTGAGGTTTAGCCTCGACATAGCACATGTGTTTAGTTTTTTCCCTTTTATTCCTGAATAGTTCATTAGGTAGAGAAAGCACATTTGATGTATTCACCATTTGATGTATATTTAGATTGTTTCTAGTTTGGCGCTATTATGGATAATACTGCTTTGAATATTAGTGTGCAAATGTTTGTATGGAACCCCTGTGTTCATTTCTTTCTTTAGGAGTGGGATTGCTGGGTTGTGTAGTAGTTTTATTTTTTAAGTTTTTGAGATACAAACTGTATTCCAAAGTGGCTGCCATTTTATAGTTCTACCAGCAATGTTTTTTGGTTTTTTGTTTTTTTCTTCATCCTTACCAACATTTGTTAATGTCTGATTTATTTATTATAGTCATTCTAAAGAGTGTAAAGTGATACTGCAGTTTTAATTTGCATTCTCCTAAATACTAATGATGTTGAGCATCTTTCTATGCATTTATAAGCTATTCCTATATCTTACTTGGTGATATGTATGTTCATATCTTTTGTCCCTCGTTTAATTTGGTCATATTTCTTGCTTTTATTGAGTTAAAAGAGTTGTCGTACAAGTCCTTTATCTAATATCTGCTTTGCAAACATTGTTCTCCAGTCTGTAGCTTGTCTTTTCATTTGCTTAATGGTGTCTTTGAAGTGGAAATTTAAAATTTTTATGAGGCTCAGTTTCAGTTTTTTCCTCTATGAACCATGCTTTTGGTGTCCTATCTAAGAAATATGGCAAGGCAATTCACTAAGGAATGTAGAGTATGTTCAATAAATGAACCTGAAACAACCGGATATATACACACAAAAAGATGATTTTAGAGCTCCTCACACCACACAAAAAGATTAACTCAAAATGATCACAGACTTCAAGGTTCTAAAACTTTTAGAAGAAACATAGGAGAAAAGTTTTCAAGACTTTGTAAATTGCCTTGCCAAATTTGTTAGAAATCGAGGGACTATAAATACAAGGATTTGTTTTTAGAGTTTCAATTTTGTTCCACCTATCATTGTCTGTCTTTTATTGCCAATATCACACTATCATAATAACTTGAGTTTTATAAGTTTTGAAATTGAGATGTGAAATTCTTCCAAACTTGTTCCTTTTCAGATTGTTTTGGCTAGGGGTACCTGGGTGTGTCAGTTGGTTAAGCATCTGTCTTTGGCTCACGTCATGCTCTCTGGGTCCTGGGATTCAGCCTGGTGTTGTTGGGCTCCCTGCTCAGCGAGGAGTCTGTGTCTCCCTCTCCCTCTGTCCCTCTCTCCTCTTGTGCTCTCTCACTCTTGCTCACTCTCTTGCTCTCAAATAAATAAAATCTTTTAAAAAATTGTTTTGGCTATTTTAAATGTTTTGCATTTTAATATAAATTTTAGGATCTTTCAATTTCTGTGAAAAAGGCTGCTGGAATTTTGATAAGGATTTCATTGAACCTATAAATCTACTAAGGGAGTATTGCCATTTTAACAAAATGGAGTCTTCTAATCCATGACCATTAAATGTCTTGCCATTTTTAAAAGATTTTTAATTTTCCTCAAAAACGTTTTATAATTTTCAGAGTGTGAGTCTTGCACCTTTAAAATTTATTCATGAGTACTTTATTCTTTTTAATGCTATTATGAATGACATTATGCCCTTAAAATTTCATTTTTAGGTTGTTTCTTGCTAATATATAGAAGTACAATTGGTTTTGTATGCTGATCTTGTGTTGTTTGTATTTATCCTACAACATTGATGTTAATAGGTTTTTGTTTTTTGGTTTGCGTATGTGTGTGTGTGTGTTGGTGTGTATTCCTGAGGATTTTCTGTTTAGAGGATCATGCCATCTGCAAAAAGAAAGATAGTTTTATTATTTCCTTTACAAACTAAATGCGACTTATTTATTTCTTTTGAGCAAGTAGGGCTTCCAGCACTATATTAAGTAGAATTGATGAGAGCAGACATCTTTGTCTTGTTCCATATCTTACTGGGAAAGAGTTCCATGTTTCATTATATGTATGGTATTTGCTATAGGTTTTTCACAAATACTCTTTATCAGGTTGAAGAAATTGCTTTCTACTCCAAGTTTAAGAATTTTTACCATGAACGGGTATTGGGTTTTGCCAAAGCACATTCTGCAGTTTTCATGTGGTTTTTGCCCTTTATTCAATTAATATGGCGCATTATGTTAATTGATTTTCAGCTGTTAAACCGACCTTGTATTCCTGGGGTATTTCCTATTTTATCATGCTTTATAATAATTTTTATATGTTGTTGTATTTGGTTTGATAATGTTCTGTTCAGGGTTTTTTGTTTTGTTTTTTGCATCCATATTTGTGAGGGATATTGGTTTGTAGTGGTCTTCTTCTTCTTCTGATGTCTTCTTTAGTGTCAGGGGGATAAGACTTCATAGAATGAATTGGGAGTGTCTCTTTTCTTTTACTTTCTAAAAGAGTGTTTAAATAGAGTATTAGTATTATTTCTCCTTTAAATATTTTATAAAATTCATCAGTGAAGCTGTCTAGACTTAGACTGTTTTTTGTGGGAAGACATTAAATTGCTTATTCAATGTCTGTGCTTGTTAAAGATGTGTATACGTTTTCCATTTCTTCTTGAGCCAGTATTGGCAATTTGTGACTTTTCTAGGAATTTGTCCATTTCATCTCAGTAGTTGAATTCATTAGCACAAAGTTGTTCATAGTATTTCCTCATAATCCTTTTAATTTCTAATGGTCAGTGGTAATATCTTTCCTGTTTTGGTGGTCTGTTTTTCCTTTTTCTTGCTAAAGGTTTGTCTAGTGAAGGGTTTGTCAGTTTTGTTACTATTTTTTTTTAATTTTTAAAATTTATTTTCAGCATAACAGTATTCATTGTTTTTGCACCACACCCAGTGCTCCATGCAATCCGTGCCCTCTCTAATACCCACCACCTGGTTCCCCCAACCTTCCCCCGCCCGCCCCTTCAAAACCCTCAGATTGTTTTTCAGAGTCCATAGTCTCTCATGGTTCATCTCCCCCTCCAATTTCCCCCAACTCCCTTCTCCTCTCCATTTCCCCATGTCCTCCATGTTATTTGTTATGCTCCACAAATAAGTGAAACTATATGATAATTGACTCTCTCTGCTTGACTTATTTCACTCAGCATAATCTCTTCTAGTCCCATCCATGTTGATAAAAAAGTTGGGTATTCATCCTTTCTGATGGAGGCATAATACTCCATAGTGTATATGGATCACATCTTCCTTATCCATTCGTCCATTGAAGGGAATCTTGGTTCTTTCCACAGTTTGACAACTGTGGCCATTGCTGCTATGAACGTTGAGGTACAGATGGCCCTTCTTTTCACTACATCTGTATCTTTGGGGAAAATACCCAGTAGTGCAATTGCAGGGTCATAGGGAAGCTCTACTTTTAATTTCTTAAGGAATCTCCACATTGTTTTCCAAAGTGGCTGTACCAACTTGCATTCCCACCAACGGTGTAAGAGGGTTCCTCTTTCTCCACATCCCCTCCAACACATGTTGTTTCCTGTCTTGCTAATTTTGGCCATTCTAAGTAGTGTAAGGTGGTATCTCAATGTGGTTTTTTTTTTTTTTTTTTTTAAAGATTTTATTTATTTATTTGTCAGAGACAGTGGGAGAGAGAGCGAGCGAGCACAGGCAGACAGAGAGGCAGGCAGAGGCAGAGGGAGAAGCAGGCTCCCCGCCGAGCAAGGAGCCCGATGTGGGACTCGATCCCAGGACGCCGGGACCATGACCTGAGCCAAAGGCAGCCGCTTAACCAACTGAGCCACCCAGGCGTCCCTCTCAATGTGGTTTTAATTTGAATCTCCCTGATGGCTAGTGATGATGTTAATATTTTTAAAGGACCTATACTTAGTACTTTAGGTTTATTTTATAGAAAATTCATTTATTTCCTCTACTGTTTTTCTGTTTCATGTTTCTTTATTTCCTCTCTCATCTTTATTATTTCTTTATGATTGCCTTCCATGTGTTTTCCTTTTCTTTTTCTACATTTGTAAGGTAAACATTTAGATTAAGATCTTTCTTCTTTACTAACATAGGCATTTATTCAGTAAATTTCTTCCTTCTACCTATTGCATTAGGTGTGTTCCATATATTCTGACTGTTTCCCCACAAATACAATTATACTATTTTTTATATTTTCCAATGTAATATCCTTTCCTGGTGTTATTTCTTCATGTGGATTTGAGATGCCATTTAGTTTCATTTTATTTCAGACTGGAGGAATCCCTTTAGTATTTCTTGTAGAGCAGGTCTGCTAGTCACACATTCTCTCAGTTTTTCTTTTCTTTTTTTACAGTTATTTATTTATTTATTTGACAGAGAGAGAGAGAGAGACAGTGAGAGAGGGAACACAAGCAGGGGGAGTGGGAGAGGGAGAAGCAGGCCTCCTGCTGAGCAGGGAGCCTGATGCGGGCCTTGATCCTAGGACCCTGGGATCATAAACTGAGCCAAAGGCAGATGCTTAATGACTGAGCCACCCAGGTGCCCCTCTCTCAGGTTTTCTTTTTGACATTATGAACTTTAATTTTTGAAGGATAATTTTGTTGGATATGTAATTCTTGGTTGGTAGCCTTTTTCTTTCACCACTTTGAATACATCACCTTACTGTCTTAAAGTCTTCATTGTTTCTACTGAGAAGTAGGCTTTTAATCTTACTCAGGATGAGTCTTTTTTTCCTGCTGTTTTTAAGATTCTTTGTGTTTCAGCAGTTTGTTGTCTAGTTGTAGATCTTTTTGAGTTATCCTTTTTGGGGATTGGAGTTCATTGAACTTCTGGATATGTAAGTTAATGTTTTTCATCAAACATGACTTTTTGGCCATCATTTGTTACACTGTTTTTGAATTCTGATATTTCCTTTTGAGTTTATTTTATTTATTTTCATCTCTCCTGCTCGTATTTCTGCATATTCTGTACACTTTCCCTATTAGATCCTTTAACATATTAGTCATAGTTACTTTAATTTTCTGGACTGATAATTCTGAAATCTGCTGTATATGAATCTGGTTCTGATGCTTGCTTTGTTCCTTCAGACTTTGTTTTCTTGCCCTTTTAGTATGCTTTATAGTTTTTGATGAAAGTTGGACATATTATCTGGCTAATAGGATCTGCAGTAAGTAGGCATTTAGTGTGAGGTTTTATGTTTATCTGGCTTGGAGTTAGGTTTAGTGTTTGCTGTAACTACTGTAGGTGTTAGAAGCTTTAGTTTCCTCTCATATCCTTGCCCCCCCACCCCCATTATTTTATTTTATTTTATTAATTTATTTATGATGCTGCCCTAGGAACTGCTTCCTAAATAGAGTCTGTATTTTGCAGGTTTTTTTTCTTTTTAAACTGTAATCACTATTATTTTCTTAGAGCCCTGTAGGTATGGTGCTAAGGTATTGTGGGAAAGAAGCAATCTGTAATATTACTATCAAGTCTCAAGGTATTTATTTATTTATTTATTTATTTTAGTGGACTTACATCTGTAGGATATGATCTTCAGACACCTCCATAACATTGCTTTCTTCACTTACGTGTGGCAAGAATGCTGGAAGGGACTGAGTTTTTAATTATTTTTCTTGAAGTTCAGTTTCCTTCTGGTCAAATAGTTTTTCTTGAAGGCAGGTCTTTGTTTTGGGGAACAGAATGCTCTTGGCATATTTCAAATGGTTACTTTCCTCCTGGGTGTATTTAGGAATTATTACTTTTCTTTTCCTCCTGCCAGCTGAATGTTGCAACTTTTCTTCAGTCTTCATTGGGAGTACCTTGTAGGGCTCCAGGAGTAAAACTCATGAAAATGTAGGAACCCCCTAAGACTGGGCCCCCTCTCATGTTAATCTATGCTCAGTCTTAAGCAATTAGTTGATTATCATTTGAGTTAGTGGTTTATCTTAATATTAACTTAGCTACTGGCTTTTAGTGGCTTTCCTCTTAGTAAGCTGTGATTCTTTGTCTCTAGTTTTTGGCACAGCTGTTTGCCCTGTGATTTCAGTTACCTATGTGTCTTACATTTGTTCATTTTTAGTGTTTTTTTTTTTTTTTCAGCGCTTTTCTGTTGAGAGAATTTAAGTGATGACTTCCAAGTTCTTTATATGTTGGAGTGGAAAACTGCAATGGCATTATTTCCTCAAATATACTCTTTGCCAATTTTTTCTCTCTTTTTCTGGGACTCCCAGTGTGCATATCTTTGTATATGTGGTGATGTTCCAGAGATCTCAGAAGTTTTATTTTCCTTCAGTCTTCCTCTGTTCTTCAAACTGGATAACCCAAATTGAGATATCTTCAAATTTGTTGATTCTTTATTCAGCAAGTTTATATATGCTGTTGAGCCCCTGTAGTGAATACTTCCTTTCAGTTGTTATAGATTTCAACTGCCGAGTTTCTGTTTGGTTCCTTTTTATAAATCTTTCTCTTTAGTAACCTTCATTATTTTGTGAGACATTATTTTTGTACTTTCCTTTATTTTTTATTTTATTATTATTTTTTAAAGATTTATTTATATGAGAGAGAGAGAGAGTGCTTACACAGAGGATGAGGGAGAAGCAGACTCCCTGCTGACCAGGGAGCCTGATGTAGGACTCAATCCCAAGACTCTGGGATCATGACCTGAGCTGATGGCAGAAGCTTAACCGACTGAGCCACCTAGACGCCCTACTTTCCTTTAATTCTGTAGACATGATTTCCTTTAGTTCTTTGAAAATACTTGTGATAGGTTATTTATAGCTTTTGTTTAGTAAGTCCAAAGTGTGGGCTTTCTTAGGGACAGTTTCTGTTGATCTTTTTCTTGTGTATGGGCCATACTTTCTTGCTTCATTGCATGTCTTATAATTTTTTGGTCAAACTGGAAATTTTAAATGATATGTAAACTTTAGAAGTCAGAATTCCTCACATCCCCAGGATATCTTGTTATGTTGCTCTTTTTTTGTATAGTGACTTCTTTGGACTAATCATCTAAAGTCTCTTTTGTTTGGTGTGTGTAGCCGCAAAAGTCTCTGCCTGGTTTGATTAGTGTCAGCTGATGATTAGAGAAAGATTTCCTTAAGTTCCTTTTACCAGTAAGTCTTCAAGCCTTTTGTGAGTGGTGCTGTGTGCTGAGTGGCTCTCACACTTTCAACACTCAGGTACTTGTGCCTGCCTTCACTTTCTATAGTGTAGGGCCTCAGAGTCATCCAGAAGTGAGAGATTTGGGCCCTCCTCAGCTTTTTTTCTGGGCATTAACATAGCCCTACATATATGTGTGTGGAGCCCTAGGTCCCCAAGGATTTCTGTGATACCTTCAAAAAATTTCTGTGGACACCTTTTTTATTTTTTAAGATTTTATTTATTTATTTGACAGAGAGAGTGAGAGAGAGCACAAGCAGGCACAGCAGCAGAGGGAGAGGGAGAAGCAGACTCCCTGCTGGGTAGTGAGCATGACTCAGAGCTCCATCGCAGGACCTTGGGATCATGACCTGAACTGCAGGCAGTCGCTTCACCAGCTGAGCCACCCAGGCACCCCTCTATGGACATCTTATTTCATAGATCTTCCTTTTACATTTTTACCTAGGCTCTTGCTTGCCCAACTGGTATGACAGTTCTAGTAGTGGTAATGTTAATCAATTGCAGCTAATTGTCTCTGACAGATACCCTGGGGATGAGGGCTTTTCTAACAGTGAGCTCTGAGTGACATCAGATAATAATGCTTTCTGGGCTTTTCTAGGGAGCTGAGATAGGTCAAATAGTGACAGTGTTCTGGAGATGGTGGTCTTAAGGAGATCCAAACCTGAAGGCTACAGAGCTACAGGTTTTTGTCAGTTACTGTATTTGGGAGACTGCTGGTTTGTGGGGTTGCTTGTTCTTAAAGCTACTGCAGAGCTCAGGAGTGGAAAATACAGTAGACCATACTGAAATGTCATAAACTCAGCTGTTCTAACCAAGGTTGAACAGTTTTTCTAGGATAATGCTAGATTTTCATAAGCCTTTAGTTAATTTCTAGAATTTTGAGAAGTTGATTTTCACAACTGTGCTGGCATTTTCATTGTTTTTATTGATGAGAGCATTTACACAGTTCCTCATTTCACTATTCTGGTAGTTCTGTGCCTCTGCCCCCAGTATGGATGAAATTTTTTTTTTTATTTTCTTTTTTTCAGTGTTCCAAGATTCATTGCTTCTGCACCACCCAGTATGGATGAATTTTAATAGCAAGTGAAAACAGTTAATCCCTGAAGATTATGTATACCATTTACAAATTTTATAAACTTAGGAAGAACTAAAGGAACACATACATATATAACTGCATTATATATGTATATGTATTTATATGTGAGGAGTGTGTGTATGTATACATATATGTATATATATAATACAAAATACATGAACATATAACTGTTAAAAGTATAGGATTCCAGATAGTTGTCATCTTAAGTAGGGGGAGACCTAAGGATAGGATTGAGGATACATGAGGATATGTATAATACACATATATATTATGATTAAGGCCCAGTTTTATTTTGGAGTAGTATGTTCATTTTTTATTGCATCATTGAAAACGTATATATAAGCAGAAAATATTTTATGGTTGTGGTTGCCTCTGCATTAACATGTGACATGGGAATCAGTTACACAATGGAGTTTTATAAAGGAGCTTTTACCTCAGCTTTAAAAGCCATTCTTATGGGGCTCCTGGGTGGCTCAGTGGGTTAAAGCTTCTGCTTTTGGCCTAGGTCATGGTCCCAGGGATCCCTGGGAGGGATCCCTGGGATCGAGCCCCGCATCGGGCTCTTTGCTCAGCAGGAGGCCTGCTTCTCTTCCCCTCTCTCTCTGCCTGCCTCTCTGCCTACTTGTGATCTCTGTCAAATAAATAAATAAAATCTTAAAAAAAAATAAATTAAAAAAATCAATTTTTATGGCTAGAGGGATTACTTAGGGGTTATATCTCTATGCAGCCTCAGCTGGTCTAACTCCTATCAGGACAAGACAGATGATTACGAAAGAAGTGATAGACATTGGTGCCTTTCTGAGATGAGTAGTTTTCTAATACTGATCCTCCCTAGGTCCCTGCCACCTTTTGCCTTCTTGTAACCCTCAGCTTCATAATGTGCTCTGATCAGTTTAGTAGAAGTACAGGAACTGTCAGTGGAGCCCAATAAATACGCAGATAATGCTGTCCTTACTGAATTTTATACTTAAAGCATGATGTTCATGAGTTGTGCAAGTGTTGAAAGTTTTTTTTAGAATTATCATGTGAAGATTTTGAGGCAGTACCCAGAACTGCTCTGAATAGGAGTTGAGCATAATATATCATGGAGGCAGGATCAGAATAGAAAGGTAACTAAGAAAATGGAAATTTAAACAATTATAGTTTTCCCATTTTAAAGAATGTTTTTAAAATTTCATTTTATTTTACTTCCAGTATATTTAGCATACAGTGTTACATTAGTTTCAGGTGTAGAATACAGTGATTGAACAATATCGTACATCACCCAGTGCTCATCATGACATGATAATCCCTATCACCTATTTCATCCATTTTCCCACCTCCCTCCCCCTGGAAACCATCAGTTCTGTATAGTTAAGAGTCTGTTTCTTGGTTTCCCTCTTTTTCTCTCTTTAGCTTTGCTCATTTTCTTTCTTGTTTCTTAAATTATACATACAAGTGAAATCGTACAGTATTTATATTTCTCTGCCTTATTTTGCTTAGCATTATACTGTCTAGCTCCATCCAAGTCATTGCAAATTTCAAGATTTCATTCTTTCTGTGGCTGAATGATACTCCATTGTGTGTGTGTGTGTGTGTGTACATACACACACACACACACACACACACACACACCCCCCACAGATTGTTTTCCATTCATCAGTTGATGGATGCTTGGATGCTTGGATGCTTGGATTGCTTCCATAACTTGGCTATAGTAAATAATGCTGCCATAAACATAGGGGTGTATGTATCCCTTTAAAGTAGTGTTTCTGTATTTTTGGGGTAAATACCCAGTAGTGTGATTATTGGATTATAGGGTAGTTCTATTTTTAACTTTTGAGGAACTTCCATATAGTTGTCTACAGTGGGTGCACTAGCTTGCATTCCCACCAGTAGTGCAAGAAGGTTCCTTTTTCTCCACATCCTCGCTAACATCTGTTGTCTCTTGTGTATTTTATTTTAGCCACTCACTGTAGTTTTGATTTGCAGTTCCTTGATGATGAGTGATATTAATCATCTTTTCATATGTCTGTTGGCTGTCTGTATGTGTTTTTGGGAGAAATGTCTGTTCATGTCTTCTGCCCATTTTTAATTAGATTATTTGTTTTTTGGGGGTGCTGTGTTGTGTAAGTTCTTTACATATTTTGGATACTAACCTTTTATCAGATATATCATTTGCTAATATCTTCTCCCACTTAATAAGTTACCTTTTAGTTTTGTTGACTGTTTACTTGGCTCTGCAGAAATTTTTTATTTTGATGTAGTCCCAATAGGGTATTTTTATTTTGTTTCCCTTGCCTCAGGAGACATGTCTAGAAAAAAGTTGCTTTGGCCAATGTCAAAGAAATTACAGCTTGTGTTCTCTTAGGATTTTTATCAGGTTTCACATTTAGGTCTTTAATCTGTTTTGAGCTTATTTTCGTGTATGACGTAAGAAAGTGGTCCACTTTCATTCTTTTGCATGCTGCTGACCAGTTTTCCCGACACCATTTGTTGAAGACACGGTCTTTTTCCCATTGGATATTCTTTCCTGCTTTGTTGAAACTTAATTGACCACATAATTGTGGGTTTATTTCTGGGTTTTCTATTCTGTGTTCCCTTGATCTATGTGTCTGTTTTTGTGCCAGTACCATACTGTTTTGATTACAAAAGAAGGGAATTGTAGGCCAATATCTCTGATGAACATAGATGCAAAAATCCTCAACAAAATACTAATAATCTGAATCCAGTAATACATTAAAAAAATCATTCACCATGATCATGTGAGATTTATTCCCAGGATGCAAGGGTGGTTCAGTATTCACAAATCAATCAATGTCATACCTCACATTAACAAGAGAAAGGATAAAAACCATATGATCATTTCAGTAGATGCAGAGAAAGCCTTTGACTAAGTATACCATCCAGTCACGATAAAAACCCTTAACAAAGTAGGTTTAGAGGCAACATAGCTCAACATAACAAAGGCCATACATGAAAAATCCACAGCTAACATCATACTCAATGAGGAAAAACAGAGCCTTCCCCCTAAGGTCAGGAATAAGACAAGGATGTCCTCCTTCACCAGTTTTGTTCAACATAGGACTAGAAGTGCTAGTCACAGCAATCAGTCAACAAAAAGAAACAAAAAGGGATCCAAATTGTAAAGAAGAAGTAAAACTTTCACTATTTGCAGATGACAAGGTACTCTACAGAGAAAACCCAAAAGACTCCACCAAAAGAACTGCTAGAACTGATAGATGAATCTAATAAAGTCACAGGATACATTATTAATGTACAGAAATCTTTTGCATTTCTGTACACTAATAATGAAGTAGCAGAAAGAGAAATTAAGGAAACAATCCTATTTACAGTTGCACAAAAATAATAACATACCCATGAGATGTCAAAAGACCTGTAGTCTGAAAACTATAGAACATTGTTGAAAGTAACTGAAGATGACAGAAAGAATATTGATTGTTAAAATGTCTATACTTTCCAAAACAAGCTACAGATTTAATGCAATTCCTATAAAAATACCAATAACGTTTTTTACAAAACAGAACAAAGAAATTGTAAAATTGTGTGGAACCACAAAGGAACATGGATAACCAAAGCAATATTGAAAACAAGAAGCAAAACTGGAGATACCAAATTCTAGGCTTCAAGTTATTTTACAAAGGTATAGTAAAGAATGAGTGTGTTTTAACAGAAGTTTTAACATTTGCAGCCTTGAGAATGACAGCACTGCATTGGCAAATTTTTATCGAAAAACATTCATCGAAGCAGTATTGGAAGGGTCAAACAGTATTCGCAGAAGTTTTCCTATGTGGAATCCATAGAAAAAGGTAATTTTGTGGTTTGTTAGGGAAAATAGCAAAGTGACTCATGGCCACAATAGCCCAAACCAACCACAGTTCACTGGTTGTGAAGACCTAAGTTTGATTTCTGGATTTACTTCTTACTTATTCTTTGGGTAGTTGCCCTGTTTAAACAATAGGGATAATATTGCTTATTTGTAATGATCTTATATCTACTAATGTTTGACTATAAAAATTACCCCTTATTTTCTCAAATACTTAAAATATAAAATAACATTTAAATATTGGTCAACATGAGAGCAAATGCCATTTGTACAAATGCATATAACCTTTCAGTTTTTATCATTATTAATCTACACTTGAAGGCCAGTGCATAGCATTTGCTAGGAGTTTATATTCATACTCTCATATATTTGTGTGAATATCTTTACTGCTTTCTTCAAGTGGGATGTACGAGCACCTGCTATATGTGTACCTTGTGCTAGTCACTATAGGAGATATAAAAGAATCAGAAAACTTATGGAACTCAATCTGGCTTGTGAGGTATGGCTTTTACGCAAATCATGAATGATAAAATGGTGTCGTTTATGGAAAATAATGTGCAGAAAATAGATGCAAAAAGACCTTAAAGAAGAGACTGCTCCGTGTGGCTTAGTGTCTGGTACTCAGTAGGGTATTCAGGGGATATGTATAAGATCTAATTGAGATTCTTAGGAAAGACGTTAATGAGGTCTGAAGAATTGAATGATAAGGCATACAGGATGGTGAAGTTTGGCTATTCAGAGAGTAATGGGAGAGGCACTTCAATAGTTTTTATTGTGTCTTCCCGAGAAATTCACTTGGAAGCACAATATTCATTTCTGAGGAGGCATAGACTAAGTTTCAGAAAAGAAATTCTCCTAGATACTATTATAAAGCTTGAGTATTTCTATTATGATTTTATTACTTCCCATCTGTGGTAAATGTTTTATTGAACTTATTTGGATGTTATCATCAAGCTGTGACAATGATGCTTTAAAGGTCATACACAAAACACAATTAAATTTGCCAAGTGAAATAAGAATATGCATTGTGAAAAGCAAATAATTTGAAGTAGTTCCTTTTTTTTAACGTAGGCCATTTTATGATGACATTTTGAGGTGTTTAAATAAATCACTATGTTGTTTTTCTTTTTGATTGCAATTTTCCCTTCACTATTTGTGTAGGTTAAAAATAGAAACCATTGTGTTTAAAGTTTGAGTCTATTAGTTAATATAAACTTATTCTGAAGTCAACAGTAGATTGTATTATAACTCTGTGGAAATTTACTTAAATTATTTAGCTCTTATGTAAATGGCTCCTAATTGATAGAGATTTAATTATGCATACTTTGGTTTATTATAAATCACATAAACCAACATTTCCATACCTCTCTTTGTCATTAATTTACTCAATAGGAGATCTCTAAGTTTCCTTTGGTTTAAAATTTTGTGATTTTATTTTACTCCCCCACCCCAAAAGTAATGAATGATTGTTTCTTTCAAATGTTCGGGAATTAATACTAGAAAATTTTTAGTTACTACTGCCCATCTCAGATTATTTTAATATTGTGACTATTTGACATTGTTTTCTGTTTGATTTGTGGTGTGGACTCAAAAGTCACTGAAAAAAACAGATGTTTTGGTTCTAATTTAAAGAGTGCTTGTTTAGATAATGACTTAGGCATGTAAAAATTCCTTTGCAACTAGGAAGAAAATGACAGATGATACCTAGATGTCTGAATAAAGAGTTAAAACCCCACAAGAATAATAAGAAATGGAGATAGAACACTATATCAGGTTTTTGGTGTAAAATAGCCCAGTGGTTACTATCTATTTAAATAGTCTGTTACTATTGTCCGTTTCCATACTGATTGCTCACTTTCGTGCAATCACGAAAGGGTGGGAGCACTGCACATCTGTCTGGGTACTGGAGTAGCATATCCTACATTGTATTAAAGCAGTACGATGTGTGTATGTATGTATATCTGCCTGTCGTGCTCAGGTAACCAAGAATTGATAGCATTAGTATTAATGGAGTTTGTTGTCTTTTCTTTGAGTACCTAAACAGTATATTTGTCTGCCCTTACCTTGACATTAGTTTAGGGGTGCAAGAATACTTATTGGAAAAGTTGTTTGAGATGTTTAGAATTATTATATACTTCTGAACTGGATTTGAAAGCTCCCCTGGGCCAAAAGTCAGTTGACTCTTGTCAGTGTTTTTACATGACTGAGGTCAATTACTTCAGAGATTGAACAACTGCAGCCTTGGTAAATGGTTCACTTCTGTCAAGTGGTACAATATAGGATCCTTTTAAATGCTGCTGTAATTGGTATTTTAATAAATATGTTTTGATTGGACAAGAATGTAAAAGCTATTTTGGAGTATTTTCAAATGCATGGAGTTAAAAATACTGTAACTTGTTAATTTTGTGTTCTGTAATGTACATAATAAGATTGAGATTTCAGGGTGCCTGGGTGGCTCAGTGGGTTAAGCCGCTGCCTTCGGCTCAGGTCATGGGATCGAGTCCCGCATCGGGCTCTCTGCTCATCAGGGAGCCTGCTTCCCTCTCTTTCTCTCTCGGCCTGCCTCTCTGTCTACTTGTGATCTCTCTCTGTCAAATCAATAAATAAAAATCTTTAAAAAGATTGAGATTTCAATGTTTGTATTAAGTAAATGAAAATATTCAAATGAACTTTTAATATAAGAGGAGTTGCCAAATGTTGAAAGATTCTGAGTAGAAACAGTTGGATTTAAAAATTGAACTAGTTGCCAGAGGGCTTGGGTTCTGATTATGGCTTGCCTATAAGCACCATTTGTGACTTTAGCAAGTCCTAATTTTCCCATTGTTAAAAATTAATTCCAGGATTGGCGTAGTCCAACTTCCTCATTTGTAAAACCTTCCTTAGTCCTGGGATACTTTCTGAAAGAAGTATGTGTATCTTATTGATAGCTCTGTCAAGTACCCTGCTTTTACAGGAGCCTAAAGTTTGATGGGTGAGGTAGATTAATTGGGAATAAAACTTGGACATGCCCTGTCCAGAAATCCTAGAGCCTTACTGCTTGACAAAACAGCAAGGTTTTATGCTATAAGTGCACAGCTTGGAAACAAGTAGCCACTGGGCTGAACACTGGTTTCAGTGTATATCCTGAACGTCCTACGTCAAACCACCTTTACAGGTGTGTGACCTCCCCATTCTCCACAATCTTTATACCTCCTTAGTCTCATATTTGACTGTTTTACCTGCCTTTTGCCATTGAAAGCTTGCGAGTTTATCCCATGCTGGAGTAATATGTAGACAGAGAAGGATTTTGAGAGGAGAGTGGTATCATGAGATACGCTTTTAAAAAAAATTTACTTGAGCAGTATAGTGCAGGGTTGATAGAACAGGGTCAAGAGTAGTGGCTTAGTAACTGACCCTATAAGAAAGTTACAGTTAGTACTCTTGATTGTATTTCATTTCTTTCTCCCCATTATAGTTTTGTTTAGTTTTCTTTAAAAAAAACCCTCTTGAGTAAGTTAACCAAGTGGTTGGTTCAGGTGATTTTTTTTTTTTTTGCCCCCATTTAAAAGCTGATGCATTGAAATATGAGCTTGGCATAGAACTTGGATATGTGTGTTACATGGGAATCTTTGTGTTAAAAATGCACACACACACATATACACACACACACACACACACACACACATACACACACTGTATATAAATGCAATATACGTAAAATCTCTGGGAACACTTTTCAGATATCTCAGGCAATATAAATAACAGATTTGTACCTAAGTAGCAAATGTGTGTCTCATGTCTGTCTGTGGAATTACCAGTTGTGTCTGAAGGAACTTGCTGGATTCTTTTTTTCCTCCCCTACTGTACTGCCTTGGTGTATTATTGTCAAGATCAGGTACTCTGGGCGCAGACCGATCTTGTTTACAGTTTGCCTCTCTTTCTTCACCTTTGGGCTAATTTAGTAATCCACTTGAGTTTTGATTTCTCCATGCATCATTTTGCAGATTGAATGAAACATCATATGGAAAGCCTTTAGCTTTACCATGCACACAAGGGTGCGAAACAAGGATAGAGACCAGACTTCCAGTTTTTGGATGTGTTTCTGAAGAAGGAATATCTAAGAAGAAGTATCACTCTCTGATCCTTTCTTGAAGACTTCGTGTGTAAGCCACATACAATGTCCACAATAAGTGGACACATACACAAGAGCTATATTTATGCATGTATACAAGTATGGATATACACACAGAATGAATTTAGAAGACCAATTGATGAATTGGTGAAGTTTCCAGTTTGTAAAATAAGCATGAGCAGTGCATTTATAATGTAAGAAGTCCTCTTTTATACTAAAATGGAAAAGCAGAAAATAACTATTCTGATTTTTACCTCTTTGTAGACAAGGTTGAGTAAATTGCAGAGTGGTTGAGGCACAGAGAATTGGTAACACATGGAATCAAGAACCCTAGAGGAAAGGGCAGAGATTATTTTTTTCACCCACAATAGCTCTGCTTCTCTGTAGTGGATGGGGAAAAACAAATTCCCCAAAACACACAGTGAACTGAGACAATGACTACTGGTCTGCTCTAATGATCCTTGGGGTCAAACAAGACCCTACATGGTAGCTTCTGTTTGCCCTGGATTTCACAACCTGCTCAGAATTCACTGGGCTTCCTGGAACTTCGTATTAAAAATTTGATAGATCACAGCGGGATTTTCAAACAAATGGCCATTACCAAACATGTGTTCTTTCAGTGACTGATAGAAAACAAAGCTTCTGTGAGGGCTCTTGCACAGGGCCAGGCTTCCAGAGTTTGCATCATATGAGATGGTACTTTTTGTGGCCAGTGCATGGTTGGCTGGCATCAGCAATGTGCTTAAATATCTGCAGCGAAAAGATACAAATGAAAGAACACAAAGAAGAAGGAAAAATAAACATAGCGACAGCATCCTTACGTTCAGAAATATGTTTATCTCAGTGT
Source organism: Lontra canadensis (assembly GCF_010015895.1). Classification (NCBI taxonomy): domain Eukaryota; kingdom Metazoa; phylum Chordata; class Mammalia; order Carnivora; family Mustelidae; genus Lontra; species Lontra canadensis. Next base: position 12,918,829 of record NW_022631039.1, on the reverse strand, counting down.
GTCACTTGGGGCACCCACTCCTCTCATCTAATAAATTTATTTTCTGGAAATCAGCCTTATGTGAGAGACATATATTATTTACCTGCATTATAAAACCCCAAGGTGGGTGCTGTAGCTTGAAATTAAAGATTCTCCATTTAGCAAACATTCCTAACTGCATATTAAATGTTGGGCACTATTCTAGGTGTTCAGTACACAAGGATAAGTAAGAATTGTTCCTTCTCTTCAGGAAGTTCCCACTTTTGGGGCAGAAACAGATGTGTAAACACATTCTTTAATGACTACTTATCGCCTGGCTGCTGTATGCCAGGCTTTGTACTCAGCTCTGGAGAAAGATGCAGATGTAGTTCTGTTCCCAGCCGGCACCCTGGTGTCATGAGGTATAGGCAGAAGCTGGGAAGCACTGACAGGGCCTAAGAATCAGGTGAAGACCAGTGTACTGTCATGACCTGGAGAATGCCCTAGTTCACTATTTTTACTTTGTTTTACTTTTTTAAAAAGAGAGGGTACGGGTCCACATGTGGGGTGGCAGGGTGAAGAGGAAGAGAGAGAGAATCCCAAGCAGACCGTACACACAGCGTGGAGCCCAGTGTGGGGCTCAGTCCCACGACTCTGAGATCATGACCAGAGTCGAAATCATCAGTTGGACGCTCAACTAACTGCACCACCCAGATGCCCCCAGCGTTCACTGTTTACTTTGGGCTCGCATAATCCACTTTATGATTAAAATGTTGCTTTCCTTGATTTTATATTATTACTTAACAATCCTCTTTATAGTCTTTAACCATAGACTGTGGCTTTATTGATTTTTTAAAAAATTTACATTCTGGTTATTATTTCTGAAGGAGTCATGAGGAAATTCCATACAGCTTCCCATTTGATAAATTAACTGAAAAAACATTTGATATATGTGAGTATCTCATTTATCTTCTTGTTCCAGGAGGTTTTAGCCAGTTACTCTTTGCCTTTTGTATGTTGAATTGATCATTCTTTTGAAGCATCTGTTTATATAAACTTAACGATTTGACCCATACTTGAATTAACTGTTTACAGTTGATATGTTGGTCAATACCGTAGATTACTTATTAATTAGAAGTCATTTTATATTAATACAAATTCTGAATTCTGCTTTTAGAGCTTTATTTGCTTTTCCATACTCAACTATATTCACTTTTGGTAATAATGCATGATAGAACGGCAGTGCCATTATTTACTGAAGGCTTTGCAATATTTATTTAGCAGCCTCCAGTTTTGCAATAATTAAGTGATGCTGATGTACAGTTCCCATTGCGTTTTAAAGACCTAGCTCGTTAATTAGCTTAAGTGGTTCTGTTGGCCCTATTGACAGTCGGAGGCACATAGTGCTGGCTTGTCAGGCTTCTAAAATGAAACCTCTAAGAATGACATTACTGGGGTTAGCTTCTTTCCCTTCCCACTCTTGAGATATGAGTTTGCTTTCTTTTTCATGACATAAAAACAAAACCAGATAATGTAAATGGACACTTCTGTGTCTGATTAACATGGCTTTTTATTCAATACGATTAGTGTTTTTCCACTCCTTTGCCTTGCTCAAGATTCACCAGTCTTCATCATCTTTCATCACACCTTTCCCTCACAATGGTCTCTTCTAAGGTTTTATTATGTTTTTGTTTTGGATGCCGTCAGGGCCATTTCAAGAGTGCTCTTCGTTATTCTGAGAATGAATTGCAGTCTGATCACATATTTGCTCCTGCCTCTATCATCTGGTTGCCTGTGCAGTCAGGGAATCTTGTTTCTGCCTCTTATCCCTCAGTTGCCTTTCAGACATCCCCTGTGGATGGGCTTTGAGATGTTGCCAGTTCTTGTTTCCATCAAACTTTATATAAGTTATGGAATTGTTCTGGAAGCATACATTTAGTGTAGTTGGTTTGGCTCTGGAATCAGGCCCTCTGGCAGGACAGGGGTCAAGGAATTGGAAGTGGAGAAAAGAGGAGTCCTGAGTGTCATCATCCCGAAAGGCTGAGAACCATGTGCTGTGTGCACATAGGCTGGCTGGAGGGAAATGAAAGGTGTAGTTTGAGTTTTGACATTGTTACATTTATGTTGGTGAGACATGTTCTGGAAATCCTCTGCAGAGTTGAAGTGAATGAAGATCTATGTTTTATGGGATATGGGCTTGGGAGTCACAGCATAGAGGTATGTATGAGAGCAGCCACTGTTTATTGAATGCCTATTAACAACTGTGATGGGACTTGGTGAATATGCTTTCTGTGCCTTCGTTTCCTGATCTGTAAATTGGGTGTAATAGCAGGATTCTTGTGAAGAGTAAATGAGTTAATATGTGTAAAGTGCTTAACAGTATCTGACACATAATAACTAATATTTAAATGTTGTCACCATTATCATGACAATTTAATCCAACATCCCTTTGGAGATTATTATACACATTTTATAGAAGAGGAAGCTCCAGAAACCTAACTACTCTGTCAGAAGTGACATAACTAGTAAGTGACAGAGTCAGAATTTTGAACTATGCTTATTTCTTTCCTTCCTTTGCGACAGCAAGCTCTTCAACCGAACCTGTGTGGTGTAGAGGGAAGTCAGAGGATGAGATGCCTGATGCAGTTGTTGTTTTGAATGTCAAATGGACAGGGCCCTTTTAAGACACTGGAAGAAGAGCTTTTTAATAACAAGTATAACAGAAAATCTCACAGAAGGATGAGGATGAAGCTTGGCTTTTGAGAGCTGCTAGGAAAGAACAAGGGGAAAAGGGAGATGATTGGTATAAGACACAGCAGAGTTAGAATGAGAGGACAAGAGGATGATCATGTAGTTTCCACATTGAGAGATAAGAGAGCTTCAAAATGTACCTGTTGGGCAGTGTTGTCAAGTGCTGCATGCAGGCCAAGCAGAATGAGACTTGAGGAAAGGCAGTCGAAGTCTCTCTTTGGTGTTAACAGATTAAATTTATTTCCCTATCAAGCTAAAACAATTACAATCCTAAGAAACAGAAACATGATCCATTGATATAAATCAATTGGGAGCTAAAATTTGGATTCCCCCATTTTGCAGTTCATATATTTTATCAATAGAACATTCTCATATGTCATTTGTCAGCTTAGAGATCCACTCATTTATCTCACAGAGTTGTGATGCTTCTCAGCAAATCTGAAATGCAGTAAATACACTACCAGGAAAAGATGAACAGTGTTAATGTTAACGTGGAAAAGCTCCCTTTTCATGCAGTGTTTTCTATTATTCACACTAATTCTTCTCATTTTTCCTCCGTTTTGTGTGTGTGTGTGTGTGTGTGTGTGTGTTCTTTCCACAGTTAGAAAAGATTGAGCTGATGTGACTAGAACTTGAGAGTAACATAGAGTGAATTCTGGAGTTTAACTTGTTTAATGTCTGTGAGGGCTTGACAAGGTCTGGAACTTGGTTGACTAAGTATGAATCTATTGTCTTGGATAGTAGGGCTTCAATAAAAGTACTTTGAATGAGGAATGAAGGAAACCCCATGGGGTTTCATGTTGATAAAACCTACAAATAATTAATCTGACACAATGCAATGATATACATAATTAGTGTATTGTTTCAAAATTAACCAAAAGCAGAAAACAGATTAGGTAAATTACCATTAGATTTTCTTTTGTATAATAAAGTTAGCTTTTCGGCAATTCAAATTGTCTGTGCGCATGGGTGGGAGGATATGGAGCTAAGCTCAGGACAGAAATTGTCCCGTTTCTGCCCTTGCCTCCCCCTCCACCTCCACAACCTGTGACCCAGCCTGACTGAGCTCCCTGGGATTCCTTGTTGGTAGATTTTCACTCCTCGTCAAGTACTGGAAGATGGTACACTATGAACACCCATAATCTAGGAACACACTGAATTTAGGTTGGCCTCCACCCTCTTTTAATAAGAATTACATTTCATCTTACTGAAATCAGAGAATAGATATAAATTGGGATAGTGTAGGGGTGAAGTTTCTAATTAATTTGGAGTAATGAGATTCTTGGTATACATAATATTGTTGTAGTAAATATATAAATTGAGAGCTTACCATATATAAGATACTTTATGGGATGCAAATGTGTGTAAGTCATAGTTCCTATCTGGGGCAGTTTATAGTTTAAAGCATTTTTTTGCAGATATATTTCACATAGCATAAAATTCACCATTTTAAAGTGTACAGGTTAGTGGTTTTTAGCCTTCCCACAAGGTTATGCAAATCTTCCCACCATCTAATTCAGAATACAGTCATTACTTCAGAAGGAAATTCCAAAATGATTAGAAATGAGTCCCCATCATCTCTTCCCTACAGCCCCCGGCAACCACTAATCCTTACTTTCTGTTTTTATGAATTTATCAATTTTTATGATATGCTATTTTATATAAATGGAATTATAAATATGTGACTTTTTGATGGCCTTTCCCCACCTCTTTTCCCCCTTAGGATAATGTTTGCAGGGTTCATCAATGCTGTATTGGGATCAGTACTATCCCCCTTCTCAGTGCTAACTAATATTCCATGGTATGACTGTGTCACATATTATTTATTCATCAGTTGATGGGCATTTGAACTGTTTCTGCTTTTGGACTACTACAAATAATACTATCATATTGCTGTGAGCGTTCATGTATAAGTTTTTGTGTGAAATCATGTTTTTGTTTCTCTTGGTTATAGATCAAGCAGTGGAATGGCCAGTCACATAGAAATCTGCGTTTAGCTTCTTAAGGTTATGTAGAACTTGACTATTTAGAAAGTGCTTTATAGCCCTTATATTTTGTATTCATCACAGTAACTGACTGAGAAAGGAAACAAGATCTGGAAGGTTAGATGGCCTCAAGGAAAACTTGCATGTGCTGCAGAAATAGATAAAAATGAGGTTCCTTGATGCATCAGTTGATTCAGGGCAGAACTGCAGCCTCAGTATCTGTTGGCGAGGAAATGTCAATAGAATGTGTGATAATCCTGTAGTGGGAGACCCTATTGCAGGTGTGTTGTGTGCAGCAGCTTTGTGTATGTGTAAGCAGGGGCCGACTTAAAACCATAAAACATGAAGTGAGTGGAAAAACCTGAGTCACAGAGTGATAGATACAGTGTAAGATCATCTACATAATTCAAGAAAACCATCAAGTAATGCTGTGTATTGCTGTGCACTTGGAAAAGTATAAAAATGGATGTGAAGGACGCACACCCATCCATGTGCTGGGTGCTCTGTACCCCAACTGCTGGACTTCACAATTGCCGCCATTTCTCCTTACCGTCTATTTAGCAAATTATTTCTGTTATGAGACTGTAGATTTCTTTAGAATAAAAAAACCATATTAGCCATGTTTTCCTTACTGTTTTATCTCCATTGTCTGATACAATATGCCTAGCATATAAGTGGGAAAACAGTTTTGAATGGCAAGGCAAATGAATACTAGGCTGCTTAAATGATTTTGGGACAAGGTAGGGCAAGACTAAATAAATTAGCTGTTCTCCCCTTCTCAGCATGTTGTCTCTTCCATACCTTCATATTCTGCTAGTGTTATCATATACGAGGCTTGCAATTACAAGAGCAGTTCTGTGTGACATGACATGCTAATAAAGCAGATGGTGTGTGCAAATAAGCAGGATAAAAGATATCTTTGCTGCAAAAGTCATTGCTGTCTCCTTTAAAGTATGGAGTATTTTATGATAGTAGATTTTATCTTTGTTGTCAAGGTAATGATTATGCATCCTCTAAATCTTTATGGCTTTGTTGTATCAAGTGTCAAATTACACAGCTTAGGTTGTTGTAGAAAGAAAGGTATCTATGATCAGATTTGGAAGTAGTATTACTAAAATTTTCACCTTTCAGGAGGGTGTAGGTCTCACTTCTTTGTGTTATAGAGGAGAAGAACTCTGTTTCCCCTTGGGGTCTCTTCCTCGTTTGTCTTTATGGGCCCCTCCTCATGGGAGAAAGAATGGCAAATAGTAAACTTTGGAACCTGACACTGACATGGGTGAAAGTACTGTGTCTCCACATGGCCTCTGTGCTGTTTCTCACTGAGTGCTTCACAGGTAGACAAGGCTTTCCTTCACTTCTTGCCTTTTGCCTCCAGGCAATAATTAACAGGGGAGATGGGGTCCAGGCAGCACCAGCCTGATCTGTATAGTTTTGGTTCTGTGTCCCGGCCTTTCTGTGGGTAGGTAAATCGGTGAAGACTTGCTCAGAACCTGGGGCACCTGGGTGGCTCAGTGGGTTAAAGCCTCTGCCTTCGGCTCAGGTCATGATCCTGGGGTCCTGGGATCGAGCCCTACATTGGGCTCTCTGCTCAGTAGGGAGCCTGCTTCCTCCTCTCTCTCTGCCTGCCTCTCTGCCTACTTGTGATCTCTGTCAAATAAATAAATAAATAATCTTAAAAAAAAAAAAAAAAAAAGACTTGCTCAGAACCTGCTCAGGAGGCAGGACGTAGGAACCTCATTTTGACTTGAGGCCTAATCTATATCCTTTAACAGAGCTTACCAGAACCTATTGGGAGTGTTGTATGTTACCCACTCTCTACTGAAGCTCATGTTTTAATGACCCATCTGCTTTACCCAGTCATTTATTTGTGGTTATGCTTAGTTGTTTAGAACTAGGAGAGGTAGTAGAAGTAAACCATTTCCTATGCACTCCTTTTTCTCCCCTGCTAGTATTGATACTCCTGATTTTTACCAGTCTTGACATTGTTGAAACTTGTTTCTTTATAATTATGTCTTACAGAATCTTCAGCCAGCGTCTTGGCAGTATGGGAATGTACCCAGCTTTTTAGGAGAAATTTGACATATGGGAACCTGTAAAAGCAGTTTTAATCCTAAGGGATTCTGTCAGAGCACATTTTGGTAGTTTTTATAGGTGGTGAAGTCATTTATTTTCACATATGAAAGTACCACAACCGTCTGTCTTCCTTCAAACAGATACTCATTCAGCATCAGATATTGTATTTAATAGATATTATATTTAATTGATATTAAATATATAAATATAATATATAAAATAGATATTACATTTAATTGAATCTCAGATGCCACCAATTAAAAAGATACACTGTTATTTTATGTCTCACTAAGAAAAGGGCTCTCAATTAATTAAAGATGTCATTGTTTATAAGATACAACCCATCTCACAGATGTTAAATATGAAGAAAAAGAACTACAAAACAAATGAGTTATAGATGAGTGGTTCTTCATTTGTGGAATAACTCAGTAGAGACAGGGAGGCAGGTTGGTGTGGTGAACTAGACATTTGGAGATTGAGGCTTTAGTTGTGGCTGTAGGGTAAAATGTATACCATTTCCCTTTAAAACTGTATTAACCGATAGAATCTGGAGCACCTCCTTGTCTTTGCCCACATCTCCAGCATCTTCTCATGACACTTTCTCTTCTTTCTGCTTCATGCAGTTGGATGTTCTTTTAGTTTCTCCAGCTGAGCAAGCTTCTTTCAGCCCCATATCCTCTGCATATGCTGTTTTCTTTCCACGAATCCCATTTTGCTGCTTTCTGTGGCCAGGTGCTACTGACTCTTAAAGTATATACTTAAATACGACTTTCTCTGACCCTCCGGTCTAGGTTTGATTGCTTTAGTGGACTAAGGCAAATATAAGTATATGTACTCACTACCACTTGTATCTCTCTTTAGTGACACTTGTCACAATTGTAATCAAATATTTACTTATGCAAATATTTACTTGTTGCCTCTCTGCCTGCCATGACAGTCTGCTTCATGCTGTGTCCACTGTGTGTATTATGATCCTGGTGGGTGGTCTATACTGAATAGACTTTTGTTGAGTGACTGGAATAGTAGTGTCCAGCAGTGACATATACTGGTGAGATATGGCAAGTCAAGGTCTAAAAGTTGCCTCTTGGATTTTGCAAATGAAAGTCATTAGATATTTTAGAAGGCATAGTTTTAGTAGGGTGGTAAGGACAGAAATGAGATTGAAAAATAGGCTAGAATGAAAAGAAATCATAAATACTTGCTGTAAAACACTAGAACACTTCGAAATGATTTCTCTGATGATAGCACCTTTTCTTGAGTTTTACTAATTTGGTAGATGCTGTCAGACTGCTCCAAATTATAATAGGATAGAAAATAAATCCCAAGGCATACTGTGGTTTCTTTTTTTAGTGATTGTGAATGGAATGGAATATTCACTTTAGTACAGATAATCACAAGCAGGCAGTTCAGAGCATTCTGGTCCAGAAAGAGCAAAGAGTAACCCAGATGTTCTTGATCCCCTCTACTTAGCACTAAGCCAAAAGTGCAGTCATTAAAAAGAAACCAGACTATCACTTGCATCAAAAAATATGTATGCTTCCATCTCTATGCTCAAGGGGATTCGAAATAGAACTATAATAGAACCAATGCTCCACATAAGGATGAAAGAATGTGAAAGTTCTTATATAGTGGAAGTGGCCTTGTGAAGACGTTCATTGTGAAGACCTTCCGGAGTGCGTTCGGAGAGCTACTCTCGGCAGTGCTGTATATAGTCTTGGTTTGTTCTACTTAGGAAAATTAATCATAGTAACAAGTACGTGCACCACTTTGGGACAGCTGACTGTTGTAAGCACTTGATGTATGCTAACTCATTTCCTCCTCACAACAAATCCTGTGAGGAAGCTGTCCTTGTTCTTTTTTTTTTTTTTTTTTTTACTGATCAGGAAGCTGAAGCCCAGAGGGCTTAAGTAACTTGCCCAGGATGGCAGACTTGGCATTCATGTGCTGGTGTCCTGGCTTCAGGATCCACATTTTTACCTACTATAATGTGCCACACCCACATGGGAACTTGATTATCAAGTCAGTACTTAGGATTGGCTACCATTCTCTCTTCTGCCTATGTTCTCACCCCTGAAGCTTGAGCACCTGTTCCCTTTTCACCTCCAGTGTCACTTTCTAGAGAAACACCCAGGAGAGGCTTCTACTCTCTCCTACCAGGGCAGCCTGCAGGGGAGTTGCTGTATTGGAACCGATGAGGATTTCCAGGACACCACCCTCAGCTCTGTAGCATTCTTTTGTGATAGGGGCTTCATTGTGGATTCGGTTGGTTTTTGAAAGCTGGTCAGGAATCCTCATCATCCTTCAATGTCGATCACATGGGAAAATATGTTCCTAGTTCCAACAACTGATTTACACGTACACTTTTGGGACATAATCTGTCTTTAGGTTGATAACTACCTGTGTATGAATTAAGTACTGAAATTCCCAGTGTTGAAGAAATATGCTACGCTATTAAAAGGGAATTAACAGCTTTCTGTAAAGAACAAAACTAAGCTCAATTTGGCCTGGTATTAATCCCTGCCTAGAAGTTCTACAATCAAAAGGGGGAAATGTGGAAAAGCAAAGATAAATAAGTAAAACTGGAAAATATGCAAAGCCGTTCGAGATGTACCAATGACTCAGAAGTAGATAATAATGAGAAATGCATCCAGCTTCTGTGGTTGTGAATGTGCCACCAAAGCATTGGGTTTTTGAAGTATTTCTCTGGCACTCAACCCTCTTTGTCAGTGGCACTCTGGAGCGCCTTCCATAGTTATTGCAAAGAAAAGAATGCCCTAGAGTGGAAACAAAATGCTACTTAATATTCAATTTGATGTCCTTTAAATTTAAAAGTGTTAGAAATAATATTATAGGAGGACTAAGAGTATTGTCATATTAGCGTTAAAATTTTCCTGTTAATTTTTTGGGTTGGTGAATTTCAAAGTATTGTTTAACTTAAAAGATTTTAAAAGGTTAAGGTGAAATAGCATTTATTTTGCACAGTTTGATGGATTGGCAGCAACAGGGAAGACTTTACAGCTCAGATGGTTTCAACGCACTCCTGATCTTCTTTCTGCATTTTTCCTTTCTCATTAATTTTTCTTTCAGAGCGGTAATCAAATCATTTTACTGTATGTAGAAGAGATGCTCAAGTAGTTAGGTGTTAATGAATGACTCCTGTGCATTTTATATGTCTGTGCTTCTTCTTGATCATAGATCTTAATAGCCTTAACAGCCTACTGGGGAGAGGTAAGGGGAGGTTTTGCTTAATTTGGGGGCATACATTGTCTTTTATAGAGCTTGGTATGTGGCTCAGCAGCAAGTAGGATTATAATAAGTTGTTTAAAAGAAACTGAATGTTTTCTCATTGTACTTGTTTTAACATAAGGAGAATTTTTCTGGAAGAATTTATCACATCTCAGAACAACTGTTTTTAAAGCGTAAGACTGGGATTGTTTTATGTCATTAAGTGGTAGTCGAAAGGAGAAAGGGTATATTAAAACCTTTTATCAGAGATTTTTTTTTTTTTTACAAAAGTTTTCTTGTCGGTACACCCACCTCTAATTATTTCAATGTTAAATTTAGTTTGTTACTAAATAATCATCATGTTCACAATTAGTCTTCTAAACTGCATTTCAAATTTTTTGTTACTTCCTGATTGAAAACCTTTTGACTTAAATATTTTATGAATATGTTAAAAATTTCATGTTTTTGATATTTAGATATGTGAAGTTTAATTTTCAGCACTGACTACCTTATGTAAATTGGTTGTATGGTGAAATGAAATCAAGAGAGAATGGACATTTTCTACATTGTTTAAGTATTTGAAATTAAAGAACACTACTAGGCGGTGAGGTGCCTTTTTGTTCTTGGTTGGGTTGATACTCTTGTGGACTTGGCAATGGTTGTTACACTACAAGACTTACCTTTCCTCCTCTAATTTAGAGATGACATTTAGAGCACTGCGGGTTTATGAGAATCTGCTCTTAACCTCAAATAGTAGAACTGTTCCTTCTTGATTTCTGAGTACTTGAGATTCTTCTGGAAAGTGGGCAAAGTTCTTAAGATGAGCTATCAATTCTGTCAACTTAAGATCCCTAGAGTGGCTGAGCCTCTCCTGTGGAATCTAAGTGCTACTTCCTTACTTCCACAGAGCTGACCTAGTTTTTTATGACTAGCCCGAAAAAAGGCCAGATAGCCTAGGTTCTGGTTTGCATCCACATTGGATAGTACACGAATGGCATTTAAATTGAAACCTAGTAAGTTTTTAATGAAATTTGCATTGTGCTGAATCTATAAAATAAGAGACTGATGTGAAAAAGAACCTGATTTTGGGAAAGAATTCTTGAAAATGGGAAGCACTGTTGCTCAATGGGGGAATTAAATAGACTGGATGGTGCCTGAAATCAAAGAATAAATCAGAAAGCATGAAGCCTGATTAATAACAGCAGCAACAATAGGCATATAATGAAATAATTATTGATATAATGAGATTTCTGAATTTCAAAATTAAAAAAACTCCACAAGTATCTGATCACAATAGAACATGTTCCCTTCAAGGGAAAGAAGCTCAGACCCTAGAATTCTATACCTAGCTAAACTATTGTTAGGTGGTTAGAGGATCAGTATTTTCACACATGTTATCGTTCTAACTATGAATCCTTTCAGGAAAAATTAAAATATTGCAGGCAGTGACAAAATCAAAGGTGAAACCCCCACACAGTATAATAGAAAAGAACTCAAATCTTATATGCAACCAGTGGAACTTGAATTGGATCTAAATAATTATTACTATATTGTGAAGCTAAGTCAATTCCTTGAATGAAGAATACTGTAGAATGTAAACGGTTTTTCTTTCCTTACTAACACCTTTACAAAAGTTAAAAAAATGTATGTATATTAATTTTTTACTATATATAATAGCTATCTATCTATGAATTTTCTGTTTCTTTCTGGAGCTCTAAGTTAACATGCATTTGTAATTAATTGAAAACTCTGGCAAAACCTGGGACCTGAGGATTAAAGGTGGGAGTAAAGTGGGCATATTCAAGGTGTGGGAAATGGTGCAAATATGATAGACTAGTCATTCAGGGAATTATACCAGAAAAAATTGATCTGATTTTCAAAAGTAATCATAAAAATAGGTAGCATTTATTAAGTATTCTAGGGTTCTGTGCTAAGTATTTTATTTTTACCTCATTTCATCCTGCATATTATCAGAGATATTAATGGGCAGGCCAATTTTGTATACCTGCAAAAGTCTAATAAGCATTCATTAATATCATAGATTAATTTCAAAGTATTATTATTATTTTTGCTGCTTCCCTTTTCTCTTAAATTGAAATGTCTAGTGAGTAATCATAATGAAGAGTCAAAGGAAACTATTATAGATCCAGCATATAAAGAGAAAAGAATAATTTGGTTGCTGAAAGCTGTCATCCTTTTCCCGAGAAAATTTAAGCACAAATGATTCCAATAATTTACATTTTTTATGGCCAATATAGTTGGCTTGGTTTCTATCAGATGCTAGAGAAGAGTAAAATTTTTATTGAGGAACCAGGACCTGAGCTTTCTGTCTTTGAAAGAGGAGAATATGCAGTTAATTTTCATGATTCCTATCAAAAGAACAATGAACTTTTGAGCAGATTGGCCGCTGAGCAAAGGGAGTGCAGAGCAGAGCTGATTGAATCTTCAACAGGGAGAATTTCTTGAGATAAGCTGGTTTCTATGATTCCATAAGATGGATTTTTTGGGGGGCAGTGAGAACATAAAAGTAATAATTTCAGGAATGAAGAGTCAATCAATAAAGACCCTGAATTTGTGTTTTAATGATGGAGTCACTTGCTTTTTATTTTGCGTTTTTATTTCCCATACAGAGAATTCTAAATACAAAAGAAGTATATTTCTAGGTAGTAATGTATTATAGGACCCAGTAAATTAAACTGGGTTTAGTTTTGCTTTTGATATCTGAATGGATTAGGAAAATTCCTTTTGGGCAACCAGGGACCAGGAAATCAGATAGATACTGTATCAATTTATTTGTTATGAAAATTATAATTTAATCTTGTAAAAGTGTTCTAGTGTTAGGTTCTTGGTAAATAGTAGAGTAAAAGTAGGTAAAACCATTATACATTCTGAACAATAAATGGTTCTTGGCAAATATGTATTAATTTTAGGGATGTTATAATTCATTTTGAAAAAAATTGTAAAAAGGTGAAATATTTTATGTTAACATTTGAACCTAGCTATGTCACCCTCAAGTGTAAGGGATTTATGAGCTTAGACTTGTGTAGGATACTTAGGAAATCTCTTCATGCTCATGAAATAGGAGACTTCAGTATTATTGAGGGAAGAAAAAAAAGATTTGTAAGGATATGTCTCAATAATACTGCATCAAAACTTAATCATTTTTTTCTGCCGATAATCTGGCTGATGTGCAATTGAGTTTACTTTTCTAAGAATTCCCCTTCAAAAACAAAATACATTTATCTGTAACACACTTTATTCTCAGAAAAATAAAACCTGAAATATTTAAGATGGGCAGCAAAATGTTTTTAATTTTTTAAAAGTAGCCACATCTGATTAAAGCCATTTCTAACTAAATCAACTTTTTACTTATTAATGTGTTTATTACAGCAAATGTATGGAAAAAGTATTCAAACCTTGAGGTCTTTGTTTTTCCATTCTTGACAGTCATAAGATTGTCAGCTCTTTTGCAAGTGATAGAAAAGTTGTGGGAACTACTGAACTAAAAATTATCTTCTCTTTTTTCCCCATAAGCTGCTGCTCAGCAGCTGAGTGATCTCAGGGAGGCAGGCCTGTGTTACCCTCCTGTGGCAATGATTTACACTTTACTGAGAGCAGATTTATGGCCCTTATCTGTTGAAGACTTTTATGAATGACTGGCATAAATCACGAACTGAATGACTATTTTTCCTTTTGAGCATAAATCTATGATTGGGAGATGGATTTCTGAGAAACTCTTTGGTAACCCATTTAAATTATCATCTTCTACCAATTTTCTGTATTTTGGCATAAACTGAATAAGTAAAATATGGCTAAATACTAGTGTGATAGATTTGTTTTCCTTCTGTTAGGTAGTTCTGGAATTCACCTGGACCCTTTCTGTAACTCAATAAATAACTCAGTTAATAGAGTAGAAAACAAATTTATACAGTTGGGAATCCCATTGATGGAAATAACTGAAGCAACTGTATCTACCTTTTAGGCAGGAAAGGGAAAATGAAATATGTGTTTACTTTTAAAGGTACTTATGATAAAATGTGCCATTAATTGGGGGAAAATAAGAAGATGGAAAGCCAGTACTGTGTCTAGGACATTAGCAGACTGCTTTGGAAATCATAGAAGTGTCAGCGCATGATCTTTTGCACACTGTTTCTTAAGAGGCTTTCTTTCAAGAAGACCCGTCTTTCTAAAAACAGCATGGAAGAGGTAGGAGCCCACCTAGAATGGAAAGCTAGATTCAAGTGGTTTAAAAAATAGTCTCATGGACAGTGCTATTCTTCCTCTCACAAAAAATTTTGATCTATAAATGACAGCTTTTAGATAGAGTTACAAAATTCATGAAATTATATTATTTTCTTCTCAGATAAGTGGTCCTTTCCTTCTTTTTCTCTTGTTCTGTGCAATTGTACAACTTACAGTGTGGAAGAAAAGGTTTGTCAGGAAATAAGCAGTTGATCTGGGCTAGATTTAAATGGAACTTTAAAAAAGGACAGCGTTGGTCTATACTGGTTGCTTAATAAGTATTTGCTCAAGGGCAGAAGTAAGGAAAGCAGCCTACTGGGGAGGGACGACAGATAGCACAAGAGGTCTCTACATGCAGTGATAGGGTGAAAAGATGAAGGTGGTCCCCTGGGTTAGTGGGATAAGGGTCAGATTCAGACTGTGGCTCTGGACCTGGGCACTGTGGTCCCAATCCCTGCAGCATCACTTATTACCTGTATGCCCCAGGCAAGTTATCTTCTCTGTGTCTCATTTTCCTAATCTCTCAATGGTAATAGTAAGAGAACCTATCTCCTAAATTTGTTAGGAGCATTAGCTGAGTTTACTATTGAAGATGGATTAAAGTCCTTAAGACAGTAACTGGCACATGACTTTCAGCAAATGTCAGCAAGCATGACACTGACTAGAAGGCCACAGCCATTCTCAGCACCTGTCTCTAGGTTAGTCACTGCCTTTGGTCAGCTACATTTAAATATTTCTTAAAGATGATTCCTCCATGCTGAAGGCCTTGGCTTTAGAGATTCGTAACTTGAATACAGTTGCTTCTTTTAGTAAAAATTTCCTTAAGTCCATTCTCCCCACTACAACTAGGTATTTTTCTAATGTGCACATCTTGTCCTACCACTCTCTTTAAATCAAACTTTCCAGGTTTCCTGTCATCCTTAAGGAATTTGTAATTAATCTTCAGCATAAAGGGCATTTAGCCTTCTTCAGAATTTAGCCCATGCTTGCCTTCCCAACCTTACCTCCTGACAGATATTTCGTGAACATCATGTCATTTAATTCTTACTACAGCCTTCCAGAGGACGTGCAGCAGTCCTTGCTTTGCAGGGCAAAGCAGAACCATGACAATGATGGTTCAGGCTAGACTATCCAAAGTGATCTTAATAACCAATGGGAAAGATTGTAGTAGTTCCAGACCTTCAAAAATTTTTATTAAAATGTTAAAAACTCCTTTGCTGTTGTTATAAATGTGTAGGTAAATGAACTAATACTGATTTAGTACACTGTAGTGTAAAATATTAGAAACGTTGGCAGTTAAAAATTTGTCAGGAACAGTGTGAACACTTTTTCTCTTCTTCATCTTGTCATGTAACATATAATATGGAGCACCTTTGCTATGCCTTAGTGAATTTTCATACACCTTTCTAGGTTTGGTTCAGCTTTCAGCATTTTAATCCTTTTTGCTCTCGGTGTTATGAAATACCTCCTAGAGTTCCTTTAATGTGAAGTTTTTTTTTGCTGGCATCACTTCCTCTGGATATCTTCATCCTTTTGCTCATTTATGCTGATAAATGAGTTGACTACACTATGTCCCTGTGGCTACACATCCAGTGTTTCAAATGGTGATGGTGTTAACAGTCCCATGGTCAGCTGTTGCTTCGGTAAACCCCATTTTGGTTTGATTCAAAATGCACTTCCTGTTTTGCCACTGTTTGTTCTTTAATTCCTGTTTGGGTAAGTATTCTCTTTGGATTACCCATTTTTGAAAGATGTTGAGTGGATTTATCACTGGGAGAGACAGGGAGGCAACACGGCTGCATGCTTTGCTGTCTGTGCATGAACTAACAGAGGCACAAGGACCAGTCGCCCACAGGCTTTGAAAGAAGGGATGCGATTGGTCTTGGATCACGATACACATCTGTTACTTAGGTAGTGATTTATGGACTGAAGAGCTAGTGGTGAAGTTTGTCTCTTCATGAAATCATTCATGGTTATATGCCATAGTAAGTGACATTTGAACCTTGTTGGGAGGTGCGCTGTTATTTACCTAAACTGTGGTAACTGAAATGCAGATATCTCAGAACTATGGAAATCAAGGACAGCCTGAATATTATAATCATTTTACAAAGAAACTTAGTCTCAGGAGCTTAACAACATCACATAGCTAAAAAAGTGTTAGAGACCCATTAACTTTTTGGCTGTCTCTGGCCTCTAATGTTGAAGGGAGACACAACCTCTCTCTTGATGTTTTGTTCAAATATGGGATCTGAATTATTAGTGGATTGTTTAAAAAAAAAAACATCAGCGTGTCTGATCTGGTCTGTAGCCCTGTAAGATCCTGTCTCATTGTAGCTGGGCCGACTGTGTAATATTGCCAGGGCTTGCATGAAAAATGGATTATGCAAAAATCTTCTGGAATCTTAGGACACACCTGACTTTATAAGGGTTTCTTAGAATGAATCAAGACTCTTCAGTCTTGGAATGAAGGAGGGACTGACCCAGAACAAAATAAAAATTTCTGAGAAGGAAAGGAACGTCCCAGCAGCCAAATGGAGAAAAGGGGCTAAATAGTTAGTGGTGGAGATACTGGTTAGGGTGGGAGATAAACAGAGTGGGTAGGGATATTAAGTGATCTGACCTTCAGCTTCTGGGATTCAAGGATGGCTTCCAGGGTCTGTGCACCATTCACTGGCTGGCAGGTAGTAGGAATCCACGTTAAATAGTTTAATCTGAGTGATTCTGATTCTGAGTTGGCAGTCTAGCTTCTACTGAGGAGGCCTGATTTGGAGCCTCTGAAGTTGTTCAGGGTAAAGCAGAGCTGAGGTAAGGAGATGGACTGAAAGGCTTATTACTAAGGCTTAGCAAGATGAAGGCTGAGAAAACTATGATTAAAGAAAAAATAAGAGGCCTTATTTAGTGTCTCTAATATGCTGGGCCTTGTGCATGGCTTTTACTTATTAATTATGTAGTTCTCATTAAAACCTTGTTAGTGGTTGTTAGAGTGAGACCCAGAAAAATTGAGTAACTTTTCTAAGCTCACAGAACTACCAAGTCATAAGGCTCAGATTTCCTTTTTAAACCCAGACTCCTTTTAAAGATTTTGTTTATTTATGTTAGAGAGAGGAGAGAGGGAGAGAGAGAAAGAGAGTGAGTGCAAGTGAGAGTTGGGGAAAGGGCAAAGGGAGCGGGAGAATCCTCGAAGAATCTCAGCTGAGTGAGGAGCCCGGTGCAGGGCTTCCTCCCACCACCCTAAGGTCATGACCTGAGCCGAAATCCAGAGTTGGATGCTGAGCCGCCTGAGCCATCCAAGTGCCCCCAGACTCCTTTAATATATCACATAGCTCTTAAGTAAGTAGTACCAGACTGAAACATTATTAAAAGAAAGTAATGGGATCGCCTGGGGGGCTCAGTCGGTTAAGGCCTCTGCCTTCGGCTCAGGTCATGATCCCAGGGTCCTGGGATCGAGCCCCACATCGGGCTCTCTGCTCAGCGGGGACCCTGCTTGTCTCTCTTCCTGTGCCACTCCCCTGCTTGTACTCTTTCTATATATCAAATAAATAAATAGAATCTTTAAAAAAAAAAGAGATTTACAGAATTTTTTTCTTATCATTGATCTTGAACTACGCCTCTTGTATGGATCTCAAAATGCACTTTCCTATAGAAATATATTTGAACATGTGATTTGGTACCTTGATCATACTACAAAAGCCTATTTCATATGCATATCTATATGTACCCATGTCTCTATATCTCCTCATATATATCTTTTTGTACTATTTAAAACACATATAATTTTTGTATAAAATACTGCATATTGAGTCCTGACTCAGGAATCCTGGTATCTGCCCCTTACCTTGAGGGCAGCCCTTCCTGTCAGCCACACTACAGATAAAAAAGAGTTCTAGTAAGTTATTAAATGTTTACATCTGTGCATTAATGGCAATCTGTCTGTTTCTACTTGATACTCTACACTCAATTTCTCTGATCATATACATGTTCTTAGTAAATTATTTTTGTGTATTAGGACTGTGTCTTAATCAGTAATTAAGGTTCTTTTGCTATCAAGTAGCAGAAACAGACTCTACTGAAAGAGTCACCAGCTCTAAGGTAAGGTGAGTGTGTCACAGAATCGCCAGCCTGGAAGGGCTGGGACTGGGGCTCTGTTACATACTCAGATGCTTCTCTGCCTCTTCTCTGTCACTACCTTTGCCTCTCTGGCTTCGATGCCACTTGAAACAAGCTTTTCTTTGTCTGCTTCATTCTTCTCTCTCCATCAACTGGTGTGTTCTAGATCTTTGAGCATATAGTCCTGCATGACTGCCTCCTGGCTCATGGCTTTATATCTCTTCAGTTGCAGTGATGAGCAGATTCTAATGACAGTCTCTGAGACTTGATTCCAGAATCCAAAGACAGAATGACTTCAGTTAGGTAGGCCTCTGTCACTAGGTGGGCCTCTGTCCCTGGTAAGGCCTCCATCCCTGGTTAGGCATCCATCACTAGTATGGTTTTCTGTGACCTGGGGAGCTGACTCCTGCCCTCCCCTCATGCTGCTGGGGTTCAGTTCTCTATTGGAGCCAGAGCAGAGGGTGAATGGGAACTGCCTGCTCATGTCTGTTACCACTAGTTGTATTTGGCTTCTTTGCTTCTGGCTTTCTATGTTTTACCACTTAAAGGAAAAAAATATCACCACACATTCTGTGTTTTCAATTAAAATTTCACATCTAAAGTATTCCTAATAATCAATAGCTCCCAAAGAACTGTAAAACAAAGAAGGACCAGGAGTAGACTTTGAAAACTCTGGAAGATATTTTCAAACAAATATATCTGTTTTACTTAACCAGAATCCTAATAGCTGGCTGATTCTTGAGGTGAGTAATCTGAAGACACAAACATCAGTACGGACTCTGAGTGAGACTATGACTTTTAGTCACATTCTTTGCTGCTTCATTGCAGTGAAAAATATCAAAGGTGAATTCCAAATCAATTTTTCAGTGTTGTACTTGTAAAGGCAGTTCATGAAGTGGTGAATGGAAGAATCAAACTTTTATGGTAATCTTTTATTATAATCTATTTCCACTTCAGTCTGAGAAGCAGCATGGCCCAGTGGACTAAGAGGAGGATAGGGAATTTGGAGCTCTGAGATATAATCTATTTTGCAACTGACTAGTTTTTTGACCTTGGGAAAGCGTATTAACCTCTATCTACTTCCTCATATGTAGAATGGGATCTACCAGATAGGAATATAGGTACCTTCTGATTTGCACAAACTGAATAATAAGAAAGATTTTATACAAATCAGGAGTGATTTTTTTTAATACCAGAAGCCTGTGCTCTATAAAAAGATTCTCCCTAGCATTTCTTTAACACTCAACCTCTTCTCAATCTTTTAAACTGTGATAGACAAAAATTAAATTTATACATACCAGTTTAAAAAAACACACCCATTGGATAGAATGAGAAAAAAAAATTGTCTCATGGAATTATGACAAGAGCTCAGCAAATTTATGTGAAATACTCTTAAGAATAGTGTTTTTGCAGACTACAGCAAACAAAGACTGTGTCCATACCTTAGATTTCAGAGTTAATTTTTTCTAGTATGGAATGACATTAGTGCCAGTTTTGCCATATATTTGCTATCTTGTTGACATTGGTATCATCTTATTGGTCTTGGCATTTTGATGCTGGTGCTGAGTCGACATTCACGCTGGCACCATGTCATCTTGACCCAGTCAGAAATGACTGTAGGCACTTGCAGTTCCTGCTGCTGCTGGAATTTTGATGTAGCAGTGTTGAAGGTTTGATTTGTACTCTGGAAATCTTATGCCTACTTGGGAATTAATTCTCCAGAGGGTGAAATATACCCTAAAAGCTAAAATGTAAACAAGCTCAAAGGATTAAAGTAGTAGGAAGCAATAGTAGTTTTTTTGTATATTTATGTCGAATTTGTATAACAGTCTTAGTTATTTGGAAAGTATATTACTTTAGGAAAGAAATATGTTCTGCTGGATTTTACACAGAGAAACCCTTGAAGCACAGAGATCAAGTGACTAGAGACACAGACAACTACCTGAATCTGGTAAGGAACCCAGGCTTCATTCATAGTGTGCTATTACTAACTTGCAAATGCTCATTTACAGGAAAGAGTGACTAGAATCTTTGAGTTCTTTTATATTGGTATTTAGATGTCTATTCTAGTCTAGTTTTCATTCATTTTACAGGGAGATTTTCCCAGAGTTTCATCTTGGTTGCAAAACATATCCCCAGAGACGCCAGTGAGCATAACTCATGCTGACCAGTTGACTCCAAGTGTGACAGCACTGTATTCAGCAAGTCCAAGTGAAACCAGGTGGAGACTAGAGAATATGCGTGCTTTTGCCTAAATGATCTGGTTTTGCTGTTCAAGTCCTCAGTTTCAATTGGCCCTCAATGAATGTTAAACCAAACATCAATTTTGTAGAGTTTTGGAGTACAACAAATGTTTTGACATTGCAATTACTGGTTTATAGCCACAGTTCAAAAGGTGTGTGCGAATTGATGTTCGATTCAGTCATTTCAGTACTTGGGAGGTCAGGTAGGTTGGATTAGATTTGTGTTATACTTGCCTCTGAGAAAGGTGAGCCCAGTTCTCAGATTATCATATTCAGTTAATAAATTCTCTTCTTCCTCTCCTTCTTCCTCTTCTCTTCCCCTCCTCCCTTTCCCCTTCCTCCCCTTCCCCCTCCCTTTCTTTTTCCCTTCTCCCCTTCCTCCTTCCCCTCTGGGCTTCTACCTCCTCCCTCCCTCCCTCCCTCCCCCTTCCTCCCCATTTCTTCCTTCCTCCTCCTCTTCCACCCCTCCCTTCCCCTTCTCCTCCAACTGTATCTCCAATCTCTTTTTCTCTCTCCTTTCCTTATTTACTTTCCTTCTTCTTTGCATTTATATTATATAGAGAAAAAAAAATTCCAGCACAATGACTGAGTGAATTGCAACATTAAAGACTGCTTGGCTAAGAAACTATTAATCTTTGTATGTCAGACTTTAGGGACTAGTAATAAATACAAACATGTTAGAAATCTTTTGGCCATTCCAGCTGAATTGACTCAGAAAATTTTTAAGAGCAATAGTCAGTGCTTAGCAGAAAATAACCAAACTATTGTAAATTTGAGAAACTCTCATTTTTAACATGACTCTTATACATCACAAGCTTGACAACCTTACAGATTACATGCCTCCTGCAGCTGACTTCAAAAATTTGTGTTTTAAACACAATTTTACATTAAAAGTTTTCTGTGAACTTAATCATTTATTAGTAAGTTTATCTTTTGTTGAAAAGTCAGGTTACTTTGCATATAAATACTACAGTGCTTCATTGAAATGTTAAGAAGAATTGTTATCCCACATATTGGACTACTTAAAGCAGTGTTCCTTTTAAGCAGTCAATTGAAGGAAGTTCAATGAAGAATTAATAACAGAAAGGAGGCATAAACCTTAGCACAGATCCATCTTACAACCTGTTTTTTCTTTCTCTTTGAAAACCCAGATTTAGAAAGTGTGCTTACTGTGCTACTCACTTTACCAGGTCAGAGAGCCAATGTGATGAGAGATTAGGAAACCGTGTTTTCAAAGACTCACTTAATGCAGATGAATATGTTAATTTGACTTTTCTTTCATTAGGGACCTGTGAGAGAATTTCTACTTTGTTCCCCTTGATTTTTGTGTATGAGGTAGAATTTTTTTTTCAAGTCCTCTCTTGGTTATTGTTGTCGAGGATGATTATCCTAAATATTCTACCTTGCGCTTACCCTGAAGAAGTATGCTGAACCACAAGCGCCACTCACTTCTCTCCGACAAGATGGGGCGCCATGACTATAGCTACCATTTGTTGAAGATAGAATATGTTTTTTCCTTTTAATCCTCACAACTCTGTAAGTATCATCCCCATTTCATGTATGAGGTCACCTCTGGCTCAAAGATGCCAAGGACTCCTCTAAGGTCAT
Organism: Lontra canadensis; assembly: GCF_010015895.1. Taxonomy (NCBI): domain Eukaryota; kingdom Metazoa; phylum Chordata; class Mammalia; order Carnivora; family Mustelidae; genus Lontra; species Lontra canadensis. The sequence goes on along the minus strand of NW_022631039.1, from coordinate 12,896,637 downwards.
TTTTCTAGTTAAGTGACCAAGCTGGGATTCCAGCCCGAGTCAGCTGGACCAAACACAGATGGTCCTAACTCTGCTTCTTTAGATCCCTTCCCCATGTTGTGTTGAGTTCCTGCCACCAGCAACTTAAACCTTTTTGCTTTCAGAGTTGTGAATTGCATAAGCAGTGCATATCCTGGTGGAGCCTTCCTTTGCTTCCCTGTTGATCCCCAGCAAACTTAGACATGGATTATAAGAGACCCGTTTCGTAGCAATGTTTATCTTTTTTTCTTTTTTCCTTTTCTTTCCCTCTTTGTCTCATTTCTTTTCCTTTCTTTTCTTTTCTTCTTTCTTTCTTTCTTCCTTTTTTCAGAGTGGTGGGGAGGTGGGGAGAGAGAGAGAGACTCCAAAGTACACTCTAGGCCCAGGGCAGACCCTGCCTTGGAGCTAAATCTCACAACCTTGAGATCATGACCTGAGCCAAAATCAAGAGTATATGCTTAACTGACTGAGCCACCCAGACACCCCAGCAATGTTTATTTTAAGTCTTCCTGTTTCACAAGTGATTTTTCTGGAGGAAAGATGATGGGCTAAAATTCTGGATCAGTTTTTGAGGGACTTTTCCTAATTGTCCAGTCCCCATCTGGATCTCACTAATAAGACAGCAAATTATATCCCAGAGAGTAAAGTACCAAATTATATAATTCTTATTCTGATCAGTTTATTGCAATATATTCAGCTTCAAATCAATTAAAGATTTCTAATTTAAAGTCAGTTTATTTTTGTGATCCTTAATACTTTTACGAAGGCCTCTTTGCATGATTATCAACATAAATCCTTTCTTTTTCTTACTGTTTATGTTATGGAAGATAACAACTGGGAGAAAAGCAAACTATTACTAAGCATTAAAACAGATTACATTAGAAATCCTCTTCGATGTTATTTCCAAACCCACATATTTTGATATGTGACTTTAGTAAGGGGGCTACTGTTTAAAGAAGGGCTAAGGGGTGATTAATCTGTGTGCTGTTTCACATGTCCCTCCCCCAGCCCCACGTTAGTCCACTGTCTGACTTGTCCCACCCCCTTTGTCTGTGTCTGTGTCCTGGGGATCCTCTCTGGGGACCTCATCCTTTCTCATGGATTTATGGTGACTACTCCCAGACTTCACTTTCTGGCCCTGTCCTCTACCTTCTGCCCTATGATCACTTGTTAGTCACAAGATTATATAAAGGGAACAACAAAGATTTTTCTCTTCCTTAAAAATATTTTAAAAAGACAGGACTATTGCTCTCAACTAAATGGTAGCTTTGGAAATTAGGTGTAAATTATGTTTAAGGTTGTAAATGAACTTAGCATCATATGGCTTATGTGGTAAGTTATCCTAAGAGTTAAGTTCCATAATGGTTTCAAATAATTATATCATTTTGTTTTCCATATAATATGGATTTTAATTGTAACACTAATGAGCACTGAGGACACATTTTACATTCAATCATATAAAGTTATTTGATGAATTGAAGTAAGGTGACATTTGATGGATTTAGTGGAAGTTTAGATCAATTTGCATTTCAGTGGTATTTTATGGCTGACTTTAGAAAACTTTTTAGATAGGATTTCTTGGTAAATTAAGGGATTTAGGGAGATGATTATGAAATAATTGATTAAAAAGTGTGCAATATCAGTTTTCATTGAATTTAAGCTTGTATGGGTTCAATTTAAAACCTAATTCAATACATTTTAGATTTTATATTTCCCCGAACCTCTTTTGGAGTATTAATTTTGTCATGCTTGTCATTCTAATCTAATGATGATTTAATGTTTGCAAACCTGAATAAATTTGTATGCAAGGAGTTTTGTGTTTTTGATCAATGAAGATTGAAATTTGGTAACTGAGATGATAAAAAAAGAAAAATTTTAAATAGAAAATGAAAATAATGATTAAACTCTAGAAAGTACTTTTATTAAAATTCTTGGCTATGAACCATGTAATATTTTTCTCTTCTTTTTATCATGTACTATTTAGAAGGTGATTGAACCTTAAAAGAAGTAATTACTACTAAATTGTGAAGAATATTTAAATTAGAACAGAAGCTTTGTGTTCACTTTCTCCCTCTTTCCTTAAAACCTGTGATCTAGAGTTATAAATAAAAGCCAGAAAGATGCTAGCCTACTTTAAAAATAAAACAAAACAAAACAAAACTCATCTACTTTCTCCAGGAAACTGTGTAGACCATACAGTGTTCTCTAATGAAAGTACATCTTTACTTCGTTATTATTTATTGAATAAAAATGTAGACGTTAGAATGTTTTAATAGATTAGTCACACCAAAAAAAAAAAAAAAAGAAAAATTCTGGGTTTAGGTATCTAGGGGTCAGCAGCTCCTCTTCAACAATCCAGGAGAGACCTGTCTGGTTTAACATTGCTTTGCTTTTCTGAAGATCTCATGACACTAAAAGACAATTAATACAGTCCTTAAAAATTAATACAGGATGTCTGATTGTAGTCCTTCACCTTTATTGCTCACTGCCCTTCGAGGGGGAAGGAAGATATTCCAGTGCAAACAGTAGGTCTGAAAACCTAACAGAATGATAAGTAATAAATGATTCTTGGGGGAAAAAAAAATAAAAAAAAACTTCTAACGTTATTTCCCAGAACTGAGGGGTGGGTGTAGAGGTAGAAAAAAAGGTGAATGTTATTATTTTCAAGGCTGAAATTTGACTTTTTAAGTAGAGTGATTTAGTGATTAAATAACACAAATGTTCTATAGTATATGAAAAGCAAAATTTTTTAACTGGGAAATTTATGGAACTTATAAGGCCCTATTAGATGTCAGCAGTTAAAACTGATAACACTAAGGAGAACAAACAGTTATTCAGATAGCTTTGTAGAATCTATGGCTGTATTGAAGCTTCAACTTTTGTAGTGTTGGAGCTTACTGGTGAAGAGAGCACACAGTGACATCCCTGAAAGAGATAATGTGACAAGAGTGAGAATCCTCCTTCCATATGAGAGAGACAGGACCATCTCTTTTACATTATCTCATTTGATTGTCTTAACCCCAAGACTTTGGGAGGGCAGGCATGGTTATTCTGCATTTTACAGATGACAGAGTGGACTTAGAACAATTACGTTATCTGAGGCTGTATGGTTTATATTTGCAACTGACCTCCCCAGAGCTGCTGAGATCCTCCCTCCCTCCCTGCCCACCCCTGACAGTGCTGTTAAAACACCACGTTGTATGGTCTTTTGATAATCTTTTATCTATGATATTTAACACTAAGCCAAAATTAGCAACTGAGACCTATCTGGCATTGTTAGTTCATATTCCCAATGAATATGACTTCTTCAAGAAAAGCATGTAACAAGGGTTATCATTTTATAGTTACGTCATCTGTTTTCCAGCTAATTTCAACACCTTCATGTAAAGACAGAGAAGACAGACTGTGCCATGTATGCAAAATAATTTGTCTTTAAGCCATAGTGTACTCTAGATCCTACGATTTCTGTATGAGACAGGCCTTGAAAAAATTGGCATAATGCAGACTGCTGCAGAGACACCGCCAGCTTCAGGAAATGTCCACTGTGAAGGCCTCTTGCCCATGTGTCAGTGCCACAGACAGCATGAATGCAGGGTGGGCAGGAGTCTCGCCCTGGAGCAGGCTGTGTCGGGGTCCACTCCTGGCCTGTCACTTAGTTGGCATGGGTCCTCATCTTCACTGCCCACCCTCATCTTTGAGTCTTTATTTCTCCACTTAAGTTTGTAATCTCTCTCTCCATAGACTCGTCTCCTGTCACATCGAGGAACCACCCCCCATATATCCCAGTCCTGAGAGTTAATTCTTCACTAATTCTCTCATTGTCAACATTCTTGTTTCTCCTTTTTCTCCTTTTTTCTCCTTTGTTGAGAATTTTGAATGTATAGTGCATGGCGGTTTTTAGTTGAGCCTCAACTGGTTAGACACTATATACTTAACTCATTTTAGAAGATAAATGACTATAAATGTTCACTCCTATGAGTGAACATTCCATCCAAAACATATGCCACTTTCTTTCTCAAAAACTGGTAAAGTGGACGTTTCCCAAGCCATCCTGGCATATGAGAAGCATGCAAGCCCCAGATCCAGCTGTTCCACTGGAGACCACTGTTGGATTCCTGACAGCCCTGTAGAGAAATAGAGAGTCAAGAATAATAGAAGATTGTTTCAGGGTGTGGTTAACCTTTCCTAACACTGACTTAGTGGACAGTAGTCAGTTATATGTGAAGATAGGTAAGCTAAACCCAAAATTCCACATGTGAATACTTGTACTGAATCTGTACACAAACACTGAGTCAGTTTGCTGGAATGTCCTGTATCTTCCCTGTTAATACTTTCCAATGGGGTAAAAAAGAAATGTTTTTTCTTCTTCTTTTTAATTTATTAATGATCTGATACACTGTTGGATGAGATATCATGAGATATCATAGTTTGCTTTATAAAACGGTAAAGAACCATTTTCATACATTATTTAGTTTTATTACAATGACTTAAAGCCATCATCTTTGTGAGAGGAAGACTGTCAGATGGCCAGCACAGCTCTAACTACACACAGGAAGACCCCCTTTTCTTACCAGAGGGACCTTTTGTTGTGCTAGAAGCTTCTGAGGTGGAGCAGAATAAGACATTAATTAAATTAGCTCCCATACTAACCTTACTGGTCTATTTTTTTTTTTTAAGTTACAGGTCTACTGAGGTATTTTTAACATATAATACACTGAAAATATTTTAAGTATGCACTTTGGTAAGTTTTGATATGTATACATCAGGGAATCATCACCACAGTCAAGATAGTAAGCATGTATAAACCTCCCCTGAAATTACATTGAGCAGAGTTGTAGTTCCTCTTTCAGGTTCTTTGCACATGCCCCTATCATCAGTCAGTCACTGATCAGACAATCACCTAATCTACTACAGATTAGTTTGCATTTTCTGAAGGTTTGGGTTTTTTTTTTTAAGATTTTGTTTATTCATTTGAGAGAGACAATGAGAGAGAGAGAGAGAGAGAGCATGAGAGGAGAAAGGTCAGCAGGAGAAGCAGACTCCCTGCTGAGCAGGGGGCCTGATACAGGACTTGATCCGGGGACTCCAGGATGATGACCTGAGCTGAAGGCAGTCGCCCAAACAATTGAGCCACTCAGGTGCCCCAGCATTTTCTGGAGTTTTATATAAAGATGGGCTCCTTTAAAGCACTTAGCACAGTTTCTTACACATGGTAAGCCTTACCTAAATGCTTACCTTTAAAATTGTTAAAACTTGGGACACCTGGGTGGCTCAGTCCATTAAGCGCCTGTTGGTTTTGGCTCATGTTATGACCTCAGGGTGTGAGACCGCATCCTGCATTGGACTCCATGCTCAGTGTGGGATCTGCTGGAGATTTTTCCCCCTCCCTCTCCCTTCCCCTCTACTCCTCCCCACCCCCACTTGCACACAAGTTCTCCCTCTTTCTAAAATAAATAAGTACAATCTTAAAAAAATCACCCAGTTAAGCGTTGGACTCTCAATTTTGGCTCAGATCACTATCTCAGGTTCGTGAGATCGAGCCCCGTGTCTGGTTCTGCACTGTGTGTGGATCCTGCTTAAAGATTCTCTCTGCCTCTCCTTCTTTCCCAATCCCCCGCACCTGAAACAAACAAAAAAAGGTATACAGCATATCTTCTATTTTATGTCTGATATAGTTATTTTGAGATTTATCCATGTTATGTGTATTGTTCACTCATTTTTATTGCTGTGTAAGCATTCCATCATGTAAATATACCACAATTTGTTTATCCATTTATCTGTTGATGTATATTTGAACAACTTCCAAGTTTGGGCTCTTAGAAATAAAGCTGGCATGAACATTTGGGTGACAGTGTTTACCTGGACATAGGTTTCCTTTTCTTGTGAGCAAAGCATAGTACTGGAGTGGTGGGGATCTATGATAGGCACCTGTTTTAAGAAACTGTTTCCAAAGTGGTCACATCATGTTCTCTGGGACAGTTCTAGTTTCTCCATATTCGTGCCAACACTTGGTATGGCCAGTCTTTCTAATTTTAACATTTGTGAAGAAGTGTGTAGAGGTATCTCTTTTCGGTTTTGGTGTTCACTTCCCTGATGACTAATGATGTTGAGTATCCTTTCATGTGCTTATTTGCCGTATGTTTCTTCTTTGGTGAGGTGTCTGTTCAGATCTTTTCTTTGTTTTAACATTGGGTGGTTTTCTTTGTTGAATCTTGAGATTTTATTTCTTTATTTCCTTTGGGAAGTGAGTTTACCAGGTGTATACTTTTCACAGGTGTTGTCCCAGTCTGTGACTTGCTTTCTCATGCTCTTCAGTGTCTTTTGAAGAATGGAAGTTTTTAATTTTGGTGAAGTCCAGTTTTCCAATTAACCTTTCAAATATTGTGCTTTTGGTGTCATAGCTAAGAAAAATTGTCTAACCTGAGCTCACAAATATTTCCTCCTAATTTTTTTCCTAAAAAGTTTTATAGTTTTAGGTTTAACATCTATGCCTATGGCCCATTTTGAATTAAGTTTTGTGTATAGTGTGAGGTATGGATCCAATTTTTTTTCTATTTTTTATTTAATAGTTCTAGCATCAATTGTCCATGTGTGTTTTGGTCTAATTTTGGATTCCCTGTTTTGTTCCATTGATCTATTTGTCTCTCCATACACCAGTACTGCAATACACGCACAGTAGCTTTATAATAACTCTTGAAGTCAGGAGTGAATAAATGTGCTCTCCAACTTTGTTGTTCAGGTGTTTGGGCTATTCCATATGAATTTTAGAACCAACTTGTCCATTTCTACTAGAATGTCTGCTGGGATTTTGTTTGGGATTACACTGAATTTATAGGTCAGTTTGGGGAGAATTGACATCTTAACAATATTAAGTCTCTCAAACCATAAGCAGAATGTCTCAGTGTCTGAAATTTAAAACCATTATCTGGCTTTAAAATATAAGCCATTTAGGATTACTGATCAAGAAAGAAAGCGAAAGGGATACTCAGGGTGCCTCACAGTTAGATAAGCAGGATAGTGGGGATTAGTCTTTCTGCTTGATTCACCCGATCAAAATTCTCATCTAATATGAGATGTCTAAATATGAGATCTCTTATCCAAAATGGGAGCCTTGAGTCCCCCACAAGCATCTTTGTCCCACAGATGCTAGTCGACCATGAATATATTTACTCATCTTGTCTGTTGACACCATACCAGATGAAGGGCATTTTGTGTGAAGTTAGGATGGATTTAAGCCACAGATCCAAGAATATCCAAATCTTCCCCTAATGAACTACCCTTTCTTGGGTGTTTTCTGTAGGAAAGACAGAGGAACACAAGCAACAAAGATTAAACCATTAATAATAATAGGAACAACATAATTTTGCTTGTGAAGGAAAGAGAGGTCAGGGTACCACAGATATTTGGATATCCATGTCTTATAGAACATAGCCTTTCGTGTTGGGACTGTACATTTTTCTGAAAGAGTGTCAATTATAGTAATGAGGCTAAGCTTTGACGTATATAAAGACAACAGATGGAATGGTGCCCAGGTCATTGCAAATTACCAATTCTTCAAGGACAAACGGAAACATATTTGTCATTGACAGTGGGCCTATTCTGTTCTCTAATGTAGAGAATAGATCTTTTCGAACTAGGATAGTGGCATGGTTGAGGGCACTGAAGTCAGACTGCCTAGGTTCAGATGGCCACTCTCCCTGTGCAGAGTGTAGACTAAATTGCTCTTTTCTTTAAGGATACAGAAAATTGTCACAGACAGATTAAAACCAAATGGTTGGGCTCACTGAACTTGGTACAGTTTGTGTTTTTGGCATAATAATTTTTTTCACTTTTTCTCTTTCGTATTTTATGTTCTCACTAACCACTAACCAGCTGTGAAAATGTGGACTGTGTGTTTGGTGACCTACTCTTGCTTTGCTTCCTGTCAATTCATTGTTCTGCCCTTTGACCTTCCCTCTCACATCCCTTCTGACCTTATGATCTTCTCTCTCACGCCAGCTGGCCTTTTCCACTTCCAAAGGAGTTTCTTCCCAGAAGCTTGCCCTCATGCACCATGAGTGACTCTGAGACTAAAGGAGGATGGGCAATGTGTTTGCTTACAAAGCAACACAAACAATCTTTCTACATCCAACCTATAAAAACCAAAGCCAGATGCTCTTTTCTACTCTGAAGTAAAGAGAAAAGTTTTAGGGTTATATCCTTAACATGTAATTTAGAGAGTTCAAAATATTTTATGTCTTAAATAGCAATGCAGGGAGTATTTAATAAGCATTGACAAAAAAATATTAGCCATGTGGTAGATAGTATTCTGCCAATTAACGATTTATTTTATTTAGCTGCAGAATGAACTATGTCAGTATGAGAGCTAACAGTACTGATTTCTGACAATTTTAGAATAGGAATAGGAAAAATACTCAACAGAGATAATGGTTGCTTGAAAACTGCTTATGTCAAATATATTAAAATTTGAAATAGTTGAAGGCTAAAATCCAAATTCAGGAGTAATTAACCAAAATAGTTGACAGATGTCAGCCATGCTAATAAAATTTGTATACCCTGAATATTTTCCAGCTTGTAATTAACTGTGCAGATGATGTGATCTGATTTTTGTCACTAACTGCTTATTAATGAAGGGGATGATGACTAGTTACAAAATCCATAGTGCTAGCTGAATACCAAGTTTAAATATTTCTCATACAGCTGGCATAAATAAGGGCTACAGAAGCCTTGATACTGGTTTGATTTGTACTTACTTTCTTCATCTGTGATTGCCAAGGGGAAACTGATTTGCTAAATTCAGCCCTGAGTGACCTTGAAGATAGTAAATCTGTTTTCATTTGATGGTCAGCAAGCATAATGGCTTTTATTTTTAGATTCTTTGTTATAAATTTATATCATCAGGCTAGTGAGATCACCATTAGAGGTTCCATAATAAAGTGCCAAAAGGTAATTTTGAGTTCAGTGAAAGCTAGCAGAACACGATCTGCCAATATCACTTGAAGACTTGAATGCAGAATACTGTTAACGGAAATGGCATGATAACAAAAGAGCATTATTCATTATCATCTTATAATGTGGCATTTAATATAAAAGAGAAATACTATTCAGATGGCTGATGAACTAACTTCTAAGCATAAACTTCCTGGAGAAAAAGGCCAGGGAGGCTGGAACAGGAAGGGCAGTGGGTCAGATTACAGATGGTTCTGGAGAGCGAAGGAAGAACCAGAACGTGCAGGTTCCAGAAAGCCAGGTGTCTTTGGTGCTACAAGAGCAAAGAGAACCCTTGGAGGGGTTAAAGAAAGGAGGTAATGTGATCACATTTCAGTTTTGTTAAGAATCTCTATGGCTACAACTGGAACTTGGATTGAAAAGAGAGTGCATGTGGGTTGGGGAAAGGGAGCAGCTACAGTTGTTTTGGCAATAAGCATGGAAGCCAGACAAGAAACAGAAAGATTCCAGAGATACCACTTGTGCAGCCTTCCTCCAGTGCCAACCCTCTCTTTAACATACTGTCACTCTCTTACCTTTTCAGGAATCTTTACCCCATTGCTATTCTCCTGTTTGCTTCCCCCTCCAACCCCCCCCCCCCCCCAGGGCAAGTTCTTTTACTTCCTTTCTCCTTTATGATGGATACTTTCAGATCTCAGTTCTTTGTTGTCTTTCATGGGTGGCCTTTCCAGTAGAGTGGTCTTACAGTATTTACGTTTGTCTGCCAGATTAAACTGTATTTGAATTCAGTCCCTAAGAAATAACTGTTTGACATCTCCACTTGGATGTCTCCCAAACATCTAGCTTCACATGTCCTTATTTTTAATGTCACTTTGATTTTACTTTCTTCAAACTGGTTTCTTTACTTCCTCCTCCCCTTTTCTCTCTTAATTCATTTTTGTGTCCCTGAGTTTAGGATAATAGATATTTGTTCAATGAGTGGGTGATTCAAGGTATAATTATAATAGTAGGGAGTTCTAAGAAGAGGAAAGACTCTTCCCTTACACCTTCTAAGAACAAGCAAATTCCATTCCTTTTATGAGAAAACTGTAGTATGTAGAAGTTTTTTTTAAAAATGGGTCACCCACCACTGGACATACTCCTTATTGTCCACTGAGAATCCCATGTCTGTGCTTCCCTCTCTATCTATGTATAGCTCTGCTCCCAGTCAGGTGTTAGATTGCTATCATTGATTAATATTCTGTTTTTGATAGGCCAATATGCAGGGAGTTACCTTTGTCTAAGCAGTGATCCCCGTTTCCTCATATGACTCAGCTGCAGAGGCTGGAACTTGTTACTGTGGGTGGTGATGAAGGTCCTTTGTCTTCTCTGATACCACTCCTGGAAGTTGGGGGAGCAGCGCTTCCATTTGCCTATGCAAGGATGGCAGTCAAGGCAGCCCAGGTGGCTTTTGCTTACAGGTATGAGGTTTTGTTTTTCCCCTGGTGTTTGGAGTGGAGTGGTCATTGTCTAAAGTTTTCTGTTAGGTTGTGCCCTTCTTAGTCCTTTGGTTACAAAACAAGTTTTCCTTGGAGATTTTTTTGGTCTTTTTTTTTTTTTTTTAAGATTTTATTTATTTATTTGACAGAGAGAGACACAGTGAAAGAGGGAACACAAGCAAGGGGAGTGGGAGAGGGAGAAGAAGGCTTCCCGCCCAGCAGGGAACCGCATGCAGGGCTAGATGCAGGGCCTCAAGTGGGACCTCATGCAGGGCCTCATGAGGGACTCACACAGGGCTTCACACAGGGCTCAATCCCAGGACCCTGGGATCTAATTTGAGCCAAAGGCAGACGCTTAACAACTGAGCCACCCAGGTGCCCTTTTTTGGGTTTACTTTGATTGGTTTTTCTAGGTTGCCATCTTCTCCAGCATTGAATCTGGGATGAACCCAAGACAAAACCCAAGCAGCATACTGCCCTGTTATTCTTTGGGTCCTGGGGTCCAGTCTGACTTCCCTCTCTGCCTTTCAGAGTCTTTTAATAATTGTTTTATATGTAATGTTAAAAGTGTTTAGCTGTACTTGGAGGGAGAATGGAGAGACATAATTCTCCTTGGTTTGGAGCTGGAAATCAGGAAGCTCTCTTTAATGATTTTATATTTTTCAAATGAAGTTTGGCCATTAAATAAAATAAGAATAAACTCTTTCTCTAGGAGAATATAATATTCATCCAGTTTTACTTATATTTGTTTTATGTATATTTGCATATATTGCAGGAAATCTTAAGAGTTTGTAAAATTTCCACCAGCCCTTCTCACACAACAAAATTAAAATTACTTTATCAATGCTTTATGTGACTTATATAAAGTAGGATCTTAAAAAGAATTATGAGTGAGAGCAACCAACTTACTTGAAGAAACTTTCTCAAATTAAATATATTGGATTTATCAAGTCTCTGCTTTTAATTTTCTCTAGTAGATTCCTTACAATGTATTGTAAAATAGCATTTGTAGAACAAGTTAACAATTTGAAGCAATACCTGTTTTCAAACAAGATTAAACTGTAGTTGAATTCAGTCTCTAAGAAATAACTAATATCGAATCAGTGGCACTACACAGAGTCAAGCTAATATCCCAGGGTATTGCTTTAGCTACAAGTGTTTGCAGATGTTAAACTGTACTGTTAAGTGGGTTTGCTTTTGAGATTATTGCTTTCCTATGAATTTATTCTCTTCAAAATCTTTTTCAGACTTTGCAGTTACATGGCTCATCTTTTTAGACACCATGTAATCAATAGAATAGCTTTCAAGAAAAAAGTTGAAAAAAAAGATGAATTCCATGAAGGGAAAATTAATGAACCAGTTTGAAATGTGAATGAGTCTGGGTGTGCAGTGGATTTTAGATACTCTGTCCCCTTTTTTTGTGCAAGTGAAAGGCTATAGAGCTCTAAATTTGAAATCTTATTAAAATCTTTGAGGATACAAATAGAATAAATCTCATTTAAAAAGTCTTCTCCACCTAACAGGTTTATAACTCAGTATTATTTGTATCTGTTTTAATATAATAAATATTATACATTAAGCTACAATTAGAGATTTTTTTGTGTCTAATATTTTCTTCCTTTAATTATAAAAATGAAATAACTTAATTATAACAATTGAAGCAATTAACATATCATAAAGGAAAAGTTAATTATTTTTCCCCAGCCTTCTCTCCTCCATCCTTTCTCCCTCTCCCCAGCTAATGTTAACATTGTAGAGTTTATCTTTCCGTGCCTTTCTCCATGCCCAAATAAGTGCAAACATATACTTACATGTATTCTAGACATTTCACATTTATTGGACCCCACTAACTATAATTACATGTTTCACAATGGGGTCATTCTCTCTATATATAAGTCTTTAAATCACCTTTTTCCTCTCATTCTTCCAGGACAATAGATATAAATCAAAGTTATGTAAAATTAACCATAAGTGTAGAGTATCTGAAGTGTGGATGTGTCCATTTACTCAGTCATTCCTGTTGATGGACATTTGGGTAGTTTCCTGTGAGAGTTTGTATTGCTTGTTGTTCTAGGAACAGTTGTTTGGGATTATAAACAGTGAGGAGATGAACATCTCTTTTTGTGTGTCTTTAGTTTTATACAGCAGTGCTTTTATTCCCAAAGGGTGGATTTCTGCTAATGAGACTTTCAGGTCAAAGGAAAGATGTATAGACTTAATTTTGTGTAAGTATTGTATCTTCTTCCAAATGTTTACTACAGTTGTAGTCCTAATAGGGTCATATGAGATTGCACATTTTCTCACATCCTTAACAGCTCTAGATAGTCTCAGTCTTTTAAATTTTTACTAATTTGATGGGTAAAAAGCAGTACATTTTTTTGCTGTGACACTCTGATTTTTGGTAGAGTTTAACATCTTTTGATGTTTATTGGCCACTTCAATTTGACCTTCTGTAAATTTCTTCTTTATGTTATTGGCCTGTTTCTCCTTCCACTTGTCTTTTTATAATGAGTTTGTGGGAGTGCTTTCTAAGTCAGGGGTATTTACTCTTTGATGATCATTTTTTTTGAAGCAGTTTTTTTTACTGGTCTATACAATTTGGAGTGGTTTGTGATTTTTTTGTTATAGAATAAATAATACATTAAGTAATAATAATAATGCTATCACTATTAGGTGTCTTTATATCTTCATGGGTTTCTTACCATCCTTAGTTCTACAGACATTCTCCAGAATCTCATTGTGAATGTCACTGCCTTATTTTTTATACAGAGATCTTTAATTCATCTGGAATTTACTTTTATAATGGTGGGACAGAGGGGCCAAGCTTTGCCTTTTTCCTGATAGCTAGCCATTTATTATGCTAATGCCATTTAGTAAATAAACCATCCTTTCCCTTCTGAATTTAAATGCCATCAGTGTTCTTTTAAAATATTTAAATGATTACATTTCTTCTCTAGCTTAACCCATTTTCAGTAAGGTAATGACTTTTTAAAAGCAGGATTTAGTAAATTGGAAAGGTTATTTCTCTGCTCTCAAATGTCAGATGCTACCTGATACTCTTTACTGTTGCTGACTAAAAGTGCAAGTACAAGAAGGATTATTGCTGTGAACAAATTCACTGATCAGGATGTAACTTAACAATTTTAAGACCCTGGGTAAAAAATTGGGAAAATTTGGGATATTCATTCAGTGCTCCTACAAAAGCAGTAACGTGTAAGCACTGTGAAGCAAGTCATTTATTAAATAGAGAAAAAAATTTTTTCTATTCAAACATATGCAGAGAAATTAAGTTCACAGAGACCTTCCTTTTCCTCAGTGGTATGAGCTACATAGGGCTGGCCTCCAAGAAAGGCTGTGTTACAGTTGCAGTCAGGGCATCTCGCATGCAGAGACCTGTAGACCACCTGAAGTTCCATTTCACAGTTTTATTTTGGGTTCCTCCTTACAGTAAGCCCTACAGCAGGAGATCAAATCCAGACATCTTATTTTCATGCATTTTGGAAATACGTCCTTGGGCTTGGTGATCCATCATGATACTTTACAAAATCTTTTTGCTGGGGAACGCCTAGTGGGTTTATGCACCATCATACAAGTGATGATGTAACTGAGGCCCGAGGATGCAAGAGCACTTGGCAAACAATTTATTTCAGTGATGCCAACACTGGAAGACAGTGGATTAATGTCTCAGAGCCTGCCAAGTACTGAAAATGTGTCTAGGTTTACATAAGGCAAATGTGGGATAAAAGTTGCTGGGTACAAGCAGGTGAGCAGGAAAGGTAAGGTAGATCATTATCTCAGCATCACTCACACAGGGTCTTGCTGGTACCAGGCAGTCCCTGTTCCTTGAGGGGGTAGTTTCGGTTTCTTCTTGGGATGCTTTGCCTGCTGGGTCTTTTGCCTGAGTTAAAGATAAGCTGGTGAGAAGAACTTCATGAGTTAGAAAGTACAGCCTGATGTCAGAATGGAGGTGGTTGAAATCCTCTTTCAGTGAAGGAGAGACAAAGGGGGACTCCTGCATCTCTAACCAGGAAGAAGAATTGTATCAATTACAGGTTTGAGAAAATTTGACTATATATTGCAATACAGTAATGATAGATCATCTTTATAATTAGAAATAGGATCCTGAAGTACAAGGCATCCTTACTGCTATACTATCTGACGGTTAAGGGCACAAGCATATAAAATATGCTGTATCTTAGGTTAGAGTAGTATGTGGCTATTAAATAATGTGTTTCTGATGAATATTTAGAGTAGGTAAATATTCTGAAATTATTATATTTCATCACAAAACAGTATCTACACTGGATATCCAGCATGTAAACTCAAAAGTTACCAAGCAGCAAAGGGACTTGTGTGACTCATTTGGTCATTCATTAATTCGTCTTTTACCGAGTGTCAGCTGTGCTGTAGGCATTCCATGAGGCATGGCAAACAGTGACGAAGGGCAGAGTCTTTTCTTTCTGGGAGTTTACAAGCTAGTGAACCGGTAAGTTGTATCATCACAACACTGTGCCTCACCAATTACGTGAGTGCTCTGGAAACAAAGAGTGTTGTGCAGGCTTGCACAAATCAGCCTGGGTGCATGGGATCTGTAGGACTTCTTGGAGGTGGTGACATTCGGGTTGAGTTCAAAGGAAGGAAAAAGAATTATCCAGGCAAAAAGAAGATGATTGGAGGGAGGGAAGCTTTCTGATAGGAGTATTAGTACATAAGGACACCGAAGATCCAGTTGACTGTAATGTTAGGATAAATTCCAAGTTGTGTTTAATTGTATCAGGTGCATATATGTGCATATTTGCATGTTTATCAATGTGAGAGATGATGTGTAGAGATTCTTGATAGTGAGGTCTTGAAAATCCCCCAACCCCACACTAAAAAGATTAGATTTTATCCTAAAGGAGGACACTAGGCAGGAGGGTGCTCTTCTCAGATATGCTGTTGAGAACACTTTCTCTGGAGATCTAGCAAAGGATGGATGAGGTAGTGTTAAGTCCAGAGTCGTGAAAACTGGTAGGACAGAGGCGTAATTATCCCAGTGAGAACTGTAAAGTGTATTTAGAGATTTCAGGGAATAGCAGACTTGGGATAAGAAGAAAGGAAAGGAAGCTAGGATGATACGTAGATTGCTGGTTTGGAATGAGTGGATACATGGGGATTTGATCCATGAAAATGAGGAGGGGGGAGTGAATTTGGGAATGGGAAGATACTGAGTTCAATTTTGGACTTAAACATTTTGAGGCCTTTGGGGAGAAATGATGGTACTTATCGGGCAGCTGAATAGATATGACCTTGGCACATGAGAGAGTTGAAGATTTAGATGTTGTCAGCATGTAGGGTGGTGATTTTAATCCTGGGGCTGCAGAGATAGAATAACAGCATGGAAAGAGAACAGGGCTGAATATGAAGGCAGAGCACCCTGGGAGGGTGACAGAGATGGAACAGCCAGAAAGTAGGAAGGAAATAGGAAGAGAGCAGCCAGAAGAGAGACTCTCCGAAGGGAAGCAGTCATCACCACGGTGAGAGGGCACAGAAATTTCATGTCAGCTCAGTTCATCACGGCCTCTGTTGAACTCAGCAACAAAGAGGTTATCAGTGGGGTAGGCCAGAGCAGGTTCCTCGAGTGGCACTGATAAATGGCTTGTTTATACGGATTGCACAAAGAGTGGCAAGTGAAGAGGTGACAAGCGTACTATTACTCTGTCTTGGTGGGTTGGCTATTAACAAAAGTAGATGGTACAGCACCTAGGAGGAGATGATGCAGGACTGAGGGAGGGGTGTGTGTATGTGTGTGTGCGCGCGCGCGTAAGATGAACAAGATTTGAGCAGTGTCCTAAATTTAGGGATTAGAGAGTAAAAATAAAGGTAGTGGGGTAGGTAATTGATGTGAGGTCCCTAAAGAGATGAAGGAACATGGAGTTCTGTTAAAAAAAAAATAGGGACCCCTTTCTGGCAGAGTCTACGGGGTGGGGGGAGAAAAGGACAGGATATAAGTGTGGGCACATTTGGGTCAGAGGCAGAGCAGGCAGGAGTAAGAACAAGGATAGCTGCATTTTCCTTTGTGAATTGGGGGGTGCCTTCTGAGGAAGGAGAGAGAAGAGATGGAGAGCTAGGGGACTCACGGGGTTGGGGTTCACTAGCTTGTAAACTCCCAGAAAGAAAAGACTCTGCCCTTCGTCACTGTTTGCCATGCCTCATGGAATGCCTACAGCACAGCTGACACTCAGGACACGGGGAGGGGAACCACATAGCACACACACCCCTGCGCGTGGCCACCGCCGCTGTGGTTCCTGCCAGTGATGCAGCCACATGGAAGTGGAATAAAGTGGATGTAATCCAACTTCCATGGTCTTTCATTATGTAAAATGTTTTGACACTGAGAATTTATGTTTAACGTGGGACTGAACAATTTACTGAAATTTAAGCTAAAGTAAATATTTAATGAACAATACACGTACAAAATTAAATAGTTCTTTCAGCCTCCAGGAGACCTGCTCTGCTTCAAGATACTAACATTTTTTCCTTTTGACTAACTGACCATTTGAAAGCCACCTGTATTCAGATAATCAAACCAGTGCAGCAAGGGAGGGACTTTGTGAGGTACAGAAAGGTGTTCTGGGCACTGCCAAGAAAATGGGCTCCAGATGGGAGTGTGTTAACATAGTACACAGGTTTCTCTGCTTATGAGCTCTGGCTGTAATATTGATTTTTTTTTGTATCTAGGAAAAATAATTTGTTCAAAACTCATTAGAGTGAATAAACTTGTATCTTAGTGCCAGCAACAGAGGACTAAATTTTTTATTGAGTTAAATTGTGTAAGTTTATCAAGGGCTGTTGAAGCTGACTTACATGATTAAGAATAATCAAGTTACAGACACTTTTGTGTCTTATTTGTTCAACATATTTGAGGCCCTTGCCATGTCACCTTTCTTTTGAACAGGTAGCATTTCATCTAAACTTTTCAGAACAAGAGTACTTTAAGGGTTCTGGGAGGATGTGGACATCTCAAATTCTTAGTTCCTGGCTTTATTGCCTTTGGTAGGCATCTAGTTTCTTTCTGTCCCTCTCCGAAGCAGGTGACTGATACTGGAAATTGGCAGGTTAGAGTGATGTACTTAACACACGAATAGCATGGATTTATTCATTTTGAATCCTAGAGACATTCTTATCTGTAAGCATCCCTGGAATG
This sequence comes from Lontra canadensis, assembly GCF_010015895.1. Lineage (NCBI taxonomy): Eukaryota > Metazoa > Chordata > Mammalia > Carnivora > Mustelidae > Lontra > Lontra canadensis. The sequence continues at coordinate 12,879,006 of NW_022631039.1, read as the reverse complement.
AAATTAATCCTGTGATTGTTGTATTGAAAATAAAAGGCAAAAAATTACTTTGAAAGTGCATTAATTAAAACATTTACTACTAAAATGTCACATTAAGAAAAGTCTCAGGTTTGTGTTTACTTGCTTCATGACAAACATCATAATGCAGTCTTGCAAATATCTGGAAAAGGAAAATATTTTCCATCTTGCTATGTTATCTCATAGAAAAACTTCCCAGAATACTGTCGTGTATATGTTGACATTTAGAATTCAAAGAGATACACAGTTACGTGACACTGGACATTTCTCTTGCTTCCACCACCACCTCGTTGTTTACTCTTTCTGAAAGTCTTGTAATGTTATTTAATAAACAGATTCCTCTTGCTGCTGTGATATCCCTTCCTTCCCCCCCCCCACCTTTATGTTTTCTGTTTTTTCCCAACTCAGAGCATACTTCATTGGAAGTCCCTAATGATGTCAGTTAACCCATTTCACCCTAATCAACCATGAGAAACCACATGTGACCTTTTCTTTTTCTTTTTTTGTAATTTTTAAGGACATGCATTGCTGCCTCGGCTCCATCCTGACACCATGGTAGAACTGATCCTGCAGCCACAGGCTCTCTGTCCTATTCCTGCCACTGGTGTCTGGAACCAGAGCAGAACTTAGACCCCCATGTCCCACCGTGATGAAGCCCCTATACCAGTGCCTGAACAGGACAAATGCCTTGATACTGTGGCAGATGCCTTTCCTAATGCTTATGACAGTGGCTCTGAAACTTGACTTTGGCGGAGGGGCATTGCTGGCATGTAAACAATGCAGACCCTTAGTCCCTACAACCAGAGGTCCTGATTCAGTCTGTGGTTGGATGAAAAATGACCCCCCCATCCCCAAATATCCAACATCACATCCCCAGATCTGTGAATATTCCCTTATTTGGAAAAAGGGTCTTTGCAGATGTGATTAAATCGAGGATCTGAAGATAAGGAGATTGCTTGGGTTATCTGGATGGGCTCTGAATATCACTACAAATGTCCTTGTAAGAGAGACACATAGGGGAGAAGACAGAGTGAGGAGGAGGCTGCAGTGTGGCCATATGCAAAGGAATGCTGACAAGCGGCCAGAAGCTGGAAGAGGCAAGGAAAAAAATTTCCTTGGAGCCTGCAGAGTTGGGCAGCCCTGTCAACACCTCGACTTCAGAATTCTGACCTCCAGAAACCTAAAAGAGTAAATTTTTTGTTGTCTTTATTTTTTTCTAAAGATTTTATTTATTTATTTAGTTGTCAGTGAAAGAACACACAAGTGGGGTAAGCAACAGGCAGAGGCAGAGGGGGAAGCAGGATCCCAGCTGAGCAAGGAGCCTGATATGGGACCCAATCCCAGGACCCTGGGATCACAGCCTGAGCCGAAGGCCGATGCTTAGCCGACTGAGCCATCCAGGTGCCCAGGAGTGTGTGGTTTTGACAAGCACCTGGGTTATTCTGATGCAAGTGCTCACCTCACTACACTGGACATATGTTGGCTTAGAAGGAGAGGCTACCTGTTTGTGCTCTTTGACCTGCAGCCAGTGTGAGATGACAGCTGGCATCTCAAGTTGATACTTGGACAGCCATTTTTTTTTACTCAACTGAGAGACACTGGTGTTCTTTAGTTCTCCCAGAACTGTGATTCAGGTTTGTTGGGTTAACTACTGATCTGAGTTAGTTTAGGTCTATAAAGTAATATTATTCATTACCCCATTTTGCTACAAATCATGGCTGTGAGGTGGGAGAGGAGAAAAGCAGGGAAATTTTAGAAAGTATAGGTTATATGGTTTTTTAATGTGGAGAGCTTTGTCATTTTCATTAAAATGCTAACTTTTTCATTATAATTTACTATTCATGGTAAATAACAACTCTTTTCTTCTTTCTTAAAGAAACCTGGACCCAAGGTTGATCAGTTGCAATTTACTTGTCTTATTCTACAACATTTTTGAGGCACTGTGCAATAAGAATGTATAAATACAGTATACATAAAAGAAAACCAAGTTCCAAGATAAAATTGATAGTTAGATCATAAAATCCTACTCAGTTTCTAGAGTTTCATCTTTATCATTCATTTCAGTGTTAAATGTTTTTCTTTGAAGTTTCCCCTTTAATAATGAACTTTTATTTTTGTTAATAAATATATTTAAATTTGTTCATGTCTCCTTAGATTTACTTGCGCGCGCACGTGTGTGTGTGTGCATTAAATTCTGTGCAGTTTTATCACAGATGGAGATTTTTTCCCACAGTCAAGTTACAGAATAGCTGTGTTCCTCCAAGGGTCTCTCCTGTGGTGCTTTCATGGCCTTCCCCACCCCGGTCCCCAGTCAGTGGCAATGACTGGTTTGTTTTCAGTACCTCGGATTTTGTCATTTCAAAAATGTCACACTATGTAACTTTTTAGGATTTGTTTTTTCACTCAGCATAACTTCCTTGGACATCGTCTTAGTTATATTTACACTTGATCTTAGCCAAAAGGCCAAGAAGCGACCATCTTAGCTATACTTATCAGCCGTTCCATTTGTTCTTATCGCTGAGGGGGATTCCATGATCTCTGCCACAGTTTATGCAACCATTGCCTATTGAGGGACATGTGATTTATTTCCAGTTTTTGGATATTGCCAGTAACGCTGCTGTGAACATTTATGTGCAGGTTTCTCTGGCAAAAATGCCCAGGAATGCAATTGCTGGGGTGTATAGTAATTGCATGTTCGGTTTTATAAGACGCTGTCAAACTCTTTTTCAGAGTGGCTGTATAATTTTAATATTTCACCAGCAATTTATGAATGGCACCATTTCTCTGCATCCTTGCCAGTATTTGGCATTCTCCTCATTTTCAAGTTTAGACATTCGTGATAGCTCTTTGTAGTTTCACATTGCCCTAATGGCTGTTGATTTGAACATCTTTTGATCTCTGTTCATGTTGTCTGCCCATTGTAAGGTTGGATTTTTTTTTTTTTTTTTTTTTTTTTGAGAGTTCTCTAGTTTGAGAACATTTCTTCCTGGTCTGTGGATTTTTGTATCCTCTTAACAGGATCTTCAGAGAGCCAAGCTTTTTAATTCTTATGAAGTCCAGTTTATCAGTTTTTCTTTCATGGATTGTGCTTTCTAAGAATCAAGACTAAAAACTTGTTGCCTACCAAATGCTGAAGATTTTCTCCAGTTCAAACATCTTTAGAGTCCTAAGCTTTATTTTTAAGTCCGTGATCCCCTCTGAGTTAGATTTGTATAAGATTAGAGACTTGAGATACCATGGATATCCAAGCACTCCAGCTCATGTGTTGAAAAGGCTATTCTTGAATTCATTGAATTATTTTTGCATCTTGTCAAAAATAAACCAAGAATATTTGGATGTGTGTATTTCTGGGTTCTCTGTTCCATCCATCTATGTGTCTTTATGTCAATGCCTCATAATCCTGATTAATGTAGGCTGTATAATATTGGGTAGAGTGATTGTTTTCACATTGTTCTTCTCTGTCAAGATTGTTGTAGCTATTCTAGATTTTTACCTTTCCATAGGAATTTTTGAGAACTCTTGTCTGTGTCTGCAGTGTCTATATTTGTACTTGGATTTTGATAGAAATCATGTTATACCAATAGATCAGTGTATGGGGGGGAAGATTGACATTCTTTAAGGAAAGGTTTGCTAGACATAAATTCTTTCAGTTTTCCTTTGTCTCAGAATGTTTTTATTCCCTCTTCATTCCCCAAGGATGATTTTATTGATATAGAATTTATAGTTGACAGTTTTTTCTTTCAGCCCTTGAAGAATGTGTTACTTCCTTGTGGCCTCCATAGTATTTGCTGAGAAATCTGTCACTTGAATTGTTATTCCTCTATAAGTAAGATATTGTTTGTCTCTCACTGATTTCAGGGTTGTTTTTTCTTTCTTTAGTTTTTCATTAATTTGTCTTGGTGTGGATTTTTGGGGGGGTTTATTATATTTGTGATTGATTTGGTTTCTTGAATCTGTAGATTTATGTCTTTTGCTGAATTTGGGAAATACTGTTTCTTCAAATATTCTTTCAGCCCACTAGCTTCTGCTCTCTCTCTGGGACTCCAGTGATACAAATTTTGGAAGGTACAGGTTTCCTGTTATGGAATGAATAAGTCATGGGAATAAAAGGCATAGCATAGGGAATATAGTCAATGATATTTTAATAGTGTTTTATGGGGACAGATGGTAGCTACGCTTGTGGGGAGCAGAGCCTAATGTTTGGAGAAGTCAGATCACTATGTTGTATACCCGAAACTAATGCAATATTGTGTGTCAATTATACTCAAATAAAAAATTAAAAATTAAATCCAGTTCTAATCAGAAAGTTCTATCACATGTGTTAGAGTGTTGGAATCAATTGATAGTATTTTCTCATTCAGTTTTGATTTTCTTGGTTTTGGGTATGATATATGGTTTTTAATTGTATCTTGGATATTTTGGCTATCAAGTATTTGTTCCTACTTACACCTTTTATTTTAACTCACAGTGACCATGTTTAGGTTCCGCACTTCGGTACTGATCTACTTTTGTTAGTGGTTCCAATGACATCTTAATTTTTAGAGCCTTTGTTTTGCTGTTTTGAGCTGTTTTTGTTGTTGTTTGTTTGTTTGTTTATCTTCTTCTGGTGCCTACAGGCCTTGCAGCAATTTCTGCTGCTGTCTCCTGAATGTGCAGAAGGTACTTTTCTGTTTTGGGCTGCTTGGTGACTTCGAATGGAAGAAGGGACCCTCAGACATGGTGGGGAAGAGGAATGCAGTTTCTGCCACTTGTCTGTGAGGTTCTTAATTGAACCCCCTTTTTGTATCACTAATGGGATTCCTATTGATTAAGGGGAGAAATGAGCTTACCTAGCTGCCTCCTTTGCTAGTTTAGAGGTGGAGGAACACCAAGCCTGGGCTGCTTTCTTCTTATAGGTCGGGGTTCACAAGACATCTCTCATTTTGTTTTGCCTCCAATCTTGGCATCCCTGACTGATTCACTTCTTTTTTCTGGCTTTCAGAAGTCCTACAGGATGAGGATATAACTCTCTCAATTGATTCTTGTGCCCTTTTCCAATGTCTTCCATGCATTCCATATACATTTTTTTTTTCTCCCCTCCCTTCGTTCTCCAAATTTTATAAGTTTTGGTCGAATCAGAACTTGGTGCTTATGTTTTATGACTGTTGATTATTGGTGCATACTGTATCCATGTGGATATTTCTTTTCTTTATGGGTTTCTGTTTTGTTTGGTTTTCTATGTACATTTTATGAGCTTATCCCTAAACTCTGTAAAGCTGAACTTAATATGGCCAAACATACCAGTTGGCTTATAATTTCCCTTTTTTTTTCTTTCTTTTTTTTTTTTTTTTTCCTTTGAAGTTGTTCCTCTAAGAGCTAGCTTCAGTCTGAACTAATTGCTCCATGGGCCTTCCTCAGAGCTCCCAATGTGGAATGCATGTCACCACGTCCTGCCTCCCTTCTTTGCTGGTCTCCTTTGCTGTCTCTCTGTTGCCTGTTTCCATCCTTGTTTGTTGGTGCACACCCTCTGGGATTTTCCTAAGAGTGCACATGTGAGAAGGAAGTTTTTATGCACTTCACATCTTTGAAAATGCCTTTATTTTACTCTTACACTTATCTAGGTATGAAATTCTTGGTTGAAATTCATTTTCCTTCAGAATTTTCAAAGTTTTGTTCATTGCCTTACAGCCTCGAGTGATTTCTTTCCTGTGAAATAAAATGTCATTCTAATGCTTGTATTCAATGTACAAAAATGTGACTACTTTTAGATAGTTCTCTTTGATGATTTGAAACTTTGGGTTGATAGCTCTTGATGTGTTGTAGCTCTGGGATGGGGCTTTGTGGGCATCTTTGATCTGGGAACTGTTTTTTTGTCCTGGGAAAATGTCTCATTGTCTTTCCTCTTGTGTTTCCTTTCTTGCTATGTGGAACTCCGCTAGAAAATAAGTTGCACAACTAGAGGGATTTTTGTTTCTTTTGTTTGTTGTTTTATCCTGAGTGCCTAGTACACTGTCTTTATAGAGTAAGTACTCTATGCATTGAATATTTGTTGAATGAAGGAATAAATGAACTTCTTCCATTTTGGAGTATGTCTCTTGGATTTATCTTCTAATTGTCTTTCTTCTTCTCTTGTACAGCTCTCTTACCTTTTGTTTTGTACACAGGGAGATCACCTCAGTGGATCTTACCACTTTCCTGGTGTTTTGTCTGCTAGTATATTATTTCTACAGTAGTATTATCTCTCCCTTTTTTCCTTCATAATTCTTTTTTATAAAGTACTGTTGTGGTCAGAGTCCTGGAAGAAACAGAATAATCTAATAGGTATACAGTCTATCAGGAATTGGCTTTTATATATATGAGTATGAGGTAGAGATCAAGAATAATTTTTTCCATGGGGGGGGGCCTGGGTGGCTCAAGTGACTCTTGATCTCAGCCTAGATCTTGACCTCAGTGTCATGAGTTTAAGTCCCACACAGGGTTCTATGCTGGGTGTGGAGCTTACTTTAAAAAAAAAAAAAGTATTTTTTCCATATGTGTGTCTGGACACAACATCATTAATATGATAATCATTTCTCTTAGGCACTGCAGTGTCATATTTGTCATAAATTAAGTGACTGTGTTTATGTAAGACTCTATTTGCCTAAGCAAGTAGAGCTTATGTTTTATTGTTATCTTTTGTTTATTCTTATGCTGTGACCATACTGGTTTTTAAAATTCAATTTAGTTAACATATAGCTAACATATAGTTTCTGGGGTAGAGTTTAGTGATTCATCAGTTGCATATAATACCCAGTAGTCATAATATCAAGTGCCCTCCTTAATGCCCATTACCCAGTTACCCCGTCCTCCCAACAATCTCCCCTCCAGCAACCCTCATTTTGTGCCCTATTGTTAAGACTCCATTATGGTTTCCTCCATCTCTGTTTTTATCTTGTTTTGTTTATCCTTTCCTTCCCTAGTTCATCTGTTTGGTTTCTTAAATTCCACATATGCGTGAACTCATATGACATTTGTCTTTCTCTGACTGACATTATTTTGCTTAGCATAATACCCTCTGGTTTCATCCATGTCGTTGCAAATGGTAAGATTTCATTTTTTTTTTTAAAGATTTTATTGATTTATTTGACAGAGATGACAAGCAGACAGAGAGGCAGGCAGAGAGAGAGGAGGGAAGCAGGCTCCCTGCTGAGCAGAGAGCCCGATGTGGGGCTCGATCCCAAGACCCTGGGATCATGACCTAAGCTGAAGGCAGAGGCTTTAACCCACTGAGCCACCCAGGCACCCCAAGATTTCATTCTTTTTGATGGCTCAGTAATACCCCATAGGGTTTGTGTGTACACACACACACACACACACACACACACACACATCACGTCTTCTTTATCCATTCATGTGTTGAAGGACATCTTGGCTCTTTCCATAATCTGGCTGTTGTGGACATTGCACTATATAACCATTGGGGTGCATGTGCCACTTCAAATCAGTTTTTGTATCCTTCAGATAAATGCCTAGTGGTGCAGTTGCTGGGTCATAGGGTAGCTCTATTTTTAACTTTTTGAGGAACCTCCATACTGTTTTCTGGAGTGGCTGCACCGGCTTGCATTTCTACCACCAGTGTAAGAGGGTTCCCCCTTCTCCACATCCTCACCAACATCTGTTGTTTCCAGAATTGTTAATTTCAGCCATTTTGATCAGTGTGAGATGGTATCTCATTGTAGTTTTGATGTGTAGTTCCCTGGTGTTGAGTGATGCTGAGCATTTTTCATGAGTCTGTAAGCCATTTGTATGCCTTACTTGGAGAAATGCCTGTTTCATGTCTTTGGCCCATTTCCTGACTGGATTTTTTTTTTGGGGGGTGCTGTTAAGTTGATAAGTTCTCTATAGATTTTGGATACTAGCCCTTTACTCAGTATGTCATTTGCAAATATCTCCTCCCATTCTGTAGGTTACCTTTTAGATTACCACACTATTTTAATGACTGTAGTTTTATAAGTAGACTTTAAATTTGGTAATGAAAGTCTCTAAATTTGTTCTCTTCAACATTGTCTTATTATTGACTTTTTTTGTATTTCTTTGTAAGTTTGTGGAATCAATGTCAAATCACAGATACATGCAAACATGTAAAAGTACTCTGCTAAGATTCTGAATTGCATTAAATCTGTAGATCAGCTCGAGGACAACTGACATCATTACAGTTATGTATCTTTTAATGCATGACTTCAGTGTATTCTATTTTAAATTTTGCATTTTCTTAAAGATTTTATTTATTTATTTGACAGAGAGAGAGAGGTCACAAGCAGGCAGAGAGGCAGACAGAGAGAGAGGGGGAAGAAGGCTCCCCACTGAGCAGAGAGCCCTATGCAGAGCTTGAGGCAGAGGCTTAACACACTGAGCCACCCAGGTACCCCAAATTTTGCAGTTTTAAAGAACAAATCGCATGAGGTTATTGTCTGTTCATGCCATGAAATATCTTGTCCATTTAGTAGGAATTTGGTATTAAATTTGTAGCAAATTCTTACACCCCTTTTTGCATAAGATATGCTTTCAGTTATGAAGTTTTTATATATTTTATCACTTTGAAATGTGTCTGGTTCCAAATGATTTGAACCTCATGAATCTTCCCTGTGTTTTTTTTTTTTATTTTAAACTTTATCTGAAGTTGACATATTCAGGACAGGACCGGATGTAGCTGCTCCCCAGTGCTGTCAAGAATTCAGGCTCTTCCTGTCTTTCTGCTTCTGCTTCCTTACAGCGTTGATTTTTGTCCCTATGCTTGCTGCCTCATAGTCGTGGCAACACTTATCTATTCCAGGCAGAAAGTAGGGAGAAGGTCCAAGAGATGAAGGGAGATGCCTGCAGAATGTATTTGTTCACTCTCTGTTCTAAAACTGAGAAAGCAGATGCTTTTCCAAGTTCTCACTACACAGATCAGTGTTTCTGAGCTAAGAACTGTTGTTGGGCAGAGCTCAGTCCCACATACTGTCTGGAACTGTCACTAATCAAGGCCAGCGAGGTCACCACAATGATCAGTTTGTTTAAAGCTGTTGTAAGTCCTGTCCTTAGCCGAGGGTCAGGGCTTCCTCTCCCTCTCTACTGCTACTTGAAAGTTCTTTATTTTTTTTAAGATTTTATTTATTTATTTGAGAGAGGGAGAGAGAGAGCGCAAGCCAGGGAGTGGGTAGAGGAAGAAACAGACTCCCTGCTGGGCAGGAAACCCCTTGCAGGACTTGATCCCAGGACCCCGGATCATGACTTGAGAAGAAGGCAGATGCCTAACCTACTGAGTCACCCAGAACTGACTGGGGTTCTTATAGCAGAAAAAGAGAAGAGAGACGTATTGTGTAGATAAGAGAAGATGTTTGTCACTTTCATTCAGTTTTCTCAAATAATATGTTAATTTTTAGAACTCTGCCTGCTTCTGGGTAGCAAAGAAAGTGATTTTAATTTTGAGTATTTTGCTTTTTTGTTCAACATTTTAAAATTAACTGATTTGGGGATAAGTGTTTATATTAGTCTATTTTTTTTAATCTATTAAGATTTGGTGGTATTTTAAGAAAGTAAATGACATTCCTATTTCCATAAACTGCTTTTTCCTGGAGAGTTTAGGCATAATGACATTTATCTTTTTAATGGGAAAATGCTTTCTAAGTTTTCATCTGCCAAATGGTAGAATGGGGACAAGTGTAGTGCCCGTGGGTCACATACTGTGACCTGGTTGCCATATTATAGTTTGGTGTGATTGAGTTATGCTTTTCATAAGAAGAGTCTGGGAAAGTTGGAAATTGGTAAATTAAACCACTTTATTTGAGAAAGCTTAGTGAATTACTACTTTTCAGAAACTGCTTCAAAATCTGAATCAGTAAATATCTTTACTTTAGGCTGTAGGTGTTTATGTCATTGAAAAACTGAAGTTGTTTTTTGTGTATCTGTTATTTGATGCAGTTTAGCTTTTATAAATGATTTTTTTTCAATCTTTGGAAGACATTTGGAAATGTGCTTTTAGGGGACAACAGGAGTTTGGTAGTTCATACTATTTCAGTATGTCAAATCAGTTGATGTATACAAAATCTCATTCACTCAATTTCCAAATACAAGGACTTGAATCTTGCCATCCCCCCCCATGTTTATCTTTATTTTATAGGTTATATTATCTTGCCTAATGTCCCGATCTGAGAATAAGTAGGAATACAGTTGACTCTTGAACACTACAGGGGTAAGGGGTGCCAACCCCTACACAGTAAAAATCTGCATATAACTAATGATTCCCTCAAAACCTAACTATGTACTATAGCCTACACTTGACCAGAAGCTTACCAGTAACAGAAACAAGCATTAACTTCTGTTTTGTATGTTATATGTATTATATATGGTATTCTTACACTAAAATAAGCTAGAGAAAAGAAAATCCTCTTAAAATCATAAAAAAGGGAAAATACACTTACAAGTACTGTATTGTATTTATTGAAAAACAACAACAACAACAAAAAACAGGTGTAAGTGAACCCTGTAGTTCAAACCTGTGTTGTTCAAAGGTCAACTATGTTTGTGGTGTCAAGTAGCTTTGACTGAATGAATGAATCAGTTAAAAGAACTAATTTCAGGGCAAAACCCAGCCCAATTATTATAAACTGGAGAATGAATGAATCTTAAAATTATTTAACATATAGAAACCAGTTCTAGTTACCTGTATTTCCTCATTGCTCTGTTCCTTATCATTTGGCATTTTTATCATTCATTCATTCATTCACTTAGAAAAGGAGAGGGGCAGAGGGAGAGGGACAGAGAGTGTCTTAAGTAGGCTCCACTCCCAGCATGGAACCAACTTGGGGCTTCATCTCAGCAACCCTGACTCATGACCTGTGCTGAAATTAGGAGTTAGAGGCTTAACTGACTAAACTACGAAGGCACCTTTGGCATTTTTAAATAAGAAATTGTAGACTAGATTCTTGACTGAAGAGTAGCCTTTTCATCTTTGATAGAGAAATGTTTCTTTTTACATTCTAAATAATACATCAACGTTCAAGACCAAATCACAGCCAGTTTGAAACATACATATCTGATGTGGAAGTTTCATAGGATATTATATACATACCTAGGACTTAACTGGATTGTGCACATTTTAATGTTTTTACCTGTCATGCGTGATGGTTGGTGTATTGTAGAAATCAGTTTGGAGAACAATCTAGGTAAGAAATGTTCAGACTCTGTGACCCAGAGGTTGCTCAGGGTAGCCTTCCAGTTGTTGGATCTTGGCTTTTCTCTAGCTTTTTTTTTTTTGATTCTTGCTCATTTTTGAGGGTTGTTTTCCATCCAGCCATTGTGACAGTTTTGTGAGCAACATGGTCTCATTCCCATGAATTCCTTGTCTACTTAATACATCTAAAATTGAACTCTGTTATTTAAAACCATCACCCTGAGCGATATAACAAGCTCATGAAGTTTTAGCCAACACCCACATCTCCCTGGGAAGCCCTGTGATTTCATTAGCCAGAATGTCTTTGTGCAAGAGTCAGAGTAGGGGAAAAGGGGAAAATGATGTGAAGGAAAAAACCTAAATGGCCCGAGAACAGAGCAGCAGCTGCTGTGGAATGGCATGAGGGCTGAATTCAAGTTTTAAGTTCTGGATTAGAATCCTTCTGGTACTTAGCAGTTGTGTGACTGGTCATCACTAAACTATTCCAAGGTTTGGTTTTATTTTATTTTATTATTTTATTTTAATTTGACAGAGAACAAGTAGGGTGGAGTGGCAGGCAGAAGGAGAGGAAGACATAGGCCTCCCACTGAGCAAGAAGCCCGATGTGGGGCTCCATCCCAGCATCCCGGGATCACTACCCGATCCAAAGGCAGATGCTTAACTGACAAAGCCATCTAAGCGCTCTATGTCTTTTTTTTTTCTTTTTTTGCCTCAGAGTTTTCCCTGTCCTTCTTCTGTCCCATCTTTTCAATGGATAATGTACCTTATACTTGACAGAGAGACAGAAGCCATTAGATTAAAAATTCCTTCAATATCCTACTTCTAGGATACATAGGACTGAGCTACATACATTTTCAGCATTTCCTCTTTTTGTTAAATATTTAAAATTGGTTATCTCCACTTGGATTTGGAATTCAATCCTGTTTTATCCTCCTAAGAAATGTGTATTATCAATTTATCTTTTAACTTTTTCCTTTCTTAAAATTCAAATTGCTGCTCACGACCCTAAACAATTCTATTCAGCATTTGAATGTACTCAAGACTCTTCTATATTAAGAAGGAATCGTGACCTTCCCCAACCCTACGTCTACCTAGCTATTGCCTTCTTTCTCTCTCTTCGTACTTAAAACAAACTTCCAGAAATAGTTGTGTGTATTTGCTGCCTCAACTCAAACTTGGCTTCTGCTTCCATCATGCTACCAACATTGCCCTGGAGAGGTTATCAGTGGCGTCAGGGAAACCAGGCCCAAAGGAGTTTCTTCAGTTCACATCTCACTTGACTTTTCAGTAGGGTTCTTCCCTAATGGTCTCTCAGTCCTGTCGAAACTGTTACAATAAGCCTTCTTTGTTAACTTCTTCCTGAAGGACCCCTGCTTTTTCTCTTGATATTTTCTGGGGGGCTGGATATCATTATCTACCCGTCGTGCAGCGCCCTCCCCAAAGCTGCTGCTAGTTCTGTTCTGATCCCAGCCAATAATCTTCTAACCTGTTTCATGAACATGGTCTGGATAGTCCTCTACTGTGTTACATACGGATGATTCACATTTATCTGGGCTCTCAAGTGCTCTATCCAACCACCAGCTCTCACTTCGGTGTTTCGAAGGTGCCCCAGGCTCAACATGTACTAGGCCAAGCTCTTCTGTCTGGTCAGGAGCTCCATAACTTAGGAGTCATTCTTAATGCCTCTCCACATTTCATGGGTTTTCCTCCCAGATGTCTTTCCCACCTGTCCTGTCTCTGTTTCCGCCACTGCCTAGGCCCTTCCTGTCTGTCTGCCATTCATTGCCAACAGGATTTCTGAAACACAACAATAATATCATCCTACCCTACCTGCTTGTTCTTTAGTGCCTTCCCTTTGCTGTTAGATAAAGGCCAGAATTCTTAATATGGACTATGTGGTCTGAATTTTACCTCTCTGCTCTCCTTTCCTTTCCTCTGATGTGTGAGTGAGTGCCTTGCTCCCTCCTGCTAGGGGGCTTTACACTTGTTTCTTCTTCCCTCACCGAACTTTCCTCCTCCAGATGTTAGCACAGGCGTCATTTCCTTGGGGAGGTTGTTCCTGACTCTTGTGGAGACTGGGTGAGGACTCGTAGGCTTTCCTTGTCCTTCATAGTCCTTTGTATACATGTAACTTTACATTTAATTTCACGATAATTTGATTAATGTCTCCTTTCCCATGACATCAAGGACCATGTCTTTTTTTTTTTTTTCCTGCAGCATTTTTAACTTTGGTCCTGCAAAATGCTTAGTATTATTTGCTTGGGACTGACATATTCTGAATGAGCAAATAAACAAGGAAAGAATGAATTAATGACATCAGATAGATTGGGATTTGAGCCCTCGCTCTGATACTTGTTATTTGACTGGGAGCAAGCTTTTACAGGGGTCAGTTTCTGTAAAAGCCTTTCTTCCTCATCTGTTGAATGGTGATTGTAAGGGTACCTGGATGGCTCAGTGGGTTAAGTGTTGGACTCTTGATTTTGACTCTCAGGTCATGATCTCAGGGTTGTGAGACGGAGGCTGCCCAGTGGGGAGTCTGCTTAAGATTCTCTCTCCTTCTCTTTAGGAGGAAGGATGAATGAAAATTTCATAGTACAGTGCCAGCCCATGATACGTGCCAATTAATCATCAGACAATCATGATTATTACTATAGGAGTGTTTGTAACTTCAAGTTTTCTAAAGTGAGTTTTCTGTGCATATTTAAACTACTGCAGCTTCAAGGAAAAAAATGATGGACTTAGGCTTTGTGAGTCTTCATTCTGCTTGTCTCTCTTGTAATGTAATCTTGTAATGCCCTTATGTTTGTGCATGTGAGTGTCTGATTTTAACACTTTGCTTCCATAACAGGCTGTATGAGGAGGATCTAGTATAATGGTAACCTTGGCACCTGAACTGGCTTGTTTGACACATTCCAGGCACGTGGGCCCCATCTTTCTCCTTTAATCCCACTCCAGACACCTGTAAGGAGCCATGTCTCCCGTATTTGGGGCTTTAGAACCCAGAGGGCCAAGCAGATGTAAAATATTCTTACTCTGAATCATTCCTTTTCTGACGGTTTTAATCTGAAAACAATCAGCCTCCTTTAGGATACTTTAACTATGACTTAACCAGGCATTTAAATATTTTATGTACTTATTTCTGAGTATTATTATACTGGCACATCTTTCTCTGAGTGAAATATACAAATGCTCATTTCAAGTTTATAAAGTCGTGTTTTGGGATGGAGGAACTTTTGCTTTCTATTGTTAGCAAGATAGTAAAGTTGAAACTTGGCATGACTTTCCATTCTCTCTTTTTTAAATAAAAGCTATACTTTAATTAATTAACTAGTTAATTAATTTTGAGAGAGAAAGAGAGCACAAGCAGGAGGAGGGGTGGAGTGGCAGAGGAGAGGGAGAGAGAGAGAATCTTAAGCAGGCTCCATGCTTAGTGCAGAGCCCAGTGTGGGGCTTGATCTCATGACTCTGATACATGACCTGAGCCACAATCAGGAGTTAGACACTTAACTGACTGAGTCATCCACGAACACCTAGAAAAGCTATTCTTTTAAAGCCAACATTTATAATACAAGACCATAAATATTTTCTTAATACAATGCATTGTGGGGCACCTGGGTGGCTCAGTGTGATGAGGCCTCTGCCTTCAGCTCGGGTCATGATCTCAGGGTCCCGGGATCGAGCCCCACGTCAGGCTTTCTGCTCGGTGGGGAGCCTGCTTCCTCCTCTCTCTCTGCCTGCCTCTCTGTCTACTTGTGGTCTCTGTCTGTTAAATACATGAATAAATAAAAATCTTTAAAAAAAATACAATGCATTGTATGTTTAACATTCATATATAAAGTACGTACCTTGGCTGAAGTACATTTCAGTTCTATGAATTATTTCCCAGTTCAATGTTTTTATAGCAGATTTTTACAAAATACATCATGATGTTATATATTAGTTTTTATCTGGAGAAAAATGTACATGTATGTAATTTTACTTTATAATTTGCCATTAAATTATAGTTTACACTGAGTATTTAAAAAAATAATATACCTTGAGTGGCTCAAGCTAACGTTTTTGCTAGCCAGTAGTACACCTGAGGAAAACCCCTGAAAAGGGAGTGCACACACTCTTACAGGAATCAAGAATCAGAAATTTGAGTGTGGTGAAACTAATTCTATGAGAGAGGCTGCTGTTGGAGAGCTTCCCAATGCATATTGCAGTTAAGTCTCCACTCAGAGTGATTATTGGAATTCTGAGGACAAATCCTCAGAACTTTTTGATTTATGATATGGGCCAGCTTCTGGGGTAAAGCAGAGGCTCTCATGTCTAGTTTGTCACCTGTGACAATCAATGGCATTCTCTAGAAGTTCTCATAATTCTTTCCAACATTTGTATAACATGTACAAATTCAATGATGAATAAAACTATTTAAACCAAAAAATGAAGATTTTTGGAGAAATGGGCATAGAAAACATAGTGAAAACCTCAGCATAATTTGAGATTTCAGCAATTGAAGACAAAAGCTGAGAAGATGTATTTCCAGTAGAGATATTCTGATGTCCCTAACCATTGGTTTTTCTTGTTATTTGATACCTGTGAAAGCTTTTCTTTCTTTTTTTTCCATGTCTTTATGTCCCTCTAATTGCTGAGTTTTGTATAGTGTTGTGTTATTGGTAAGATCGAGCCTGCCATGTACTATAAACACAGTTTTCCTGATTAATTACTTTTTGGAAGGTGGGAAAGTCCCATAAAGGTAGGTGGATTTGGGAAGCCTGGGTAGCTCAGTTGGTTGAGCATCTGCCTTCAGCTCCAGTTGTGGTCCCAGGGTCCTGGGATTGGGTCCCACATCAGGCTTCTTGCTCAGTGAGGAGCCTACTTCTCCCTCTCCCTCTGCCGGCAGCTCCCCCTGCCTGTTCTCTCTCTCTCTCTCTGTGTCAAATGAATTAAAAAAAAATTGTTTTTGTTGTTGCTGTTGTTGTTTGTTTTTTGTTTTTTTTTAAATGTGGGTGGATCTATCTTATGTGCTTAGCTGAACATTCAGGCAGACTTGGAAGGCCTGAAGGAGTGTCTGGTGAGCCAGCTTAGAGTATTATATTGGTGTTTACTAAAGGATTTTACAGCTTATGGGTAGAGCATTTCAGGGAGTCAATGCTGAGTTATCCATTGGTCTAAAATCCTAACCAACTGCAGGGACACAGAGGAGGATTTAACCATATCTGAGACGTGTTCAGGTGACCAGATCTTTCTGAATAGAAGGTGCTGTAGTAATTTTCCATCACGCTGTTTTTCTGGACTGATGTAAGGGACAGACATGAACCCTTTATTTATTTATTTAACATATAATATATTATTTATTTCATGGGTTCAAGTCTGTGATTCATCAGTCTTACATAATTCACAGCACTCACCATAGCACATTCACTCCCCAATGTCCATTTCCCAACCACCCTACCCCTGACACCCCCCTCCCCTCCAGCAACCCTCAGTTTGTTTCCTAAGATTAAGAGTCAGTTATGGTTTGTCTCCCTCTCTGGCTTCATCTTGTTTCATTTTTTCCTCGCTTCCCCTATGATCCTCTACCTTGTTTCTCAAATTCCACATATCAGTGAGAGCATATGATAATTCTTTCTCTGATTGATTTATTTCGCTTAGCATAATACCGTCTAGTTTCATGCACGTCATTGTAAATGGCAAGATTTCTTTTTTTTTTTTTTTTTTTTTTTTTTTAGATTTTATTTATTTATTTGACAGAGATCACAAGTAGGCAGAGAAGCAGGCAGAGAGAGATAGGAGGAAGCAGACTCTCTGCTGAGCAGAGAGCCCGATGTGGGGCTCGATCCCAGGAGCTGGGATCATGACCTGAGCCGAAGGCAGAGACTTTAACCCACTGAGCCACCCAGGCGCCCCAAGATTTCATTTTTGATGGCTGCATAATATTCCTGTGTGTGTGTGTGTGTGTGTGTGTGTGTACATACCACATCTTTTTTATCCATTCAACTGTTTTTCTTGTCTTTTTTTATTATTTCTTTACAGCATAACAGTATTCATTGTTTTTGCACCACACCCAGTGCTCCATGCAATACGTGCCCTCCTTAATACCCACGACCTGGCTCCCCCAACCTCCCACCCCCTGCCCCTTCAAAACCCTCAGGTTGTTTTTCAGAGTCTATAGTCTCTCATGGTTCACCTCCCCTTCCAATTTCCCTCAACTCCCTTCTCCTCTCCATCTCCCCATGTCCTCCATGTTACTTGTTATGCTCTGCAAATAAGTGAAACCATATGATAATTGACTCTCTCTGATGGACATCTAGGCTATTTCCATAGTTTGGCAATTGTGGACATTGCTTCTATAAACACTGGGGTGCAAGTTCCCCTTCAGATCACTACATTTGTATCTTTGGGGTAAATACCCAGTAGTGCAATTGCTGGGTTGAGGGTAGCTCTATTTTCAACTTTTTGAGGAACCTCCATGCTGTTTTCCAATGTGGCTGCACCAGCTTAGGGTTGATTCCCACCAACAGTATAAGAGGGTTCCCCTTTCTCCGCATCCTTGTCAACACCTGTTGGTTCCAGACTTGTTAATTTTAGCCATTCTGACCATGTGAGGTGGTAGCTCATTGTGGTTTTGATTTGTATTTCCCTGATGCCAACTAATACTGAGCATTTTTTCATGTGTCTGTTGGCCATTTGTATGTCTTCTTTGGAGAAATATCTGTTTAAGTCTTCCGCCCACTTCTTGATTGGATTTTTTGTTCTTTGGGTGTTGAGTTGGATAAGTTCTTTATAGATTTTGGATACTAGCCCTTTATCTGATAAGACTTTTACAAATATCTTTTGTCCATTTTGTCCATCATCTTTTGGTTTTGTCAAATGTTTCCTTTGCTGTGTTCATTTTTGCCTTTGTTTCCTTTGCCTTTGGAGACATGTCTAGGAAGAAGTTGCTGTGGTTGAGGTCGAAGAGGTTGCTGCCTGTGTTCTTCTCAAGGATTTTGATGGATTCCTATCTCACATTTAGGTCTTTTATCCATTTTGAGTCTTTTTTGTGTGTGTATGGTGTAAGGAAATGGTCCAGTTTCATTCTTCTGCATGTGGTTGTCCAATTTTCTCAACACCATTTGTCGAAGAGACTGTCTTTTTTCTATTGGATATTCTTTCCTGCTTTGTCAAAGATTAGTTGACCATAGAGTCAAGGGTCCATTTTTGGGCTCTCTCTTTTGTTCCATTGATCAATGTGTCTGTTTTTGTGCCAGTACCATACTGTCTTGATGATTACAGCTTTGTAATAGAGCTTAAAGTCTGGAATTTTGATGCCCCCAGCATTGGTTTTCTTTTTCAACAATCCTTTGGCCATTTGGGTCTTTTCTGGTTCCATACAAATTTTAGGATTATTTGTTCCATTTCCATGAAAAAAGTTGATGGTATTTTTTTTAAAGGTTTTACTTATTTATTTGACACAGAGAGAGAGTGATCACAAGTAGGCAGAGAGGCAGGCAGAGAGAGAGGGGGAAGCAGGCTCCCTGCCTAGCAGAGATCCTGATGTAGGGCTCGATCCCAGGACCCTGAGACCACCCACTGAGCCACCCAGGCTCCCCAGTTGATGGTATTTTGATAGAGATTACATTAAATGTATAGATTGCTTTAGGTAGCATAGATATTTTCACAACATTTATTCTTTCAATCCAAGAGCATGGAACGTTTTTCCATTTCTTTGTGTCTTCCTCAATTTCTTTTATGTGTATTCTGTAGTTTTCTGAGTATAGATTCTTTGCCGCTTTGGTTAGATTTATTCTTAGGTTATTATGGTTTTGGGTGCAATCGTAAATGGGATAGACTCCTTAATTTCTCCTCTTCTGAATGACACACTGAACCAGATGGACTTTATAGATATATTCAGAAAATTCCATCCCAAAACAACAGAATACACATTCTTCTCTAGTGCCCATGGAACATTCTCCAGAATAGATCACATCCTGAGTCACAAATCGGTTCCAACCAGTACCATAAGATTGGGATCATTCCCTGCATATTTTCACATCACAGTGCTTTGAAACTAGAACTCGGTCACAAGAGGAAAGTTGAGAAGAACTCATATACATGGAGGCTAAGGTGCAGCCTACTAAGGAATGAATGGGTCAACCAGGAAATTAAAGAGGAATTTAAAAAAATTCATGGAAACAAATAAAAATGAAAGCACAACTGTTCAAAAATCGTTGGGATGCAGCAGAGCTGGTCCCAAAAGGAAAGTGTATAGCTATACAAGCCTTTCTCAATAAGCAAGAAAGTTCTCAAGTACACAACCCAATCCACACTTAAAGGAGCTTGAGGAAGAACAGCAAATAAAGCTTAAACTGAGCAGGAGAAGAGAAATAATATCAGAGCAGAAATCAATGAAATAGAAACCAAAGAACAGTAGAATAGATCAACGAAACTAGGAGCTGGTTCTTTGAAAGAATTACTAAAATTGATAAACCCTTGGCCAGACTTATTAAAAAGAAAAGAGAAAGGACCCAACTAAATAAAATCTGAATAAATGAGGAGAGATCACAACCAACACTAAGGAAATACAAACAATTTTAGGAACATATTAGGAGGAACTATATGCCAGCAGATTAGGCAATCTGGAAGAAATGGTTGCATTCCTAGAGCGGAAGAAACAGAAAACCTGAACAGACCCATAACCAGCAAGGAAATTGAAGCAATAATCAAAAATCTCCCGACAAACATCTGGCCCAGGGCCAGATGGATTCCCAGGGGAATTTTACCAAACATTTAAAGAAGAATTAATATCTATTCTTCTGAAACTGTTTCAAAAAATAGTTTTATGAGGCCAGCATTACCCTGATCCCCAAACCGGACAAAGACCCCATCAAAAAGAAGAATTACAGACCAATATCCCTGATGAACATGGATGCTAAAATTCTCACCAAATTACTAGCCAGTAGGATCCAACAGTACATTGAAAGGTTTATTCACCACAACCAAATGAGTTTTAATCCTAGGCTGCAAGTTTTGGTTTATCATCCACAAATCAGTCAATTTGATATAATACATTAATAAATTGATACAATACATTAATAAAAAGAAAGGATAAGAGCCATGTGATCCTCTCAATAGTTGCAGAAAAAGCATTTGACAAAGTACAACATCTTTCTTCCTTAATTAAAACTCTTCGCTGGGTAGGGATAGAGGGAATACACCTCAGTATCATAAAAGCCTTCTATGAAAAGCCCACAGAGAATATCATTTTCAGTGGGGAAAAACTGAGAGCTATTCCCCTAAGGTCAGGAATGGGATGGGATGTCGACTCTCACCACTGCTGTTCAACATAGTACTAGAAGTCCTAGCCTCAGCAATCAGGAAAAAAAAAAAAAA
The DNA here is from genome assembly GCF_010015895.1 of Lontra canadensis. Lineage (NCBI taxonomy): Eukaryota > Metazoa > Chordata > Mammalia > Carnivora > Mustelidae > Lontra > Lontra canadensis. Next base: position 12,858,458 of record NW_022631039.1, on the reverse strand, counting down.
AGAAAAAGAAATAAAAGGCATCTGAGTCAGCAAAGAAGAAGTCAAAATCACTCTTTGCAGGTGTTATGATACTTTATATGGAAAACCCAAGAGACTCCACCCCAAAACTGCTAGAACTCATACAGGAATTCTGTAAAGTGGCAAGATATAAAATCAATGCACAGAAATCAGTTGCGTTTCTATACACCAATGACATGAACCCTTTGAATGCGACTTCAGGAATTGGCGGGTTTTCTCTCCTCAAATGGACAACTCTGAGAAGATGAGGTTTTGTTACTGCCTCTGCCTTGGCTTCTAGTCTTAAGACTGGGACCACTAGGCACACTGGCACATTAAACTCATGGGAAACTTTCTAACTTTGGTTCTTAGGATAGGAAGAGCCTTAGTGCCTTCGGGCAGATTCTTAGCTTTATATGCTAGTTCTGGGGCTGTGATCTGCATGATATGGATGCATATATTGACCTTAGAGTGAGGCCCTGGGTGCTGCTTCCCCAAAGATTAATAGGAAGCACAGCAACATCAAATCACTCTTTTTCTGTGATATTGGAGAAATTCCAGGTGCTTACCTGGACAACATTATTCTGTCACAGACAGGGTTCTTACCTACTTTATGTTCTAACTTTAAGTATCTAGTTGGGTTGGGTCTTAGCATTTGGGTTCTTTAACTTGGGCTGTGAGCTCAGCCTTGTACTTTTTTGAGGCAGGTTTTCTCATCTTCATCCACTCTTATCTCAGAATGAGAATATCTGTTTTTTGAGCCATGTTACATATCCACAGTTCATATGAAATTGCTTGTCATTTTTACTTATCACTTAAAATAATTGATTCCTTTCTTACGTGGCTTTTCCTAATAATGGCAGAGCTATCCAAATGCTTACGATAATCTGTCAAGAGGATTGCCCAGTGCTCCCCATCCCCCTCTCCCAAGTTGAATTGAACAACATAAAGGGAATTTTCTACTATATGTTAGATAGATAGCAAATGACTGGAGGCATTGAGTTCTTAAAATCAGAAATACTTATACACCATCCATAGTAAACATCTAGTTCTTTTTTATTAGTATCTTTTTTTCTAGTTCTTTTGATAAATATGCTGTAAAAATCTCTCTCTCTCTCTTTATACACACACCCACCATCTTAAGGAAAGACACCAAAATATTGATAAATGTGGCTATACCTGGGTGGTAGAATTTGGGATCCTTTCTACTTTGCTCTATGCTTCTTGGGGAACACATTTTATGATCAATAAAATATTTTTTCTATAACAAGCACATATTTTTATAATAGAAAAAGTGCTCTTAAAATTTGCTGTTAATTAAAGACAGTAAAATTTGTATATTGACCAAAATTTGAATTGGAGCTAAATACCACTTATATTTCTCATGAAGAAGAAAATATTTTTTTTTTTACTCCTGTAATTAAGATCCCTACTGATGGTGTTTAAGAATTGTCCATTGTACTTTTGATACATGTGAAAACTGCACCTGGTAAAATAACTATCTAATAGGTTTTTGGAAAAATGGACTAGATATTCCTTTACCTGAGTGAGTTTGTCTGCTTTCAGCTCATTTTCATAGTAAATTCTTTTAAATTTGGTACCTGTTGCTAAATTACAACAGAAATCATAGTCCATCTTTGCAACTGTCAAGATTGCTTAAGCACAAATTTTGTTGAAACCTTTAAGAATTTGTCTTATAAACAATTTCTTCATTAGTGATTTCATTCTACATTTTTTGGACTTCTGATTTGAGGTAGGATTACAAATAAGCTTAATGTTAAGTGTTTTAAATTGGACAGTATTTAATTAAAACTAATTCTTCAAATGAAAATTTATTTCTTGCCCATAGCCTAAGTCCTTATTTATTAACCTTGGCATTGAACAGTGCTTAGAGAAATCTGAAAATGCATCACAAACTTATCAGAGATTTGCTTTTAAATAATTTTTAAGCTTTTTGAGTTTTTAATTGTCATACGTAGGTGACATAATGATTATTGTTACTGTATTTCTTGAATGAGGATTTAAGCAATTCTCCACCTCAGACATTTATAACGTAATATATCCAAGAAATGAATAGCTGTCTCAGTATTTTTGGATGGAAGAAATAAAGCATAGAGAAATCAGTCTGTTCAGGTTGTGAAAAAGGTCAGATATGTATGTTCAGCATTCCTTTATTCCTTTTTCATGTGAGACATTCTTTTCCAAGAGAAGCATATTTTCTTTTACTTGTGAAACACAGTTCTCTTGTGCCCAATACAGTGTTTTCTGAAAGGGTATAAATACAAGTCGCCTGATACAATTTTGGGAGCTAACTTTACACAATTTGGGCTTTTCCCTGGTTACATGAAGTTACAAAATACTCATTAGCAATACATTGTTAGTTTTTTTTTTTTTTTTAAAGATCTTATTTATTTGACAGAGAGAGATCAGAAGTAGGCAGAGCAGCAGGTAGAGAGAGAAGGGGAAGCAGGCTCCCTGCTGAGCAGAGAGCCCGATGTGGGGCTCGATCCCAGGCCCCTGAGATCATGACCTGAGCCGAAGGCAGAGGCTTAACCCACTGAGTCACCCAGGTGCCCCAATACATTGTTAGTTTTAAGGATTGTTTTTTTGATCATGTGATAATATACAGCCTGATTTTAAATTTGGAATTTTTTATCAATTGATTGATTTCATCAGAAGTTCTTTGATAGAGTAGAACTGATGATGTGCAGTCAGTAGCATTAGGTACTGTGTATTTCAGTATTTTTAAGTATTTATGGAGAGCTTATCTAGTTCATTGTGATTTGGTTTTTCCAGCCAGGGCTTATTTCTTGCTTGGTTTTCCAAAGTAAGATTTTGGGTTTTGTTGTTGTTGTTGTTATTGTTGTTTTTTGTGAGTAAATGCCATGGTTTTCCTTATCCATTGACCTTTCTAAGGACTTTGTATTCTCCATTTAATGCCTAATTATTTAAGGATTCTCTGAGCAGTTTGCTTGAAGTCTATTTTTCCCTCTTAGCCATTGACAGCAAAACACATCTGCCTGAGTGAGGCCCCTTTGATCTTCAGAGAGCTTTATCTGAAGGGAGATTAAAAAGAAGTCTGTCAGGCATTTTCCCAAAGAAATTGAAAATGCTTCCTAAGATTTCAGATCAGGTGAAGCTGCTTCCCTGAATTAAGACATAGGAAAATAACTATGTTGTTCAGTGTTTTAATCATAGGTTAAAGATTTCAGAGATTTGCTTTACTTGGTATGAGGGAATATTTTATTTCAGCACAGACATAAATTTCATGCAAAAATATTGATGGCCAGAAGCAACTTCTGTCCATTAATTTTACCTTTTTTTTTTTTTTTTTTTTTAATAGTACTAATGTCTCTGGAGAAGAAATGAATGAGGTTCTGTTCATTTTCAGTTCTGTTGGGGCCTAGCGTCATGGGAAGAATTTTTAACTGCTCTCTTCTGAATCTAGAGTTTAAAGATTTCAGACATGAATATGATACAGTTTTTGAATATAGGTTGAGGTTGGGTGTGGTGAAGTCTGGAGCGGAAAACCAAGAAAGAGTTCTTGAGATGTCTTTGGTGCAAAATGGTGGTTTCATTAAAGCAAGGGGACAGGACTTGTGGGCAGAAAGAGCTGCTGTGCCATCTTTGTGGGGGTGTGTGATTATATATTTGGGAGTTGGGTGAGATAAAAGGGTAGGTTTTCAAAAGAACTTTCATATGCTGAAGAAGACCTACAAGATACTGCAGGCCTTGCCATTGTCAAGTTAAAGTTGTTTTTCCCTCTAGCAAGGCCTTAATATTAAGACCCTTGGGAGCTTCCTGGATGAACTTTACGCTCTTTCTGCCTTAAGTATTTGTTAGTGGGTGGAGATTATGAGGACATTTAATTTTATCTATATTTCCTTCTGGAAGTTAGGTTATTGATGAGAATGCTTTTTTCCTGGGACGCCTGGGTGGTTCAGTTGGTTGAGCATCTGCCTTTGGCTCAGGTCATGATCTCAGGATCCTGGGATCCAGCCCAGCATCTGGCTCTGGGCTCAGTGGGGAGTCTGCTTCTCTCTCTGACCCTGCTCCCTCCCATGCTCTTCTTCTCTCTCACTTTCCCTCTTTCAAATAAATATATAATATCTTTAAAAAAAAGAATGCTTTTTTCCTGTCAATCACTAAGACGCTTGTAAATTGAGGGAGACTCCTCAGGACTATAATCTCTAAATTAACCATTTGTTTTTCCTTCCCTTAGCTTTAGGGCAGCCAGGAGTGCTGGATAAATGTCCTACATATCCCACCTTGAGTGTGGTGGTGGGGGGCAGGCTCTGTGGAGTGTCAGCTTGTGCTTTGTCCTCAGCTTGCCTTCGGCTCCCTCATCACATATGCTGACCCCCTCCCTCCTTTTACACACACACACACACACACACACACACACACACACACAGCTTATTTTGTGCCAGGCTCCGGATTTGTACTCTTTACCAGGAATAAACCTCACAGGTGTAGGATCTGGTATGCTGTAGGCTTCAGAGGAAGTTCACGTACAATCCTTAAAACACTGTATGCAATTATTTAAAGATCTCTCAAGTACTTCACTTTTAGTAAAGAAATACAAAATCTATACTCAAACTAAATTGAATTTCTGATTTACTGTTAATTTTAATCTTTTAATAACTTAAAGCTAAGAACAGCTAATGGAATTAATTTATAATCATAATAATTTATAATCATAATTTATAATCATCATAGAATACATCTGTAAAAAGTCTGCTTTGAACCTTTACAGTCCATGAGAAAACCTTGAGGAGAAAGAAAAACCTGTAACAGGGTATGATGGAAACTCTTTATTGAAGTTGGGGGTGTGGAAGGAGAGGAAGGAATAAGAAAGTCTAACATAGGGTTACAGTTTGATTTCTGAAATGAATGGTTGAAAAGACACAGAAAATAAGGGGCTGACAGAATCAAGCTTTCTAAGTTTCTTTTCAGAAATTCCAGGCTTTTTATGAAATTTTGAGAAAATGACTTAGCCTTATGTTTCTCCATTTTGAGCTGCTTGGAAGAAAATATCATATAAATGCTAATTTCTGCTATAATCATTTATCCACCTTGTATTATGTGCTTAAAGAGTTAGAGAATCCAGAAGCTGTTTAATATACAAGGCATTGCCTATAAAATACTCCCTTATCACATAAATAGTTTGCTGTATTTGATAAGCAACTACCTCTCTTTCCTCCCCCTCATTTTCACCCCCCAAGTAATGGCTGAGTTGACCAGAAAGACCCTGTCAACATCTGGCAATTATTATATCTGTTTGAGGACTATTGGAATATGGGACTTGAGTTGCTATTAGTTGATAACATTTTGATGTCCTTCGTTTCATTAATTAGTTTAGGAAAACTATTTGGATTTCATATATAAGTACTTGGTAATTACTTAAGTCATGAGAAGACTGAGAGAGGTCCAAGTGTCCTATTAATTCCTTTGAGTCTGAAAATTTTCTCGTAATTGGTTTGGCAAGAAGAATAAGTGAGATTAGTTGCTAATGAGGAGATAAATATGTAATTTTAGCATGATGTAAAGCTGTGATTGTCAGTAAGTGGTATTAGGAATCTAGATTATTTTTATTAAACCTTGTTTCTTTCTGTAAAATCATTATCAACTCCTGATATTGTAAATTGGGTTATTTTACACCGTTATTTTTAATATGTGTTAATCCTCAAACTACAGGTACTTAAAACCTTGTTAATTAAGGAGTCATTAATAAAGTTAGCAATATGAGCAGTCAGTTTATAGTCTTCAGCTAATTCAGATGAAATTCAATTTGGCATATTTACATTGTGTTTTCAATTTGGCCTAAGCACTTAAAAGAAGTTAAGAGTAAGAAATGCTGTCAGTTTACACAGGCAAGCCCTGTGTTCAAGCGGACTGGTAACGGTGTAAAGAAAGATAAAATGCTTCTTTTAGTAGCCAAGCACAAAATAAGCTTTGTTTGGTTTGACTTTCTTATAGTCCATTTGGCTTTCTGTTCTTAATGTGCAACTCGCCTGGTTCTGCTAGTTTGAAGCACTCTCTGGGACTTCGTTCGTTAAACCTCAATTGTAAAGTGCAGTTTCTTTGCAACAAATATTGAAGTATTTTGCATTTGATTTGAAAAGACTCATTTTCCTCTTAAAAAAAAATCAAACTCTTCAAATCATTGATAACTACAATCACTATTACTTGAAGCATACATCATAGTCCTGAGTCAGGTTTTCACTTTAGTAATCTTCATATCCCTCTTCTGTGTTTTTGCTTATGCAGAAGAAGTGGTATTGTTCCAGTGTGTCTGAGTGCTTCCTCATCCTTTATCTCTGGCTCCCACCCCACTATGTTTTGGGTTAGTAAATCTGTAGTTATATTCATTACTTTTGTTGGCAAGAAGGATTATAAATATTATTTTGCATCTCTTGTTTCTAGATATCCTCAGAACTCCATTTTTAGCCATAATGTTGTGGGTTTTTTTTTTTTTTAATAATTTTGAAGCAGCTCTTGCTGCAGGCAGAGGGATTATAAAGAACAGTTTGATTTCTACATGTTATACATTTTGCACAAATTTTATTTGTGGATCTGGCACATGTACATTGTGTTGCTAGACAGTGTAAAGGAAATGAAAATTTTTAGTGATTTTTTTCCTTCCTGAGGAGATGCACTAATTAGAGTGATGAGGCTAATAAGTTAGGAAACAATACAAGACTAATATGTATGTTTTAAAGAACAAATATATACAACTATTATTGTTAAATCTTCACAGAATATTTTGTAACCAGTAATTACTGGTTCTATACTTAGTTAAAAACATTTACTTCCCTATTATGAAGCCTTGAAATAAATGGGATAGTACTGTTTGAATTTTTTAGAGATTTATTTATTTACTTTAGAGAGAAGGAAAGGGTAAGGAAGAGGGAGAGAGAGTCTTAAGCAGACTCTACGCTATGTGTGTGTAGACCAACGCGGGGCTCGATCTCAGAACCCTGAGATCATGACCTGAGCTGAAACCAAGAGTCGAAGACTTAACTAACTGCGCCACCCAGGTGCCCTTACCATTTGAATTTTAAAGGAAATGAATTACTATGTGATTAAAGTTCGTATAACACCAGAAAGCTTTCAAAATTTCGAACTTTGGACCTAAATTACTGACAGTCTATTTGAAGAAACTGAGGCCAGAAACTTGCTTAAGTTACAAGCTAGGGAACAGTAGGGCAAGCATTAGAACATAGGACGACAGCCATGTGCGTTGGGGTTGCTGGCAGGGCTTAGGGAAGAAACACTTGTGACCATGACTGATGGAAGAAAATGAAGGAAAGTTCCCTTCCCTCCCTCCTTCTCTTTTTCCCCTTTTTTTCTTTTGCTACTCTTCTTCCTCCATCATCATCTTCATCATCATTACCCCTTTTATTTGTATGGCTCCTTCTGGCTCACAAAATATTTTCATGTACACCAAGATACTGGAGCAAGGCTGACTCTGGTCTAAGATGGAAAAAAAAATATATATATATATATACCTGCAAATCAGTGAAACAGTTTGCTAAAATAAGTGAAGCAAAACTTCAAACCCAAATTTCATACTCTAGGCCTTTTACATCATCTCTCAGAAAACTGATTCTATCCCAAATCCTTCCCCCAAACCAGCAGAATCAATTAGAAGAATATGCAGAAAATGAGTGAAATTGTGTGTGAATGCTTATTGTAATTGTGTGGCTTGCACCTCTTAAAATGCTTTACAAATTTACTTCTTCAATAATTCTTGTAGATTTGTGTTGTGTGCATTATTAGTAGGTATGTAACATAAACATAAACGCTAGGCTGGATTGAAGAATAGCTTTGTGGAGTTTTAAACCTCCGAGGGACTGCCCCTCTCTAGATGGGACTCCTGCATAAAGTGAGATTATAGCAGTCCTAAAATGACCTCCATAAAAACCTTTTGAATTCTACTCTATGCTTCCATATGCTTATTCATTACTATGTTTCCCCTACAGCTTCAGCTACTAATATATCTTGAATTACTACTTACATTTTTTTTTCTTTCCAGTTGCCTATATTCTACTTCCAACTTTTTCCTTAACATAGCGCCCTAGCTCCTAAAGTAAGACAATGAACACAACAGTGTTCAAGAAGTGTGGTAGAAACTAGGTGATCATTTTAGACCATTATCTTGCCTTTACTTTGCTTAGGCTATTTTCCCAAAGTCATAGATATGCCTGGCTACCACAGCAGTAAAGGGAAGTGGAAGGGATTTGGGCTTTAAAGTCAGAATAGTTTGGGTTAAAAGATGCCCTCCACTATTTGCTAGGTGGGTGCCCTGAGGCAATAGCTTTGACATCTTTGGGCCTTGACATTTTTTACCTATAATATGAGGTAGGTGCCTGTTATGTGGGATTGTAAGACGGTCGACTGCCTGTCCACTTGACTTCTCCATGAGATGTTTTAAAGACACTTCCTGCTCATCCTGCTCACTACTAACCTCAGTCTCTCTCTGACACTACCCCTTTCAAAAGGTGTTCTCTAGTTTGGTTAATGGCACCATCCTCCATCTAGATAAACATTTCTCTTCCATATTTTATATGTAATACAGAACTGTTTTGCCATGTTTATCTCCTCTATTTCTCCCTCACCTGCTTTTCTCCACCTGTAATGACATCATATTCATTCACAGGACTGCCATCTCTCAGCTGGGTCATTGTAGTGATATCGTAACTGGTTTCCTTGTTTTTACTTTGGTTACCCTGCAGTCCATCCTGTATGCAGCAACCAGGATAACATTTTTTTTCTTAAAGATTTTATTTATTTGAGAGAGAGATAGCGACAGAGATAGAGCACAAGTGGGGAGGAGAGGGAGAAGCAGGCTCCCCTCCAAGAAGGGAGCCTGAACCAGGGCCCGATCCCATCACAACCTGAGCCTAAGGCAGATGCTTAACTGACTGCGCCACCCAGATGTCCCTGGGACAGTATTTTTATTTTTATTTATTTTTATTTTTATTATTATTTTTTAAAGATTGTATTTATTTGACAGATGGAGATCACAAGCAGGCAGAGAAGCAGGCAGAGAGAAAGGAGGAAGCAGGCTCCTTGCTGAGCAGAGAGCCCGATGCGGGGCTCTATCCCAGGACCCCGGGATCATGACCTGAGCCGAAGGCAGAGGCCTTAACACACTGAGCCACCCAGGTGCCCCAATTTTTAAAACAAATTTAATCATGGCATTCTCTAGCTTAAGACTCTCAAGTTCTTTCCCATTGTCCCTTCTGTAGCACATGGCCTCTAACAAGGTCCATCAGCATCTGGAACCTTCACTGTCCCTCTTGATCTTTAGCTGTCGGCTGCTTTCTGTTGTGTTTCAGCCATAGCTTGTTCTCTTGCTGTGCCTGGAATTACTGCTTCATGCTCCCTGCCACCCTTCCCAATCCTGTGCCATGAACTGCCCCACCCACTCTCTGTGGAAAACTTATTACTCATTCTAGAGTCCTTTGGGAAGACTTCCTCAATGTTGCTTCTCCTTATGGATCTGTCAAATCATACAGACTTACTACAACAGCCCTTCCAGAGGAGGGTGCCCTCCCTTCAGAGCACATGTCTCTCACTCAGTGTAAGGTCACTTGGTTTGGCAGAAACCAAATGCAGCACAGTAGATGCTTGGCATACTCATGTTCTTCTCCCTGCATTTCATTTTCATCTGCAAAATTTATTTTATTAATGTTTTATTTTTTTTAATTCATTAATTTTTTTTAAATTTATTTGACAGATCACAAGTAGGCAGAGAGGCAGGCAGAGAGAGACAGGAGGAGGCAGGCTCCCCGCTGAGCAGAGAGCCCGATGTGGGGCTCTATCCCAGGACCCTGAGATCATGACCTGAGCTGAAGGCAGAGGCTTTAACCACTGAGCCACCCAGGCGCCCCTTATTAATGTTTTATTAGAGAGTAGTTACTTTTCTTTAATTGTTTGATTTTTTTTTAAAGGATTTCCTTTTAGGTATTACTTGTTACGTTATACCATTCCTTCCTGCTCCACCTATCCCCCCCACCCGCCCCACCAGGTAAAATTCTATGGGGGATTTGGACTAAAAGTCAAGAAATTGATTTTTCAAGTCCAGCTTGTATATACATTTTAAAGAATGGAGTATATTATGCTCACACACGATGGTCTTCATGTACAAATATATGATTTCATAGTGGTTCTGCAGTGTTTAAAAAATTACCTTAGTTCTTCTGTTGTTTCCTGTGACACCATGAGGTATTAATTATTCATTGTTCTATATGATTTCTACCCAAAAACATTAATTAATTCAAACATTTTGACTTTTCCTTTAAAATTCTACTGTAATTTATTATCTTCAGTTTTGTTTTGGAACCTGTTTAAATATCCTGCTTATTATCTTTTGTTAATTAAAATTTCTATTTATCATGGAAAAGGCTCTGTATATTTTTAAGCCTGTGTTTTGAAAACCAATTTAAACCTTATTTCAAAACAATGTTCCTCACTTGTGGATGAAGTGACTAATTTTATTTATATTCTGTCTCATTCATCAAAGCTCTTGAAGTGCTTCCTCAAATGTATATAATATGCATATGGAAGTTGTTCCTGTATTTTCTTCTGTTGATCAGTTTCCACCTCTTATAGCTTTCTTTGATGTCATTGACCTGAACATTACACAGGATTCCATGATCCAAAGCACGTTGTCATTTCCATGTAGACCATCTTCTTCAGTTACTGTTACCTGTGAATATCCAACACTACAAGGCTGTGTTTTCAAACACTGGTCAGTAGTGATTTCAATATTAATGTTTTTTAAAACACACATGACATTTTTCCCCCTCAGTTATCATTGTTGAAATCTATATTCCGCTTTTCTGCCAAATTATACAGCTTGGTAAAATCCTTCAAGATTTTATTACCGAAGCCTTGGGATCATATAGGACATTACCATTTTTTTAAAACTTTACTTTATGTGTGATTATTATTATTACTTTTACTGTGCCATTATCTTTTGATTTTTTAAGTGGTGGGTTTATTTTCTATATTGAAATCTAGCATTTTTATATAGCTAAATTTGTCAGTCTCTTTGTAGTCAGCGTTTCAAATCTCTAGTTCTTTCTCCCCAACCATTTTCTACAACTGCAGTGTAGTTTGGATGACCTCACCCTAGAATTGATTCTGTTCGGTTGAGTTTAAAAGCAAAACCCCAGGCCCCTTCCTCTGAATGGAATTCAGGCCTAGTCCAACTGACATGCTCTTTGTTTCAATAATTAAGGACATCCTCTTTGTTTCACATATTAAGAGGTGGATGTATGACTAGGACTTTAGGCAGTGGATGGAGGAGAAGCAACTTCACTTTAGATCCTGAGGTCTACAGAGGAAGGACTGAGACCCCGTAGGCGTGACGGAAGCCATCACATTGGGGGCCCCCAGATGTGGGGCGAAGATCATGTGGAAACCTGTGGCACAGGCTGTGAAAGAATTCGCCTGCGGCAGAAGAAAGGAGACAGAAGTTTATTGAATACATCTGCAAGGGAGCAGAGGGCAGGGCAGCAAAGCAGAGACTGTCCACCAGGGGGCAGTGGGTGGGGGCTGTTTTTAAAGGGGGAAGGTGAGGAGGTACGACGACATAGGGCCTTTTCCCTTTTTTGGTAACTGTGCCCAGTTATAAGTAGCCCACCGTTAAGTTTGAGTCTGTGGATATTTTGGGGTGGGTCACCTGATGGGCCTGTGTTCAGCTGGGGATCACTCTGGGCTCTTTCAACATTGCATTGCTCAGAACTGTTTGCCTAAAAGCTGCCTTTACTATAACTCCTTGGAGTTTTGGTTAGAATTCTTTTTATTTTATAAACTTATCTTATAAATTTTGAAGTTTTGGCATCTTTTTATATTGTTAGGTTTATCTATGTATACCAGAACATGGCAAATCTCTATATATCAAGTATTTTTATGTCCCTAATTTTTTGAGTTAGATTCTACACATTTCTTGGTAATGTACTATTAGGCATTTAATATTATTGCTGTTGTCAATGAGGTCTTCACTCATTTCCTATTTTTTTTAATTTGGAGAAAATATTTAAATATATACAAATGTAATTATTAAAGAATCCAGGATTGCCATATTTACATCTTTTCTTTAAATAAAATTCAAATACAGTTGAATATCCAGTTACCAGGAATTGTACATTTGTATCTTTGTTTTCATTTGTGTGGGGACCAACCTTCCTTCCTTCCTTTCTTTAAAATTTGTTTTAATTTAAATTCAGTTAATTAACATATAATGTGTTATTTGTTTTAGAGGTAGAAGTTAGTGATTCATCAATCTTATATAATACCCAGTGCTCATTACGTCACGTGCCCTCCTTAATGTCTGTCGCCCAGTTCTTGCTCAGTGTTGCTAGAAATATATCAATTCTATTAGGCTTTTCAAGGACTCAAAGTTTTGTTGAACTTCTGTTGAATCTATGTTAATTAATTTCTTTTATTATTTTCTTTATTCTACCTGATTCAGGCTTATTCTGTTTTTTCTTTCCTAATTCTTAAATTAGATACTTAGTTCATTGCTTTCAGCCTTTTTTTTTTTTTTTTTTTTTTTTTTAAGATTTTATTTGTTTATTTGAGAGACGACAGGAGTGAGAGAGCACTAGCAGGGGTAGAAGCAGTGAGGGAGGGAGAAGCAGTCTCCGCACTGAGCAGGGATCCCCATGCAGAGCTCAATCCCAGGACACCAGGATCATAACCTGAGCCTTAAGCAGCTGCTTAACTGACTGAACCACCCAGGCACCCCAAGTCTATCTTTTTAAATTTTTAAATAATTTAAGCACTTATATTTATAGATTTTTCTGTCACTTTTGTTGCTTCTTGGGAGTTCCAGTACATGTTATTTTCATTATTCATGTGTGTTTTAACATTTTAATTATTTTTTGTTTAATCAATGAGTTATTTAGATATGTGTTTCTAAATGAACATTTCCTTATTTTTTGAAATACTGATTTCTAATATGATATTCATAGAATTTGAGGTATATTAAGTGGATTGTTTAAAATTTTTTAAGACTTGCTTTATGGCCCACTATGTGGTCACTTTTTGTAAATGTTTCAGATTTGCATAAGAGTATTCTCCAGCTGTTGGATACAGGTTCTAAAAATATCTGTTAATCAGCTTAATTATATCGTACAAATCTTCAATATCTTTAATGATTGTTTTTAGTCTAATAATCTGGCAATTACTGAGAGATATGTTAAATTATTCCACTAAATCATGTATCCTGTAAATTTCTCCAGGTTCTTTCAATTTTTCCTTTACAAATTTTGAGGCTATGTTATTAGGTAGGGAGAATAATGTCTTCCTCCTTGCTACCCCCCACCCACTAAAAAAAAAGATGTTCATATCCTCATTTCCAGAACATGTGAATATGTTCACTTACGTGGTAAAGGGGAATTAAGGTAACAGAAGGAATGAAGATTGCTAATCATGTGATTTTAAAATATGGAGATTATCCTGGATTTTCTGGGTAGGCCCACCCATTGTAATCACAGTGGTCTTGAATGTGGAATACAGAGGTAGAAAAATCAAAGGGGTGTGATGTGGGAAGTACTCCATCAACTGTTGCTGACTTGAAGATGGAAGGGATTATGAGTCAAAAAATGCAGGCAGCTTCTAGAAACTGGAAAAGTCAAGGAAATTGATTATTTCCCCTAAGGCCCCCAGAAGGGAGGATTGCCCATTTCAGCCCAGTGAGACTTGCATCAGATTTCTGATTAGTTGTTCCCTGCTGTATCTTTTTTCCTTCGTTACCGTCTGACTTCCAATATGCTTATGTTTTGTGTCTCTTTTTTGAACTTTTTAAAAATTTAAATTCAGTTAATTAATATTTAATGCAGAATTGGTCTCAGAGGTACGGGCCTGTGACTCATCAGTCTTCTGTTATACCCAGTGCTCATTACATCACATGCCCTCTATCATCCAGTTACCATGTAGCAATCCTTAGTTTAAGAGTCTTTTATGGTATGTCTCCCTCTCTGGTTTCATCCTGTTTTACTTTTTCCTCTCTTCCCCTATGATCCTCTGCCTTGTTTCTTAAATTCAACATATCCTTGAGATCATATGATAATTGTCTTTTTCTGACTGACTTGTTTTACTTGGCCTAATCCCGTCTAGTTCCATCCCTGTCATTGCAAATGGCAAGATTTCATTTTTGATGGTTGTGTAATATTCCATTGTGTGTGTGTGTGTGTGTGTGTGTGTGTGTGTATACACACACCACATCTTCTTTATCCATTCATCTGTCAGTGGACATCTCTGCTCTATCTGTAGTTTGGCAGTTGTGACATTGCTGCTATAAACCCTGGGGTACACATGCCCCTTCGGATCACTGCATTTCCATCTTTGGAGTAAATATGTAATAGTGCAATTGCTGGGTCATAGGGTAGCTCTATTTGCAACTTTTTGAGGAACCTCCATGGTGTTTTCCAGAGAGGCTGCACCAACTTGCATTCCCACCAACAGTGTAAGAGGGTTCCCCTTCTCTGCATCTTCACCAACACCTTCATTTCCAGACTTGTACTTTTAGAGATTCTGACTGGTGTGAGGTGGTATCTCATTGTAGTTTTGATTTGTATTTCCCTGATGCTGAGGGATGTTGAGCATTTTTTCATGTGTCTGTTAGCCATTGGTTTGTCTTACTTGGAGAAATGCCTGTTTCATGTCTTTGGCCCATTTCTTGACTGGATTTTTTTTTGGGGGGGGTGTTAACTTTTCCCTATTAAGAATGATATTTGCTGTGAGCTTTTCATAGACAGTTTTTATGATATTGAGGTATCCTATCCCTATACTGCAAAGAGTTTTAATCAAGAAAGGTGATTGTTGTACTTTGTGAAATGCTTCATCTGTATCTGTTGAATCATGTGGTTCTTGTCTTGTCTTTTATTTATGTAGTATATCACATTGATTGATTTGTGGATGTTGAACCAAGCTGGCAGTAAATCCCTTGGTTGTGGTGAATAATCCTCTAGTAATCATCATGTTTGTAGATGATGAATTTTTTACAGTTTGACTGTACTTTTTAATTAGAGAACTCAGAATAATATGATTATACATATATTAAGAATTATTTTTACCATTGTATTTCTGCCATTCTACACTCCAAGGACCACTAAATGATTTTAGTTCTTGTCATTTCTTTTCCACATTCTTATTTTCTAGTATATTTAGTTCTCATTTTTTTGTAAACCCCAAATGCAATATCATTATTATTGTTGTTGTTTTATATGGTTATAGTTGTTTGGAATTAATCATGTTCACTATTTTCTTGACCCAGCTTTTGTCTTGCATTTCAGAGCATCCTTCTGGGTTTTTGTTGTTGTTTTTGACTAACAGTTACTTTCTGTCTGCAACATAAAGTAGTCTGTTTTCTCTGGGCTTCTTCTATTGCCATCGAAAGTTCTCTGTGAATTGAATTTTTTTACTAAGATGGTCTGTTTGTCTTTGGTGTTTGTAGTTTTATTATAAGATATCTAGGTGTGGATTCATCTTAATTATCTTGATTGTATTGGGATTCATTGTACTTCCCACATCTGAGGATTTATGTCTGTCATCAACTCTGGAATATTTGCAATAGCTGTTTCTTCCCTCTATCATTTTCTTCTGGGGTGCTGTTATATGTATCTTAATGCTGGTTGTCTTATGTTGCCTTCTAGGTAACTTTTCCCATCTCCTGGTTCACAAATTCTTTCCTAGAAGCTGTATCTAATTTTCTATTTAGGTGATTCTATTTTATTTTTATTTATTTTATTTTTAGAAAATGTATTCTTTGTAAAATATGCTTGGTCATATTTTCATTGTTTCTTGGTCCTTTCTTGTGGCTTTAATTACCTTTTATTTTTAAAAACATACCAAACACCATACTTCATGTTCTGTATCTTAACATTATGTCTTAAGTTGTTTTTTCTTTTTGAGTCTGATTGTTATGTTTCCTTTTTCTATTGACCCTTCCTATGATGTTTTCTTTCCTTACATGTTATCATTTTTATTGCAAGTTCATGTATCTGAAGCTTTTTAACTGTAAAAATTCTGTGAGGGCTATATCAAGGGAACCATTCTCTAGAGATGATTATGTTTTTTCTGTTAAATGTTTGAAATGGCTGCTACTGTGGGACTACTTCAAGTTAACTGGTCTATTTGGACTGTTTTGGACCTCACAGATAGGGTAAAATGAAATATGAATAATTTGTGAAGGTCAGTTTGTGATTAAAATTCACATATTTTATTTTCCTGCCTTTGTCCAGAATCAAGACCAAAAAGGGCAAGTTGCCTTTTCTGTCTGCTTTGTGATTTATTTTATTATTATTAATGAATTTTTTTTAGGTTATCTTTTCATATAAAGTAGGGACCTTTAGTTGCTCTGTCTTGATTGTAATTTCCCACTTTATACAGACCCAAGGTCTTATCTTCTGTTTTTTGTGCAGTTGTTAAAAACAGAATCTCTCCATTCTGGCGTCACCATCTTAGGCCATCTGTGTTTGTGCTTTTTTTTTTTTTTTTTTTTAAGATTTATTTATTTCAGAGAGTGTACATGCACATGCATAGGGGGAAGGACAGAGGGAGAGAATCTTCAAGCAGACTCCGCACTGTGCGTAGAGCTGGCTGTGAGGCTTGATCCCAGGACCCTGAGATCATGATCTCAGCCGAAACCAGGAGTTGGCCACTTAACCGACTGAACCATCCAGGTGCCCCTGGGCTCCGTCTTTATGTTGTGTGGTTATTTACTCTATTCTTTGAAAAGGAGTTCCCTTTCATTTTTGCGCTGAGCTGTGCACCTGAATGGAGTTTGAAATAATTGTCTTTGTGTATTTTATTGCAAGGAAAGCTTTTGGAAGATCTAGATTAGTTTGTTGTTTTAGTTTCTATTTTTTTGGTAATTTACATGTTTTTAGAAGGTGAACATTTATGAACAGTGTCCGCTATTCCTTTATGAATGTGTAGTTTTAAAAAATACATAAATAGTATTCTATGTTTGTTCTTAAATGCTGTTTTACTTATTTTTAGATTTACCCATGTAAATATATATGGGCATAACATATAACTTTTAACTGTTACATGAAATTCCATCTTATGAATAAATAATGATGTGTTAGTTATTATCAGTGAAAATTTAGCCTGGTTTTTTTCCCCCACTTTTTGCTATTACTAATAAAATTATTCTTTGTGCTATTTTTGGAGAATTTCTCTAAGGCATACAATTCAGAGCGGAATTGAAATCCGTTAAGGTCTGCCATTCTGTAGTTCGGTCAGTCTGATCTCTTCATCGGTCATGGGAAAAAAATGTTGAAGATCACTGGAGATTAAAATTCACTTCAGAGTAAACTCAACCAAATGCAGTGTGTTGTTCTTGGTTGGACCCTGAATCAAAGAAACCAGCTGTAATTTTTTTAGACATTTGTAGAAATTTGAATATGGACTGAGGGTGAGTTGAAAGGAAGGAATTATTGTTAATTTTGTTATCTGTGACAGTAGTGTGATTATATAGAAAAATATCCTTATTTCTAGAAGGTGTATGCTGAGTATGCGTGAGGCCCTATTCTGATACCTGGCATTTACCTGGAAATAATCCAGGAAAATATTGATAAGACAAACAAAGCAAAATGTTCATATTAAACTTGGATGTTGGGTATACAGGTAATTGTTAGACTTTTTTTTTTTTGTCCTTTTCTTTATATCTTAAACTTTCACCATAGTTCAGAAAGAAAAAAGAATTACTTGCTTTTCATTCTGTAATTGGGGTTGACAGACTATAGTTTGAGGGCCATTTCTGGCCTTTTGCATGTTCTCGTAAATAAAGTTTTATTGGAACAGAGTCAAACTTATTTATGTGTTTTGGTGTGGCTGCTTTTGTGCTACATTGGCAGAGTGGGAGTAGTTTTGACTGAGACCATTTGACCTGTGCAGCCGTAGTACTATTTGGTCAGTTACAGAAAAAGTTTGCTCCATATACTTACCCCGATTTATTTTTCTTTGCTGCCTTTAACTCTCCACCCTTTTTTCTCCCCTTAACATATACTTATTTATTTGTTGTTTGGTTCTGGTTACTAGAATACAAGTAAACAGAGTTGATGTTTTCACCAAAATAATACCAAGTGCATATTAAGAGCTCAATAAATATTTGTTGAATAATAGATGAGTTAGCAACATGTAAGAATCTAGTTTCCCCACATCCTGTTAGCACCTAATAGAAGATTCATAAATTTTCCTGATAAAGTGATGGTATCTGATTATTGTTTTCATTTGCAAGTCTTTTGTTAGTAAGGGTGAGATTTTGCATGTCTTTTCTGTGTTCTCTCTTTATTGATTATGTATATTTTATCTTATGTGAATTGCTTGCTAATCCTTTACCTCTTTTTCTGTTTGGCTGCCGTCAGTAATGCTTTGAATAGGGAGTTGAAGCTGTTGTTCTCCAGAGGGTATTTGCATTTGCTTTTGCCAGTTGCCCAGGGCCCCAACTACCTGAAGACTGCTTTTGAAAATTGTTGGCTTAAGACTGTTTTTGGACTCGCTGATGGTGTAGCTGGAATCTGGGCTGCCGGCATGTGTGAGGCCCCCTGGTGGTTATAAATTCTTAAGGATGAGCTTCCCCTTCTATTCCAGTAAAAAAGACTTAGTTCTTTGCTTTTCTTTTGTACACAGGGATGTGTTTCTCACTCACCTTTACACTGTGATCAAAGGACTTTGGGATTCCAGCTTAGTTTGGAAGTCTCTTTTGAGCTTCTCACTCTGTAGAGACCATAGACGTCACTGCCTGTTTCTGATACTCCAGGCCACTGGAATTCAGAGACGGTGAAAACTCACTGCACCTAAGTCCAGCTTCCACTTTTCCTCCTGCTGATTTCTTACTCTCTTGCCTGGTCAGAAATACATTTTAGAATACTTTTCTTTGAGATATTTTACCTGTTTTTAATTGTTTTCACTAGGTATGTAATTTAGGGTGTCTGATCTATCATTTGTCTGTAAGATGAAACCACTATCTTTCAAACTCCAGTAATAGATGTTTTATTACTGGAGCTTTACAATGTGTTTAGTAGAACCTGTCCTTTCACCGAAATGTTGTGTGGTTTATTGTTCCCATAGATGTTTTGACACATTCTTTACATGCTTTAATTGTTCATCCTTTCTTATACTACGCGTTCTCTCTGCCAAATCTGTTGGCTTATTTTTTTGTCACATGAAATTAAAAATTTTGATGTCATTGAATTCATCATGTGTTTTAAGTTTTGTGTTTTTTTGAAGAAGGAATCCTTACTCAGGGTTATTAAATACTTTCCTATAGCATCTATTAATATTTATAGAGTTTCAGTTTGAATATATTGATCTTCAGTTTATCTAGATTATTTTTTGTGGGCTTTAACCATTCATTTTCCTGAAAGGATAACTGATTGATTGCTGATCCTTTCTCAGTGTATCAGTTAGGTCCTGGCAGAAAGCAGGTTGTGCAAGCAAACAGGAATCATTTGAGAAGAGTTTAATAAAGGGACGCTCACAAATGTGTGGCAGTTGAGGGAAATGGAAAGGAACTCTGTCAGGCTATGAAGTAGGTAACAACTGCCTTTTGCACCATGAGGCTCTAAGCCATAAAGGCTTGAAAGAGGAATGTAGATGTCGGAAAGGCCATCTAATAGGAGCTCTGGCATTTTGTCTAGCGAGGTCATGAGCCCAGTGGCAACCATAAAAAAGTGGCGACAGTATGGAAAGGGGGTGGGCGTTTGGGGGTGGGTGGGGTTCAGGGGCCAAAACAAGTCCCTTGACCTAATTCCTTACCCTGATACCCCATTGGATGAAACTAACTGGAAGTCACAGGAGCCCACTATGTAGTCCCAAAAGGTCAGTCTCCTGGGGAGCAGAAGAGTGTAGAGAGGTATGTGACAGTATTCAGAGTGTCCGTTGATTGGAAATTGTACCTCCTTTACTTCTCGAACTCTGTGAGCTGTACCTGGAGAATATTGCAGTTACTATGAGCAGATGTACTGGGCTTGAATGCAGATTCTGCAGAGCACTAGTTGTGGGACCTTAGACAAGTTACTTAGCCTGTGTCTTAGTCTTCTCAGTTGTGAAGTGGGGTAATGAAAATACCTAGTTTAATGGATTGTTGTGGGAATTAAATGTATGTAACAAACTTAGAGCATTTCTGACATTTGAGTGCCAAGTGAAGGTTAGCTATGATGAAGACCGAGGCAACAATGATGATGTTGATGGTTTTGTGGCTTCTTAATTCTTTCTTTACTAATAATACACCAATTAAGACAGAGCTGTGTTGCTTTTGTATTGTTTTGTGTAGCTCATGCTCTTTTTCAAGGTTTTTTGAAACATTTTCTTAGATACTGTTTATTTTTTGTGAGTTTTGGGATTAGCTTGTTGAGTTCCTGAAAAATCATGTTGGATTTTTGGTAGGGATAGGAATTACATTTATCAACGAATTTGTTAAAAACGGACACCTTTACAATATTGAGTCTCGCCATTCTTGAACAAAGTGTATCTTTTTATTTTCCAGGTTTCTTTTATGTTGTTCAGTAAAGTTTTATAGTTGTATTCATAAACATCTTAAACATTTCTTTTAGTTTTATACCCACTTTAGTGTTTATGTTGCTTTTTTCTGTTAGATTCCTAAATTGACTATTTTGGAGGTATAAGAAAGCTATTGATTTTTGTGTTGACCTCGTATGTGGCCCACTTGCCAAAATTTCTTATTTTTTCCGTTGATTACTTCTGATTTTGTAGGTGAATAATCACATTGTTTGTGAGTTATGGTAATCTTGCTCTTTCCGATACTTATAGCTATAAATTTTTGTTTTATTGCAATACCCAAAGTATTGGGTACCCAAAGTATTGCTACCCAAAGTAGCAAGTAGAGTGTATCTCCTTGTTTTACTCTTCCTTTTAATGAATGCTTGTAATATTTTACCAATAAATGTAAATTTTTCTCTGAATTTCTGGTATATATCCTTTATTTGTATAAATATTTTTGTATAAGTATCCTTTAAGTATTTTTGTTAGTAATTGGAGTTGAATCTTATCAGATGATATTTCAGCCTCTACTTGATAATCTTAGGATTTTTTTGTCCTCCTTCAATACATTAATATAGTAAAAGCATTGGCACTTCTTTTCTTTTCCCTTTTTTTGTTGTTAACTACTTGTATATGCCTTGGATAAACCCCACACAGTCACAACATGTGGCTGGCTTTTATACTTCAAAATCATACATTGTTTAAAAATGTTACTTCCATGTTCTTAATCGTAAGTGCTATTCCCATCTAAGTTTATGTTCTTATCCTGTTGATGAGTACAGTTATGTTGGTCTCGTAAAATATGTTAGATAGCTTTTTTTTTAAAATCTTCTTTTTTGTCCTAAGGCAATTTTATGTTATAGAAGAAATTATCTATTCCGTGAAGATTTAGTAAACTTCCAAAACCATGTGAACTTAGTGCTTTTTCTTTTTCTTTTCTTTTCTTTTCTTTTTTTTTTTTGAGTTAAAACATTACCTGTCATTTTAATTTTGTTTGTGATTATTTGGTCTGTTCTTGTTTTTATTTTATGAAGTTTTTAGTACAATTTTCTAATATTTTATCTATTCTGCCTAGATTTTAAAATTAAAATTTTATGGTAGAAAATAATCTTTTTCAAACCTGAAGTTATTTTCCCCTTTCCATTTCTACTGTCATTCATTTGAACTTTCTTTTCTTTTTTTCAAAGATTTTATTTATTTATTTGACAGAGATCACAAGTAGACAGAGAGGCAGGCAGAGAGAGAGAGAGGGAAGCAGGCTCCCTGATGAGCAGAGAGCCCGATGCGGGACTCGATCCCAGGACCCTGAGATCATGACCTGAACCGAAGGCAGTGGCTTAATCCACTGAGCCACCCAGGCACCTGAACTTTCTTTTTTCTTAACTAGACTTACAAAACTTTGCCAGTTTTCTTGATCATTTTAAAGCACCTAGATTTCGAATGTCTTGGTATTTTATTTTGTTTCCTAATTCTTTTTTATTTTGTATTTAATGATTTATTCTGCTTTCTTCTTGGGATTTATTTGTGAGGTGTTTTTTTTTTTTTTCTTATTTTCTGAGTTAAGAACTTTACTACTTTTCAGTGTCTTATGTTTTTGAGTAAATATATCTTTTTTTTTTCTAGTAAATAAATCTTATGCTATGAATTTTTTCTGACCCCGCTCAGGCTATTTCTCAGTCTTCTTTCTGTAAGCTCTAATTATTATTATATGTAAAGGACATGCAAGTTTTTCCTTTTTCCCCCTTTATTCCCAAACATATTTATATGTAAGGTTTTATAGCTACATAGGTAAATATGGAGATAGCCCTTTTTGTAACTATGTTTTAACGTTAACTCATTTCTTTCATTTAAAAATATTAACATGATTTATCTTTTCTTTAATTTGTGAGTATATTCTTTTGTTCTAATATTTGGTAATTTTTATGAACATTGCACATGTGTTTGATAAGAACGTACATTATACTCTGCCTTTCTTAATGGTCGTATCCTATATGAGCTTGTATTTATCTTACATGTGTATTAAAACATCATAAATGTTATACTTGAATTACAAATGTTGTGTGAGCTATCTTTATGTAAAGGGCCAGATAATAAATATTTTAGGTTTTGTGAGCCAGATGTTATCCATCGTAACTACTCACCTGCCATTGTTCTTGAAAGCAGCCTCAGACAACAGGTAGAGTGCAGCTGTGTTCCAAGAAAACTGTGTAAGAACATGTGGCAGGCCAGGATTGGTCTGCTGCTCTCAGTTTACCCACTCCTGGTCTAGTGTAAGGATTATGAAACTCTGAAGTTTAGATATTATCTATATGTAATATCATTTGTGTCCCCTTTTTGGTAGTAATTTGTTGAAAACTTTCACAACTTTACACATTGTTTTTGGTATTCTTGTGTTTTCTCTCTTGAATCAGTTGGAAAGTCCTTATTTTTCTAAAGCATTATACTTACTGCATGTATTCTCAACAAGGACAACATTATGAAAATTGGTATGGGTTCCAGAGGAGGCAAAAACAGATGAACAAACAAAAAAAACCTTGGAAATTACAATGCCTTTGGCCCTCCAAAGCTGAGTCCTACCCAACAAAATCTTACTCCTTAGCATTTAATTTCAAGGGCAGGATATTGATTAGGAAAGTCCCCTTAGGGGGATGGTAATGAGAAAACCGTAAAGTACTCAGATTTCGTACTGTTCCTGAATGTAATGTCCTTTAAAATTTTTATACTATCTATTTCTGAGGTTATACAATTTTGCTTACTCCTACTGTTGCGTATTGTATTTTCTCTAATTGTTCTAAATCAGACAAGCTTAAAGCATGTATTCCCTGCCCTCTTCAAAGACATTCAGCTCTCTCAGCACTGTTCCAGATTCATCTATTTTTGTCTTTTATCTTTCTCTATTTTGTTTATAGCTGTTTGCTTTCTGATATCTTTAAGTGATTAATTTGTTGACTACTTCCCATCTCCTCAATTTTATGCTCTTTTTTTTTCCTGATTATAAGTCTGGCTTTATTTCTTTTCTTTTCTTTTTTTTTTTTTTAATTTTTAATTTTTTAAATTTCTTTTCAGTGTACCAGAATTCATTGTTTATGCACCATACCCAGTGCTCCATGCAATACGTGTCCTCCATAATACCGCCCAACAAGCTCACCCAACCTCCCACCCCCCGCCCCTTCAAAACCCTCAGATTGTTTTTCAGAGTCCATAGTCTCTCATGGTTCATCTCCCCCTCCAATTTCCCCCAACTCCCTTCTCCTCTCCATTTCCCCATGTCCTCCATGTTATTTGTTATGCTCCACAAATAAGTGAAACTATATGATAATTGACTCTCTCTGCTTGACTTATTTCACTCAGCATAATCTCTTCTAGTCCCATCCATGTTGATACAAAAGTTGGGTATTCATCCTTTCTGATGGAGGCATAATACTCCATAGTGTATATGGATCACATCTTCCTTATCCATTCGTCCATTGAAGGGAATCTTGGTTCTTTCCACAGTTTGACAACTGTGGCCATTGCTGCTATGAACGTTGAGGTACAGATGGCCCTTCTTTTCACTACATCTGTATCTTTGGGGTAAATACCCAGTAGTGCAATTGCAGGGTCATAGGGAAGCTCTACTTTTAATTTCTTAAGGAATCTCCACATTGTTTTCCAAAGTGGCTGTACCAACTTGCATTCCCACCAACGGTGTAAGAGGGTTCCCCTTTCTCCACATCCTCTCCAACACATGTTGTTTCCTGTCTTGTTAATTTTGGCCATTCTAACTGGTGTAAGGTGATATCTAATTGCGGTTTTGATTTGAATCTCCTTGATGGCTAGTGATGATGACCATTTTTTCATGTGTCTGATAGCTATTTGTATGTCTTCATTGGAGAAGTGTCTGTTCATGTCTTCTGCCCATTTTTTGACATAATTATCTGTTTTGTGTGTGTTGAGTCTGAGAAGTTCTTTATAGATCCTGGATATCAGCCTTTTGTCTGTACTGTCATTTGCGAATATCTTCTCCCATTCTATGGGTTGCTTCTTTGTTTTGTTGACTATTTCCTTTGCTGTGCAGAAGCTTTTGATCTTGATGAAGTCCCAAAAGTTCATTTTTGCTTTTGTTTCCTTTGCCTTTGGAGACGTATCTTGAAAGAAGTTGCTGTAGCTGATATCAAAGAGGTTACTCCCTATGTTCTCCTCTAGAATTCTGATGGATTCCTGCCTCACCTTGAGGTCTTTTATCCATTTCAAGTTTATCTTTGTGTGTGGTGTAAGAGAATGGTTGAGTTTCATTCTTCTGCACATAGCTGTCCAATTTTCCCAGCACCATTTATTGAAGAGACTGTCTTTTTTCCACTATATATTTTCCCCTGCTTTGTCGAAGATTATTTGACCACAGAGTTGAAGGTCTATGTCTAGGCTCTCTACTCTGTTCCACTGGTCTATGTGTCTGTTTTTATGCCAGTACCATACTGTCTTGGTGATCACAGCCGTAGTGAAGCTTGAAATCAGGCAACGTGATGCCTCCAGTTTTGTTTTTCTTTTTCAACATTTCCTTAGCAATTCGGGGTCTCTTTTGATTCCATACAAATTTTAGGTTTGGTTGTTCCAGCTCTTTGAAAAATGCCAGTGGAATTTTGATCGGGATGGCATTGAAAGTATAGATTGCTGTAGGCAGTATAGACATTTTAACAATGTTTATTTTTCCAATCCATGAGCATGGAATAGTCTTCCATCTTTTTGTGTCTTCTTCAGTTTCTTTCATGAGTGTTCTGTAGTTCCTCGAGTACAGATCCTTTACCTCTTTGGTTCAGTTTTTTCCCAGGTACCTTATAGTTCTTGGTGCTATATAGTAAATGGAATCGATTCTCTAATTTCTCTTTCTGTATTTTAATTGTTAGTGTATAAGAAAACAACTGATTTCTGTACATTGACTTTGTATCCTGCCGCATTACTGAATTGCTGTATAAGTTCTAATAGTTTTTGGGTGGAGTCTTTTGGGATTTCCATATAAAGTATAAGTCATCTGCGAAGAGAGAGAGTTTGACTTCTTCATTGCCAATTTGAATACCTTTTATTTCTTTTTGTTGTCTGGTTGCTGTTTTTAGGACTTCTAATACTATGTTGAACAAGAGTGGTGAGAATGGGCATCCTTGTTGTGTTCCTGATCTCAACAGGAAAGCTGTGAGCTTTTTCCCATTGAGGATGATAATTGCTCTGGGTTTTCCATTGATAGACTTTATGAAGTTGAGGAATGTTCTCTCTATCCCTGTACTTTGAAGTGTTTTAATCAGGAACGGATGCTGGATTTTGTCAAATGCTTTTTTGTCATCAATTGAGAGGACCATGTGATTCTTCTCTCTTCTCTTTTTAATTTGTTCTATCACATTGATTGATTTGCGAATGTTGAACCATCTTTGCAACCCAGGGATGAATCCTACCTGGTCATGGTGGATAATCTTTTTAATGTACTGTTGGATCCTATTAGCTGGGATCTTTTTGAGAATCTTAGCATCCATATTCATCAGGGATATTGGTCTGAAATTCTCCTTTTTGATGGGGTCTTTGGTTGGTTTGGGGATCAGGATAATGCTGGCTTCATAAAAAGAGTCTGGAAGTTTTCCTAATGCTTCAGTTTTTTGAAACAGCTTCAGGAGAATAGGTGTTATTTCTTCTTTGAAAGTTTGGTAGAATTCCCCAGGGAATCCATCAGGTCCTGGGCTCTTGTTTTTGGGGAGGTTTTTGATCACTGCTTTAATCTCGTTACTAGATAGCAGTCTATTCAGGTTGTCAATTTCTTCCTGGTTCAATTTTGGAAGTTTATAGTTTTCCAGGAATGCATCCATTTCATCTAGGTTGCTTAACGTATTGGCATATAGCTGTTGGTGATAATTTCTGATGATTGTTTCTATTTCCTTGGTGTTAGTTGTGATCTCTCCCTTTTCATTCATAATTTTATTAATCTGGGCCTGCTTTCTTTTCTTTTGGATTAGTTTGGCAAATGGTTTATTGATCTTATTGATTCTTTCAAAAAACCAGCTTCTAGTTTCATTGATACGTTCTACTATATCTCTAGTTTCTATCTCATTGATCTCTACTCTAATCTTGATTATTTCCCTTCTTGTGTGTGGAGTTGGCTTAATTTGTTGTTGATTCTCCAGTTCTTTAAGGTGTAGAGACAGCTGGTGTATTCTGGATTTTTCAATTTTTTTGAGGGAGGCTTGGATGGCTATGCATTTTCCCCCTTAGGAATGCCTTTGCGTATCCCATAGGTTTTAGACTGAAGTAGCTCCATTCTCATCGGTTTCCATGAATTGTTTAAGTTGTTCTTTGATTTCCTGGTTGATCCAAGCATTCTTAAGCAAGGTGGTCTTTAGGTGTTTGAATTCCTTCCAAATTTTTCCTTGTGGTTGAGCTCCAGTTTCAAAGCATTGTGATCTGAGAATATGCAGGGAATAATCTTAATCTTTTGGTATCAGTTGAGCCCTGATTTGTGAGCCCGTATGTGGTCTATTCTGGAGAAGGTTCCATGTGCACTCGAGAAGAATGAATATTCTGTTGTTTTAGGATGGAATGTTCTATAGTCCATCTGATCCAATGTGTCATTCAATGCTCTTGTTTCCTTATTGATTTTCTGCTTGGGTGATCTGTCTATTACTGAGAGTGGCGTGTTAAGATCTCCTATTAATGCATTCATATTAATATGACTCTTTATCTTGATTAACAGTTTCCTTATGGAATTGGCTGCTCCCATATTGGGGGCATAAATATTTACAATTGTTAGATCTTCTTGGTGGATAGTCCCTTTAAGAATTATGTAGTGTCCTTCTGGATCTCTGACTACAGTCTTTAGTTTAAAATCTAATTTATCTGATATGAGAATCTGTACCCCAGCCTTCTTTTGAGGCCCATTGGCATGAAAGAGGCTTCTCCATCCCTTCACTTTCAGTCTGGATGTACCCTTAGGTTCAAAATGGGTCTCTTTTAGACAACATATGGATGGATCCTGTCATTTTATCCAATCTGCAACCCTGAGCCATTTTGTGGGTGCATTTAGGCCAGTCACATTGAGAGTGATTATTGAGAGATACGTTTTTATTGACATCATGTTACCTGTGAAGTCTTTGTTTCTATAGATTGTCTTCATATATTTCTGTTCAATGATATTCTTGGGTTTTTCCCTCTTTTATAGACCCTCCCCTTAATATTTCTTGCAGTGTTGGCTCGGTGGTCACATACTCTTTTAAACCTTGCTGGTCTTGGAACCTCTTTATTTCTCCATCCATTTTGAATGTCATTCTTGCTGGAGAAAGTATTCCTGGCTTCATGTTCTTCTCATTTAGTGCCCTGAATACATCTTGCCAGCCTTTCTGGCTTGCCAGGTTTCTGTGGACAGGTCTGACATTATTCTGATGGGCTTTCCTCTGTATGTAAGGGATTTCTTCCCCCTAGCTGCTTTCAAGAGCTCCTGTCTAAAATTATGATTCATCATTTTCACAATCAGTTGTCTCGAGGTCTTTCTAGATTCTATGATCTTGGGGGAGACCTTTCTGCCTCTAGTATATGAATGCTGGTTCCATTCGCCAGATTGGGAAAATTTTCATGGAGAATTTGTTCGACTATATCTTCTAGTTTTCTTTCTTTCTCCTCCCCCTCAGGGATTCCAATAATTCTGACATTGGAATGTTTCATGGAGTCATTTATTTCCCTAATTCTGTTTTCGTGGCTTCTAAGTTGTTTGTTTCAGGCTTCCTTCTGGTCCTTTTTCTCTATCTGTTTGTCCTCCAGATCACTAATTCTATCTTCTGCCTCAGTTACCCTAGCTTTTAGAGAATTTAGATTAGATTGGAACTCATTGAGAGCATTGTTAACATTATCCCTGGTGGCTTTCACTTCTGCTCTAATCAGTTCCATTTTGTCATCAAAGGCTTTCTCCAACCTAGTTATTGCCTGGATAATTGTTGGCCTGAATTCCCTTTCCAACATGCTGTCTATGTCCATATCCAATAGCTCTGATGGAGAGGGCCCAGTCTCTGAATTTTTCTTCTGTTGGGCATTCCTCCTTCTAGTCATTTTGGTGAGAGATGGCTGAACGTATTTGTAGCTGAATGTATCAATCGTGGTGCAGGCAAGGTGCATCCTGGAATGCTTCTGTCCACTGGCATTTTCTGCCCCCACAGAGATCCAGAAGTATATAATTCTAACCTCAGGCTGATTTTGTGGGTGATCAGAGTTCTTTGGTA
Source organism: Lontra canadensis (assembly GCF_010015895.1). Classification (NCBI taxonomy): domain Eukaryota; kingdom Metazoa; phylum Chordata; class Mammalia; order Carnivora; family Mustelidae; genus Lontra; species Lontra canadensis. The sequence continues at coordinate 12,829,707 of NW_022631039.1, read as the reverse complement.
GGTAATCAGCTCACATTAGGGGACAGGTTGAAACAGCGCCTCTTACTTCTCCACCATCTTCTCTCCTCCTCAAACAGGCATTATTTTCTAACCAATCCCAAGTCAAAAGGTGCTGGTCTGGATGCATCCACAGTGGCAGCTGCCTACACTCATGGACCTGAGGACTGTGCCCTCCGGAGAAGAAAGGGAGATGGGGCAGGGGAAGGAGGAAAAGGAGGAGGATAACATAAAGAAGTGGAAGGAAAGAAAAGGAAGTGAGGAGGATGCTGCAGCTGCCCCGAGGCTGCTGAGAGTCTGCCTCTTTTCTCTTATCTTTTTTCTTTTTTCTGAGGTGTAACATCCTTACTATCATTATTTTCTAAAGATTTTACAATTGCTTCTGTAGCTGCTTTGACAAGTGATTTCATTTTTGATGAGAATTGAAATTTTTTTCTCTTATTTGGTTATTTTTGTCACGAATTTCAGTTTTTATTACATTATCTTCAGGGAATCTGATCCCTATAATTTGTTCTTTTGAATTAAGGATTAGTTTATGGCATAATATATAATCATGTTTTGTAAGTGTTAAATGATCGTGAGATGATTTTTGAAGCCCATTACTGTGGTCATGAGTTAGGATGCTTTAGGTAGTGGAAAAACAACTGAAAATGGCTTAAGCAGAAAGGAAATTTATTATGTACAAAACAAGAAGCCTTGTAGTAGAATAATTCTAGGGATTGTTGACTGGGGGCCTCAGCAACATCATCAAAAACCTGCATTTCACCCATGTTTTCCATTCTCACCTTCTTAGCTTGCCAGCTAGGACTTGGGCTCCTATACAGGCTCTCTTCAAGGTGTCAGGATGGCTCGCACAGAAAATGACCAGAGGCTAACAAGAGTAAATGTCCCATTTAAGGGCCTGTTTGTGTAAGATCTTCTCAGGAGCTTCCTGGAGATCCACCAAGCCCTTTCAGGCACCAGGATTGTGTCACAGGCCCATTACTAAACCAGTCATTGTGAAGGAGACTACTGTGGGTAGCAACTGCAGTAACCATTTGCTGCTTTAGGGTAAGTTGAGGTTGGCATATTTGACAGTAGCCTTTACTGAAGATCGCAAGCCTTGGGCAGAATGATCTAAATTAAGGGTCTGAGAATAAGTTAAAGCCTGGGCACAGCAGAGGGTGCAGGGTTGGTAGTTGGGCAGAAAACCAGTATTATTGTCCACACAGTGGAATACTTTTTCAGCTAGGACATCAAATAATTTACACACTTAATTTGGAATATTTATTTCTTCAGGTGTAACTTAACAAGCAACATTTTGGCTATAAATAATTGAGTTTAGGGCCGCCTGGGTGGCTTAGTGGGTTAAGCCTCTGCCTTCAGCTCAGGTCCTGATCTCAAGGTTCTGGGATCGAGTCTCACATCAGGCTCTCTGCTAGGCAGGGAGCCTGCCTCCTCCTCTCTCTCTCTCTCTTTCTCTACTTGTGATCTCTCTCTCTCTGTCAAATAAATAAAATCTTTAAAAAAAAAAGAAAAAAATAATTAAGTTTATCATGAAAAGTTTGGTATAATTTTTGTCTTTAATAATTGCTGCCTCACTGAGAATTGATATAAAATCCTCTATTACTATCAGTGTATTAGATATATATTTTTGCCATGTTCTTTCTAATTCAGAATCTTAAGATTTTAGGAAGACATTTTGTAGGTGTGTGTGTGCACGCACATGTTTACTATTGGTCTATTAGATACATATTTTTGCCATTTTCTTTCTAATTCAGAATCTTAAGATTTTGGGAAGAAATTGTGTGTGTGTGTGCACGCACACTCATGTTTTACTGTTCATCCAGCACTGAGTACTGGATTTCCAGAAACTAATTATTCGTAATAAGGAAAGGTGCATATCTTGAGATAGATTGAGGTGCAAGTCAAGATAGGATTAGCTACCTAGTTTGTTTTTATTCAAAAATTTTTTTCCTGTCTCTTTGTAATCCAAGGAAAGTTTCTAATGTGAAAGGTAAAGTAGATTTATTTTAAGGCAACATATAAAAAATAATAGGCCTAACAGCACTGTGTGAATACAGATGAGATGGTCTTATTAAAATTTGGTCACAAAGTACATATGGTAATGCAGCAGGATTCATGCCAACTAATTACTAGCTCAAGTTTGTTGTAAAATTCTGAATTAATGGGAATTCTAGTGTCACTAAATGAGTCCTGTCATGAAGAAATGATATTGCCAGTGACATAAAATAGTCAAAGGCCAATACATTTGGATAGCTAATTCTCAGGGTGAACTTTTTTTTTTTTTTAACCTGCCTTGTGCTTACTGGTGGTTTGTTTATTTTCTTTCTTTTTTGTTGAGAGAATACACGAAAATGATATATTGTCACTTCACGCTGGAATTATTTCTCTTGATATTTAGACATAGGTACCAATTAAATGAAAAGAAGTCTGTCTTAAAGTGAAATTATTACTACTCGTATAGTGTATCTTGTAACTAATCTCGTGACTGCTAGTTTTCTTACTTTGCATCCAGGTAATTTAATATGAATGATGGATTATTAAATTCTTTTCATAGAAAATAGGCATATTTTAAGTTAATAGCCCTTATCACTGGTACCAATTAGCAGAAGAGAAATGAATTCCCAGGATTTATATTTCTTAACAGCTCTTTTAGGATTGTTTTGTTACTCTTGGGGAAAGGGTATGAAATTTAGCATAGGGATCACATCTGGCATAGAACAAATATATTCATTAATTCAACAAATATTTATTGATTGCCTGTGATTGACAGCCATTCATGTGTTCTATACATCATTTTAAAGATTGCCATTCCTTTTCTTCTGATACTCCTTTAGAGATCTTAGGTTAAGCATTTACCATAGGGAATGCCATGGCTTCCTCCACGTAACTCTCTATCAGGAATGGAATTCAGTGTGAACACATGAAACAGAACTATATGCCAAAACATCCACTGCTTGAAATGGCTCATGAAGGGAAAACTCTGCGTGAGCCCACACCCCTGACTCCAGAGGCCTGTCAGCCCCACACCCCACGTTCTTATAGGACGTTGCAGGGAGTCCCAGTCCCATGTGTGGGCAGGGAGCTTCCTTTAGGCCTTGATGAAGCATACTCCCTCTCATCTCTTAAGGCATTTCTAGAAGACTAGGAGAGTAGTAGGTTCTCCCTGTCCAGCATTCTCACAGCAAATTTGCTTCTGTTTGGCGTTTATTCCGGAGGGGCCCAAAATTGCAGTGGTGAAATAGCCACTATCAACAGATCCCTTTCCCCACACCTTTGCTCTAACCCTCATGTAACCTCACTTTATAGGTGACAGGAGAAGAAGGGCAGGGGTCTTGTTTGGATTGCCTGATATAAATGTGCATGTGATGGGGGTTCGAAGCCTCAAGTGAGCAGGATGTCCACGCCTCCCGGGTTGTTTTTTTTTTTTAAGATTTTATTTATTTATTTGACAGAGATCACAAGTAGGCAGAGGGGCAAGCAGAGAGAGAGGTAGAAGCAGGCTCCCCGCCGAGCAGAGAGCCCGATCTGGGGCTCGATCCCAGGATCCTGGGATCACGACCTGAGCCAAAGGCAGAGGCTTTAACCCACTGAGCCACCCAGGCACTCCATCCTCCCAGGTTGTTAAGGGGTTCACTCTGGCTGCTATTCAGATGTCTCTCATGTTGACAACATAGAGTGAGACCACAGCTAGAAGGTCAGCCTGTCTTCCTAGCCTGATGTCTTCACAGGGAGGACTGCAAATAGACCCCTGTTTGGTGACTGTGAAGACTAGAATTTCTGAGAAGCCATCTGAAGCTTAGAGTGGCAGCCCCTTCTGGGCACTAGAATCACCTGGGGAAACATTTAAGTCTACCGTTACTCAGACAGACTGCCTCCCCCAGCCAATTACATCAGAGCCTGTGGAGGTGGAACCCAGGCATCTGTATTTTGTAAAGATCCCAAACAATTTCAGTGTGCAACCCAGGGTAAGAACCACTGGTTGAGAGCTTTGAACAATGCAGTTGTTGCCGTTTTATGGTAGATGTGATAAAAATAGGTTGTTGAATTGCCTATAAAATGAATTAAAGATTAAAGCATTTCTTTTCCCCCCATTCATAAACGCTTGTGATAGCAGTCTTAACTTGTATAGAATTACCTAATTCTGCCTGATGAGATTTACTTAGAAAAGGAAATAAACATACAACTCTATCTCTCCTGAAGTCTTTTCACAGCTACTAATTAAGGCAGTACACACATTCTTAGCTGAGGTAGAACTTTAGATATTGTCTCTTTGCTCCACTGAATGTAACATGAGTGTTATGGCTTTTTAAATGAATCAGAGCAATAAATCCAACATTGTTTACAAGCCAGATGCTTTTTCTCATATGCCAACAATTATGTAATCAAAGTATAAAGTTGCCGTTTAGAGTCCTTGCTCTTGAACAGAATTTAAGAATTAGAAATAGTAATTAGCATAGATAAAAATATCTTATTGACCACCATTTAGTTGATTCAGTGAATACAGGTGCTCTTACGAAACTGGCATTTAAAAATCCTCTGTCCGTATGGAACACATTACTTTTGTTCAGCTTACATTGACTTCCTGTTGCTTTCTGGATATAGTTCAGGGTGTTCATTTCATTTGCAAAGCCTGATGTGATTTGGGCATTTGGCAGGATAAAACTTAAATTTCCTCAAATGCATGCTTTTTAGGGACTTAAAACATGAGAAAAAAAATAATAACCACATATTTAAATCCTCAACATTTCTGGAAGTCTTTTCTGTTCATCTCAAACTTTCTCCTCTGCTGAAATTGTTTGTTTTGTGTGGGAGCAGATTTGTGAGTTAAAGAATAATATCTCTAATTAAAAAGCTGGTGGTTGACAGATGTGTCTGTGAGATTGGGATGACCTTACTAAAGGCGTGTGTGGACAGTTCTTCATCAGCGCTCCTCCTCCTCCTTTACACGGTGGACTGGATCCGGGATCGCACAGTTCATGCTTAACAAGTGCCCTGTTGCTTTCTGGTTGACTGATGTTTTGTTTGTTACATAACATCTTGACATCCTATTAAGACTGTAATTATAAAACAAAGTCCCAACTCATTGACAATAATGGCAAAAACAGAAAGATGCAGCTGTTTCGTGTGCTCTTCTTGATTGAACACAGAACTTTATTTGGTCTTTAGTTGACTAATGATTAAAATTTTTATATTTAAGATGATCTGAGAAAAACTGGAAATTTGATATTCAAATAGTATGTAGTTTATGCATGCATTGTGTTTTAAGGTATTTTCACGTGTCTGTCTACTTTTCATCCATTTATCCATCCTTGCCATTACTTGAGAGCTAAAACTCTGTTTTTAATCTTTAAGACCAGAGCTTGGTCCATTGAGTTATTTCATTAATCAGATTTTAGTGATGCTTATGGATTCTGTACTCAAAAAAAGAACTGAAAGTATTACTTTTACTTTTTCTTTTTTTTTCTTAAGATTTTTATTTATTTATTTGACAGATCACAAGTAGGCAGAGAGGCAGGGAGAGAGAGAGGAGGAAGCAAGCTCCCTGCTGAGCAGAGAGCCTGATGTGGGGCTCGATCCCAGGACCCTGGGATCATGACCTGAGCTGAAGGCAGAGGCTTTAACCCACTGAGCCACCCAGGCTCCCCTGAAAGTATTACTTTATGTGTAGTGTGCTATTCTCACTACAAAGTATTGTTTTCTTGATTTCTAATTTATACATATTTACAAGGTAGTACCTACACTGATAAAATACTCATAATTAAGCAAGAAACTTGATTTTCTTGGGCTATTCCTTTATTTAGCTAACTAAAGAAAAGGAGAGTAATGGAAGGAATTTTATGGGTCCTCTCTTCATGAGGCAGGGCTTTTGCAATGCTAAGGTTTTTCAGTTTCAATTTCTCTCTTGCAAGGTTAAAAGAATCTTTCTTGTGTTAGCTCACCAATACTGCGTTTGATCATCCTTTCTCACTTATGACATAGCCTCTGTGACTTACGGAACATTGGATTTGCTGTAGTAGATCAGTCTGAATTTGTCTGTACATGGAATGACCAGACTGAATTGGCACCGAAGTTCCATTACAAATTCTTCATCCAAACTTCCAGTTTGAATTGGAAATATCAATTCAAGTAGCTCACAAGTCGTCAAATGTTTCAACGGGTTGTTGTAGCCAGAGCAGGCAAAAAGAAAAAGTTCTAGTACAGAGTGTTCATTGGAAGAGTGCAGTTTTGTATTATGCTTAGGTGGGTTTTGAAAAATTAGGTTTTTTTTCTTTAGTAAACTGTCATCCGGTTTATTTAGAAGTCCAATATGTTCCAAGAACCTAAGAGAACACAAATGAACACCTCCTCCTCCCTATAACATTTAAAATAGCTATTTAAAGTCCCTTTTATATTACATAGGGAGGACTTATGCTTTTTAAACTTGGATCAGTCTGTTTTACTTTATATATAATTTTAATGAGTTTTGTTATATGTTATTCTATTACAGTCAAGATTAAAGATAGGAATTTGGAGGGAGGTGTGAGTAGTGCTAGATAGAGCAGTTAGAAATGAGAAGGGCTTCATACCTGGAGAAGAAGAAGGGATTATACTAGTTTGGGGACATTTAAGGTGGTGGTAAGAATCTCTCAATTAGTAATAACTCTAAGGGTAGCATAACATTATGTTATTGTAAGAAAACTCATGTTAGAAATTACAAATTTTGGGGGCGCCTGGGTGGCTCAGTGGGTTAAGCCTCTGCCTTCATTTCAGGTCATGATCCCAGAGTTCTGGCATTGGGCTCTCTGCTCAGCGGGGAGCCTGCTTTCCCCTCTCTCTCTGCCTGCCTCTTTGCCTACTTGTGATCTCTGTCAAATAAATAAAATCTTTAAAAAAAAAAAGAAATTACAAATTTTTGAAAAAGTGTTATGTTTTATATACTCTGTCAAAGAAAGCACAGACTATATTGGGAAAATCACCAAAGTTATTAAAACTTTAACCCAATTTTTAAAATAAGTGCAAACATTTGCAAAGTGCACCTGTTTGAATCACCTCATTCTCTGATTATGCTGCATAGTTCAGAGATTACTGTATGTACTTTATTTGGTAAACATTTATCGTGTGCAAGAAGTGATATGGGGACTTCTCCACTTCTTGGTCCCCTGGCTTCCTGTCTGTCTGTCTGCAACCTAACTTTGAGTTCTAGGCCATTATATTTTATGGGCTAGTGTTTAGCACTGTCCTTCTCTCCTCTAGGACCTGAGACCTACTGTAACTCAAACTCAAACTCAAAAAAAGAGAGAATAATATTAGTACATTTGGGGAAACATCCTAAGGGCCATTGGGACAGGAACACTTTTCATCTTAAGAGGAAAACTTGGGGACTGATCCAGGAGTGTATTTTGGGCACAGTTTATTCCCTATTGGACTGTATACATTTTATTCTTCTCTGTTAAGTTTAGGAATGAACCTAGTCTCAATGGTGAGACTGCCTATTAGAAGCTGGACTGATGCCCACAGGTCTCATCTTCTGCCCACTCACAAATGAGATCTTCCAATGTAGGACTTACTCTGCTGTCTGTATTTGAGAACTCTTTGAATGGGAAAAAGGAGCTTCCCCAAATTTTAAATTTGTAATAAAGGCATTTAAAAACCTTCTGTCTTTCTAAAGTGCTCCTACTCCAGGGCATTCCCTATCTTGGCTAAGGAGGAGGGATGTCGCCTCCATCTCAGGCTTGAAGCTTTAGCACAGTCTCTGTGCTTTTCTTAGTATCCACAGCCTGCTGATGACACCGCATTATGATTCAAAACTGTTCTCTCAGTGAGACTTCCCTCTTGTTTACGGTTGGCTTAGTTCAAGCCCACAGCTGGAGCATGTAACAGTTCTGCCTTCTCCACAAGGTAGACAGATTATTCTCTTTAAAAACAGTGGTGATGATGTCATGCTTCTCACGAGATCTCCATTGACTTTGGCTGCATCACTGGTTAGCTTGGCTTCCTCTGCTGTCTTCCACACGCCCCACTTTGTGTCCCACCACAGCTCTGTGCCTTCACACATGCTGTTCTCAGAGCTTGGGGGCACTTAAAATGCGGAAGCCGTGCAGATGATATGCCAACTCTCTTCCGAGTTCACATCTTATCCTGTTGTAGATCTGTTTACCTGCATTTCTCAAAATTTCAATTCATAAATTCCAAATAAAATTTATATATAATTAGAGCATATTTATCATATGGTTTGTCACTGTAAAATCAAATAGGGTTTTAATCGTAAAATAACATTGTTGATGAACTTTTCTCAAGGAAGAGAGATGATATGCCATAGTGGTTAAGGGCTTGGATGCCGGGAATCACAATGCTTGGTCTTGAATTCCTGCTTTCCATTGAGTCGGTAGCTGTGTGACATAACTCTCCACCAGCCGTGCCCCTTATCCCTAAATTGACCATAACGTGGGACCTGTCTCACAGCGAAGAAGTTAGCATATCTACACCTCTGAGGATAATGTCTGGTGATGTCATATGCTCTATTAGCTGTTGTTACTGTCCTCACCATTATCAGTTCTAGCCCCCAAGTTGTGTGTGTATATAATTACATATAATCTTATATGCTATATATTATAAAGTCTCTATAGCCTTGTCAGGGTATCAGGCTCTGTCTTAACATTGTATCATCAGCATTATGGAAGGAGGTTCTCTATACCTACATTATCTTCTTTTGCTTCCTATTTGTAAAATATAGGGACAGTCATATTCTGCATTTGCAAATGAGTTGTTTGGAACATTTGTATGGTGAAGGTGAAAATTTAAAACTGAGGATTCAGGCCAAGTGTAATGCATTGGCTCATGCTTAATAAATTTCACAATAATGAATTTTCACATGTTGAATTTCCCTGTTTTATGAAGAATGTCTAGATTCTGAATATTTTGCTTCTCAATTCAGTTTCATTTGTTACATTGTGAAAGCATAAAGAATGGGCCATTGGTTAATTCATTTAATGTAGTGAAAATATACAATTTCAAGATAAATTTGGCTAATTTCTTCTATAGGCAGAAGATAAAAATCCTTTAACTCCCACAGTTAGGTTAGTAATGCGTGAACAGACTCATCTTTAGAGGTCACCTGATTTAATTGTGGCTGTGAACCAACCAAACAATCTGAGTCCCCACATTCCTATTTCTACCCCTGTGCATTTTCAGCATAGAGTGATTAAATAATTATTGTTGGTCATGTCACTTTTCCATATGAAAAATGTTGACAACAAATACAAGAGTTAAAATCCTTCTAGATAGGAATGTTTATTAATGGACAAGACCAGGCTTATTCCGGAGTCTTGACTTGAATCTATAGCTTAGCTAGGAAGAGAGACCCTAAAAATATGCTCCAGCAAGGATGTTAACTCTACATGAGCCTGATGGCTACTCCTGTCTTTTTTAGATTATTTTGTCCCGAACTTGGGATTCCACAGCGCTGCAAATATGAACTAGAAAAGTACACAAGGGGCCTGTGCCTCCATGGGAATAAATACAGTATTAGTGAGGAATGTCGAGCTACTTGCTCTTTTTTGTTTTATTTTTTATTTTTTGATAGATGATGTTTATCACTCTTGTAGCTCTCTGCTGAAAACATTGTTGCACCTTTATTAGGAATGTGTTACGGTTTTCCAGTCACTGCTCTTCTGGAGCGACTCTCTAAAGCAGTAGGAGTGAGATTGTTTTGCAAATGACAATATCATACCACATATGATCTTGTCTGAACTCGTACCACACAATCCTCACAGAAATCGTGTTTAATTATGGCACTGTCCTTCCTGATATCAGACATCGTATGGCGCCTGTTAAGATTATATTGTTTGTAGTAAGATGGGGTAACAGTGTTTAAAGTCAAAGAAATAAAATCACGTACCTGGGTAACCCCCTTAGATGCCATTTTGGCTGTGGAGCGCTTTGCTTTTTTTTCCCTCTCTTTACTCCCACAATAAAAATGCAAACAATAATTTGACAGACAAACACTGTCAAACACTGTAACCCCATCTAATCCCCTCACTGCACATCTTAATCCCTGATGGACTTCTCTCAGATATATGGGCTGTGAGGTTAGGGAGTTTCTGGATGTGACACTTTTCCCAGAGTCTCCCAGTGACAGATGCAGTGACCTTATCATGCAGACAGCTCTATCCCGTTTGACAGTCCGGCCATCTGGCTTATATCGATCATAATTGATTTAAAGAAACCAGCCCTCAAAAGTTGGTCATTTAAAACCCTAAGGCTAAGTTGGACTACATTTAATTTGAAGTTTTAAACCTTTATTCTTGAAACTTGTTTTGAATTGATCTGTAAAATTAATCCTAGTTTCTTGTCTGTGTGTGGTAAAAAAAGAAAACTACTCATGGCTTGCCTCGAAAATATCAGCTTTTATGTGGAATATTTTATACTCTAATGACCATATACGAATGTGTACTCATAGTTGGAATGTAGGTCTCCTGTTGGAATTTGCAGGAGTTGAAAACTTAGGTGTAGTGACTATTAGACCTAGCCTCCTTGTTTTCCAGCTTGCCTGATTTGAGTGCGTTACTCTCGGAGTCTCTAGACTCTGCCCTGGGGTGATGATAGTAGGTGTTTCATCGCATGGCTGGGAGAATTAAGTAGAATACATCCAGCGCTTAACGTGCCACCCAGAACATTGTGTGGAGAAATAAAGATTGTTTTACTACCAGCTGCTGTTCTGTACGCTGCTGATAGCTGTTGCTACTTCCTCTCTTGAACCTTCCTTTCATGGCTCCCTAACACCCCCTCTCACCTTGTTCTCCTCCAGATTCACTGACACCGCAGCTCTCTCTTTTACCTGCTTCTTCACTTGTCCACTGTTCAGCATTGGAAGCTCTTGGAATTTGACGAGCGGGCTTTATCTTACTTGACTTTATGTTCTCTGAGGATAATCTTGTGCACAGCCAGGATTTCTGCTCTCACTTGTATGCTGATGGCTTCTTTGTGGTTATCTCTAACCCAGATCTCTCTTTCAGGCTTCTGAAAGGCACTTATTCTCCTGCTACATGGGAGATTAAGGGACCTGGTGCCATACAGGCAGGTAAAGATCAGTTGGGAAATGAATACCATTGATTCAGAGCCAGCTTTTATTGGTTAATTGATAAGAATATGTGGAAATCCAACATTTAGTTAAAATGTAGGTTTTTATACTTTCTTTTTTTTTTAAACCTGATATTGGCATGTCACACTGTAATACAAATACATTTTGGTCAAGGGTTCCCTTTCTGCAACTCCTGGTTATGACGATGCTTCTAGAACTCTTTTTTTTTTGGGGGGGGGCGGGAATCTAGTTTTCTGAATTCTTAAGATTGTACCCAGCTCAGCACTAAATGGTTTCTTTAAGATGGACATCTTTCCAGAGTTATTTTATGCTCTGATTTAATTTGATAATTAACAGTGATAATACATATTACTAATTTGCATGGTGCCTTGTTAGGCTACTTGCTCTTTTATACATCTTATGTATTATTTTTTGGTAGATGATGGTTATCACGCTTGTAGCTCTCTGCTGTGGACATCAGTGCACCTTTATTATGAGACTATTATGGCTTTCCAGTCATTTGAATAGTGCACTGACTTGTTTTGTTAAAATGGAATTTATTAACCAATCATTCCTTAATGCTTTAGCCTTTTTTTTTTGCTGGTTTTTTTTCCTTTTTATTCATTTATTTATTTTTAAATATTTTATTTATTTATTTGGCAGAGACCACAAGTAGGCAGAGAGGCAGGCACAGAGAGATGGGGAAGCCGACTTCCTGCTGAGTAGAGAGTCCTATGTGGGGCTCGATCCTAGGACCTGAGATCATGACCTGAGCTGAAGGCAGAGGCTTTAACCCACTGAGCCACCCAGGCACACCATCTTTTTCTTTTTTTAAATTGTGAAGTGTGTACCACATGAGGAAAATGTTAAAAAATGTGTGTTATGGTTTAAAGAACAATACAAAAACAACTAAGTATCCAGCTTCTGGATTAAGAAAACATTATCATTTTTTTATAGCCTCCCATGTGTTCCTCCTCTATTGTTTTCTTCTCCCTCAGCCTCAGAGGTAAGCCCATAATGTTTCCTAGCTCTTCCTTACAGGTTAACCACCACATTGTTATTTTGCATAAAATAATCTGTTGTTTTGAAAAATTGAGTGACTTATAAATAAACCTAGTTGTGCAAGAGAAGGGCAGCATTGCCACTGTAGGCTCCCTAAAATTAGAGAGACTGAACTCAACCCCTGGGTCATGGTTGGGCTTCATTATCCCTCGGAGTTTACAAAGCCCCGTCTGGGGTTGGTGGACAAGGTCACGAACAAGTCCTGGTCAACTTAGGGCTTACTGTAGTCAGGATAGGGCTGTTGTGTGGGTCTTGTGTTAGATGCCTGGCAGAAATATGGAAGGGAGATGAACGCTACTCTGTTTTCTGTTTCTGCATTCCCTGTACCATCCTCAGCTTTCCAAAGTAGACCACAGTAGCCATTGCAGGGTAAAAGGAATGTCCTCAGTGGATAAAGGCATCAAAGTAGGACTGGAAGTTGGTGTTGGGGTGGGGGAGAGTAGAAACACTATCAGCTTGTGGTTAGGATGAGCGAAGTACGTATGAGACTGGGTCAGGCTCAACCTGAGCATTTTGTGCTTAGGTAGAAAAGACCGTTAAAAGCAGTGTTGTTGCAGGGAGGGGTTTGTGCGAACAGTCCTCACATGTCTATCTCTTGAGTTACGTTGCTGAAATTTGGAACGTTTCCCTCTTTAATTGTATAGCACTGATCCTGGGATCATTCTTCACTGTGTTCTGAGGATGCTATTTTCTTACTTCTGCTGCATCTCATGCGTCCTGTATCCCACATTTCCTTCTTTCTTACTATCTTTTTTGTTTTGGTGGAGCACCACCTCTAGTATCTTTTGAGTGAAGACTGTATGGGAGATGCATTTTTTGAGATCTTCCATATCTAAAAATTATTCTACCCTAATTTTTAGAATGATAGCTTAGAGAATTCTTGGTTGAAAATCACTTTTGTTCGTAATTTGAAGGTACCGCGCTATTGTCTTGCTTCCAGTATTGTTAAGAATTAAAAAGCCATTCTGCTTCCTAATTCTTTGATGTGATCTTACAGTTTTTCTTTGCTATTTGTGAGAATTTCTCTTTGCCCCCAGTGTTTTGAAGTTTTACAATAATATGCCTAGGTGGAGATCAATTTTCTTCCATTGTGCTGGGTGCTCAGTAGGTCCTTTATAACCCAGAAGCTGATTTCTTTCAGTTTTGAGTTTTCCAGAATAATTTCTTTATGATACTGTCGCCTTAATTTTTTTTTTTTTCTCCTGTCTGTCCTTTCTGGGATTCCTTTCATTTGGAGGTTGTGCCTCCTAGACTGGCCTGGCCCCGCCCCACCCTGCCCTGCCCTGTCCTTCCCTTCCCTTTTTTCTTTCCCTCTTTTCTTTTTCTCTTTTCCTTTCCTTTCCTTTCTATTCAGTCCCGTTACTTTACCTTTCCCTCTTCCTTTCCTTTCCTTTCCTTTCCTTTTGCATTTCTTTGACCTTTTGCTCTACTTTCTGGAGACTTCTTTAAACCTCGTCCTCCAACTCTTTGCTTTTTTTCCTTATCATTTTGTTAATTTTTAAGAGTTCTTTTCTCATTCTTTTCCTTTTCATAGAACCCTGTTCTTATTTTAATAGCAGCAATATCTTTACCATGTCTCTGAAAATTATAATGAGTTCTTTTTAAAGTTTCCTTCTCTCTTTATAATCTTTGTTTTCCCTGCACTGCTTTTGTTTACCTTATGATTGTTTTGATTTCTAACTTCTCTATTGAAGTCTTTATTCAGATGACCATTAATGCCACATATGTGCTTGCAGTATAAGCTAGCAGGCTAAGATAAACTGTGGACTGAAAGTGCTGAACCCGTGGTTGGGACATGTCATTGAAGGGTGATCTGCTTGAGCTCTTTTTTGGGTCACCTTTCGTGGTTAGTATTTTTAGAGAACTCCTCCTGGATTGATGGGATTCCCTAGAGATTTCTTCAATTCCTTACTTGACTTTTAGTTGTTGATTTTCTTCCTTTTCCTCTTCTCTCACTTGCTGTCCAATTTGCAATGGGCTAGAGAATTGGAGAAAAATCTTGATTAGGATTGTTTGAAATTAGAACAATTAGATTCTGAGTGACAGCTTAAAGGACTGGCCTGTGCATAAAATGCTTTAAATGTGTGGAATTTTTGGCATCTGTTTTGGTGACCCAGAAACATGTTTTTATTTATTTTGTGTTCTTGGGTGTATTCTGGAAACCTGATGTATTCATGTAACAGAATTCTAAATAGATGAACTATTAATGCAGATCATTCTGGAGCAATTTGTTTTTTTCTTTTTTTCTCATAGCCTTTCAACTGATCCAGTACATGTACTTATCTACTGGAGTATAGAATGATTTATTCATTAATTTGTTCTCTAATCTTACCAGTTACTGACTTAAACAGTACTGGTCCACAATGATCATAATCTTCCTTTGATTTTTTTTTGAAGTAGAGCCATCCTTTTAACTTCTTTACTATTTTTATAGGAAATCCACAAGCTCTCAAAAGCAATGGGAGACAGAAATAATTCTTACTTTTCATGTTCTTCAAGGTTCATATCATGAGTTCCTGTTGATTTATAGCCATCTGGAATTTTAGAGTATTCTGCAGCCATTTTAGCTTCTTCTTACTCTTGCTGCTTGTTTTGACTTCCCATACCAGAGGTATTTCTTATAACTGCTTTTTATTACAGTTGAAATTCTAGTGATAGACAGACCTTTAACAAAAATTCCATTTATACATAAGCTCACTGTCATTTAGTTACTCTGATTAAACATATGAATGTTATAATTAGGGTTTATTTAGTCACTGCCATTAAAACAAACCTAGGAGATGAAAATTCAGTGTACACAAGTATCATTCATTGAGGATTGCTTCTTCAGAGAGTTTAAACAGTCATTGTTTTAATTAAAATTTTTTACAAAATGTTTTCCTAAGATTTATTTTTAATAACACTTCTAACACTTAAAGCATAATCACATATGCAAAATGTGTACACTTTTATAACTGCATATTTTACGTAAGCAAACCACTTCTATTTCTTGACAAATGAAGGGGACTTTTGTTAGAATCAGCTCCAGCTTCTGATTTTCTGAATGACCTTGAGGACATTGTTTACTTGTTATATGTAACACTTCTCCTGGCTATAAAACTAAGAGGAAGATGTTAATCCTGATCCTACCAAACCATTGCAGTATTGCAGGGATTAATGAACTCGTGTTTGTAAAATATTTTCTTCTTCATAAAATTGGAATTACCTAAATAGATGGTATTATCATTAATATTATATATTATGTTCAGGACAGTGGACGAGATAATAATGCCATTGTATCATCTAACGTTTTAGATGTCTTTTAATTAAATTACATGGAGATACTGGTATGTTTTCTGCAATCTTGTCCTTTCCTGCAAATAGCAAGTGAATATTAACATGGTATTTAAATCGTACATATTTACAAGGTTCGTAAGGATTTAGCAGTTCCAGAGAAAAAGAGGGAGTAAAAAAAATATTCATTAAGACTGAGGAATTCCAGCAATCATATTTGGAAGAATTGGGTTATCGGTTTTTTGTTTTTGTTTTTGTTTTTTTAAAGATTTTATTTATTTACTTGACAGATCACAAGTAGGCAGAGAGGCAGGCAGAGAGAGAGGAGGAAGCAGGCTCCCCATTGAGCAGAGAGCCCGATGCAGGGCTTGATCCCAGGACCCTGGGATCATGACCTGAGCTGAAGGCAGAGGCTTAACCCATTGAGCCACCCAGGAGCCCCTGGATTATCAGTTTTATGATATTGATAATATTTCATAGTATTCATTTTCAGCCAGTGATGATTGAGTCTTATCAAACATAGTATACAGCAGAGAACAATCTACAAATGAAATTTAGAAAAATGACTACATTTACAACAGCATTGAAAAGAGTGAAATCGGGGGTGCCTGGGTAGTTCATTTGTCCAGTGGCTGCCTTTGGCTCAGGTCATGATTTCCAGGTCCTGGGATCAGAACCCCATATTGGGCTTCCTGCTCAGCAAGGAGTCCGCTTCTGTCTCTGTGCCCCTCCCCACAGCTCATTCTCTCTCTGTCTCTCTCTCTCCCTCCCAAATAAATAATTAAAATCTTAAAAAAAAAAAAAAGAGTGAAATCTTAAGAATAAAAATAGAGTGGGGGCACCTAGGTGGCTCAGTGGGTTAAACCTCTGCCTTTAGCTCAGGTCATGATAATGATAAATAATAGAGTGCAGACTGGTACACTGAAAATTACAAAACATTGTTAAAAGAAATTGAAGAAGATCTAAATAAACAAAAGACAAGAAATGTTTATAGATTGGAAGATTTAAAATTATTAAAATGGCATTATTCCCCAAATTGATGTTTAACCAAGTCATTTAAAATCCCCTCTGAATCTTTGTGTTGTTGTTGCTGCAGAATTCAACCAGCTGATCCTAAAATCACATAGAAATACAGAGGACCCAGAATCACCAAACAATATTGGAAAAAAAAAAATCAAAGCTGGGGGATCCATGTTTTTCACTTTCAAACACTCCAGAGCTACAATCATCAAGATGGTATGGTACTGGTATAAAGGAAGGACTAGATCAAGGGAATAGAATTCAAAATCTAGAAATAAACCCTTACATTTATAGTCACTTTCTTTTTTTTAAAGATTTTATTTACTTATTTGACAGAGATCACAAGTAGGTAGAGAGGCCGGCAGAGAGAGAGGGGGGAATCAGGCTCACTGCTGAGGAGAGAGCCCGATTTGGGGCTCGATCCCAGGACCCTGAGACCATGACCTGAACCAAAGGCAGAGACATAACCCACTGAACCACCCAGGTGCCCCTATAGTCACTTGATTTTGAACCAAAGTGCTTGAACAATTGAGAAAAAAATAGTGTTCATAGCCAATTGTGCTGGGACAACTGGATATGCATGTGAAGGGAATGTCTGGGCCCTTACCTCACCCCTGCACAAAAATTAACTCAATTTTTTTTTATAGCTAAACCTATAAAATTCTTGGAAGGAAACATAGGAGTCAATTTTGAGACCTTGGGTTAAATAATAGTTTTTAAGCATTATGCTAAAAGCACAGTTTGTTCATTCAGTGAATATTTTTGAGTATCTTTTATGTGCCTTGCATAATAGTTTAAATAAATAAAAAAATATGTGAAGTTTCAAGTGATGATACACAACTCTAGATTTTCGGGGGCTTTTTAAAATATGATAAGTCTCTTTGGCTATTAGAGTAATTTTCCTTAGAATATTCAGATTGTATATACTTGAAAATAAGTAGAAATTTTCCTTTTTTCTGGCCTTCCTATGGATTGTTTTTAAGTGTAACCTGTTATTTCTCTTTTGCCTTACTAACTAAACCTTTTTGATTTTTACTGGTTGCTCTAGGGTTTACAATACACATATTTATTGTCTGTCTTTAAATAACAATATATTCTTTCATGTGAAAGATAATACACTGAAGTAGTATACTTTCATTTCCCCATTCTTGGCTTTTGTGCTTTTACCATCTCTTATCTTTATTTTATGTTACAGGTGTTAGAGCAGTTTGTATTTTTGCTTTAATTCTCTATTGTCTTTTAAATAAATTGAAAAAGGTGAAAAACTTGATTTATGTTCATCCATGTTTACCACTGAGGATGCTTTATATTCCTTTCTGTAGGTATAGGTTTGCATCTTGTAATATTGTCCTTTTGCCTGAAGACTGTTTTTAAGTTTTTCGGCAGTTTAGGTCTTTCGAAAACAATTTCTCTAAGCATTTCTTTGGTTGAAAACCAGTTTTGGTTCTCTTTTTAAATGACATTTCAGTGGATATAGAATTCTAAGGTGATGGTTTTATTTTCTCCTGAAAGATTAGGAAGTACTTCCATTGTCTTCTGACTTGTATTGTTTCTGATGAAAAGTCAGTAAATACTGTTATCTATTCCTGTGTATAATTTATCTTGTTTTTCCCTTCTGGCCAGTTGTAAGCATTTCTATTTGTCACTTGTCTTTAAGGAGTTTCATTATGATGTGACTTGGTGCGTTCTCTTGGTTTTTATTCTGTTTGGGTTTTCTCAGCCTTTGAAATATATGGGCTTATACTTTTAACTAATTTGCTAAAATTTTAATGTTATATTTGCATATCATTCTCCTTCCAGAGCTCCAGTGACAGGTATAGTGTATTTGATTTCTCTGTTTACCCATATTATTTCTTTCAGGCTTCTCTCCATGCTTCAGTCTGTACAGTTTCTATTGCCCTGTCTTCAGATTTACTGATCTTTTCTTCTCCTGTGTTTATGTACTTTTAAGCAAATCCAGTGATGTTTTATGTCATTTCATTTTTCCATTCTAGATGTTCCCCCATTTCCATCTATATTCATTATGTTTCTTGTTTGTCCTTAAATCCTCAAATATATTTATGCATTCATTTGAAGTCCTTGTCTATTAATTCCATCATCTATCATTGCTGCATCTGTTTATATTGTCTGATTTTTCTCCTGATTAAGAGTTGCATTTTCTTTCAAAAAGTAAGTCCCTATTCTGTCAGCAAGTTACATTACATGTCTATAACCCTTACTTTGTTGAGTTGTCTTTTGTGTCCTGTTCGTGGGCAAAACTTTACTTGCTGTTTTCTTGAGTGAATATTTACAGTGGCATTTGTTTAGCTTAATTATTTCATTTTATTTTATTTAATTTTTAAGTAGGCTTCATGCCCAGTATGGATCCCAGCACGGGTCTTGAATTCATGACCCTGAGATCAAGACCTAAGCTGAGATCAAGAGTTGGACACCTAACTGACTGAGCCACGCAGGCACACCTTTTTACCTTAATTCTAATGCATGGTCTTTGGGTCTCTGGTGAGTGCCCCAGGTATTGAAGGAAGTTCCTGTGAGGATCTGGTATCTTCTAGCTGGTGCACTACAGTCATCCTTCTTGACTTTTGCCTTGTTTCTTAGAATCTCATCGTATACATGTATGGCTTGTATTCAGACAAAGAGTCTAGGGGACTCATTTGTAGATTTCTGGACTTCTCTATAGAACTCCTCCTTTTTAGTATTCTGTCCCACCAACTCCTCTCCTCACTGTGTTCTCAGCAGAGCTGATCTGTCTCCAGGTGACTTCCCCTAGACTGCACCCTTCTCTGCTCTTACCATAAGAGTCTCCACTTGATGTCACAAGGCAGACTTGCACAGGACAGGTATTCTCTGCCATTGGCCTGTGTAGGATATCTATAAGAAAATGAAAAGGGCACAGAGAGTCCCAGAATACACATAGGAAATGAGCATTTAGAGGCTAAATTTTAGAGAATAGAATGAGTTAGATCATTGGTTCTCAACTCAGGCTACATGTGAGGATCAGGACCTCTAGTGGGAGGGATTCCATAGTTTTCCAAGCTCCCTATGTGACTTTGAGGTACAGTTGTGGCTAAGAAGAATTGCTGCTCTAGAGCTGACCGGGTCTCACTTATAATCTTGTTCCTCTAGGTTCTAAGAGACAACCTTACCAGAAGTAGATCTCTTAGGGTTTGGGGGTTTTGTTTGTTTGTTTGTTTGTTTGTTTTGTTTTGACTGCAGCTTAATTCACCCTTGCAAGCTACTGTGTGCTTCTAGTTACCATGGATGGCCAGGGAAGAACAGGGCCGAAGTGATGAGAAAGCCAGTGTCTCTCAGGCAGTTTAAATTTCATAGGGAAGCAGTGGCTGAATACTCAAATTTTAATTGATATGCACAGAAAATTCTGTTGCCAGAATAAGTGTCATTTATAAAGTCTTCACTGCTCAAATGGTAGTGTTTGATGCATGGCAAATGGAGGATTACATGAAAAATTGAAGGATAATGAGAGGTTAGCTTTGGGGGAAGGAATGTCTTTGTTTTTCTCTTCTGATATTCTTTTCAGGTATCCCAGTGCATGTTTTTCTCCACCATGAGGATAGTTCCCTGATATGTAATGATAATCATTTTTAGCAGTGCACACATTAAGTGTCATTGGTGTTAAAAGGGAGACGTGTAATATTTTACATTTATTTTTAGGCACATTTCCCATGCATGGTAAGCATATGCACCATGGTAAATGTATCACTTTTTTCACTCATTTAGTATGCATTTATTTAGCATGTACTATGTGCCAGTTAAATTCTAGATGCTTGGGAGACATCAGTGAACCAAATGGAGAAAAATTCCTTCCCTTTTTGAGCTTTTACTTTGTAGCAACGTTCAGAGGGGACAAAGACTAAATAATAAAACTAAATTATGCTGTATGGCATAAGGCAAGGAATGCTGTGAGGAAAAAAAAGAGCAGGGGGTAAGTGATGGTGTCAGTGGCCTGCAGTTTTCAGGGTAGTGGGTGAGGAGTATACCAGGAGGATGGTGACATTTGAGCAAAGTCTTGAGAGGAGTGAGAGCATGCAATTCAGTTTCTCAGGAAAGTGTGTCCTGGTGAGTGCAAAGATTGGCAGAAGAATGGTCAGCAGGTTCCCAGGAGTAGCTGGCAGTCCATGGGCTATAGACAACTGTGGTCCATAAAAGAAAAGTCAGCTAGAGAGATAACAGGGGCCTGGCCATCAGTGCCTGTGTAGGGATTTTGATTTTTTACTTTGCATCAGATAGAGAGCCATCAAAACAAGAAGTAACAGAACCACCAGGAAAGGGCCATGGGGGCTGCTGTGTTTAGGAGATCCATGCTGAGGCTGAAAGCTGGGGCCCAGGGTCCAGGCTAGTGAAGTAATCCAGGAAGAAGAAGGGATGGGGCAGGTTGACAGGGACATCTCTGAGGGTAGAGCCCACTGACTTCTGTGATGGACTTCGGATCTGAGAAAGGGGAGTAGAGAGTGACTCCAGGCCATGCTCACTCCTTCTGAAGTTCACCATAGATGGCATCTATTAATTTATTACGGTGATTGAAAATTTTATTTCTTTTGCTTTTGGGCATTTATAACATAATTTACTATATTCTGAAAATCATACTGTATTTAGATTATTCTTCTCATTTGCAGAGTGATAATATCCTTATTTATGTGTTCAAGATTTCACATTTGATTTCCGGGATAAAGATTTTAAATAAAACTGTAGTTCAAAAGTAATTTCAGTTCCTCCAAGTTAAATTATTTAAAATTCAATAAGTAGATTATTTGGGTCATTTTACCTCACTTAGCGCTTTACATTAAAATTTTCCTGTTTAATGAATGCTTAATAAGTAAAATTTGCTAATCAAATTGTCAGACTCTGTTAAATGACTTGTTGAAATGTTTATTTAGCAGTTATTCCTGACTTTTTAACATTGTGTAATGCTCTCCAGTCCAGTTTTTTCCTGGTAATTGTGATACGTGGCAATAGATAAAAATTATTTTAAAAAAATTCTCTAAGTGAGCTCATTGTGGACAATTCATAAAATATAAAAAGTTTAAAGAAGCAAAAAATATAAAATCAGCCATAATTTTACCTTTCCAAGACAACTACTCTTAATGGTATTATTTCCTTTCAATCTTTATTTCTGTGCTTATTTGTATGAATAGTTGACATTTGGGGTAAATATAATTTTGTGATTTCCCCTTACCCCCCACTTCCCACTTAAGATCACAGTGAAAGCTTTTCTTCCTGCTTTGTTAGAAATGTATTGTATCATCCTAAGAGCTGAGTGATGTAATGAGATTTAATATTCATTCACCTATTAGAAATTTTGGTTATTTACCTCTGAAAAATTATATATAGCATTGCATTAGAATAATGGTGCATAAAAATCTGTCTGGTATTTTAGGTTATTTTCTTAGGGTACAGTCCCAGAAGTTAAGTGACTAGTTTGGAGAGTAGAAACATTTTGATGGTCTTTATACATATTATGGTGTTGCTTTCCAGTAATTATGCTAATAAAAATAATAGTAGTTAACATGACTGAGCTCTTAGTAGTTCCAAGCACTACTCTTAGTGTTTCTGATGTTTCTTCTCGCTAAATCTTCCCCAAAACCCTACATTGTGGGACATGTGCTTTATTCCTGCTTTACTGCTAGAAAAACTGAGCCCAGAAAGATGATAAAGGCAGAGCCAGGATTCATGTGATCTGTCTCCTTCTGCATCTGCTAGTTGTGCTGCTTTGCAGGGCATGAAAGCACCTTAATGGTTCAATCCCAGGTACCTACTATTGTAAAGTTCCCATTTAAAAATCTCATTAATTTTTCTAATACATGGTTTCTTGTTTGGGCTTACTTGCCTTGGAATATTAATGAAAAGTTATTTAAATACATATTAACCCTTTGTATTTCTTATTTTGTGCATTGTCTTTTCATGTTCTGAAATTGTTATTAATTTGCTGTGAACTCTTTATACGTTAAGGAAATTAGCTATATTGTGTCAAATTTGTTACAGATGTTTTGTCCAGGTTTGTGGTTTGCTTTTTATTGTAATATTTTGATTTTCAAGTTTTGAGTTTGGTAGAAAATACAGTCAAAGTAGATTAATTTTGTTTCTTTTATGATTTCTCCTTTTGCTTTGAAATGTAGAAACATCATCTAGAAAGTTGATATTTCTATCTACATTTTTCCTTAATCATGAGATTTTGTTTGGAATTGTGTTAAACTTATAAATCAATTTGGGAATAACTGACATTTAAAAAATAGTCTTGCCATACACAGCAAATCTCTTTATTCAAATCTTTGTCACTTTTAGTGCCTCTTAATGAAGACTTAAGAGTCATGTGGCTAAAAGAGTTATGACAAACAATATAAAGAAAGTATTAGTGTTTTAGAAATGAAAAAGAAAGAGCAGGACAAGAGAGGTTATCTGTTTCAGAGCAAATGTCTACAGATTCACTGATGGAGACTGTATGTTTTTACTCTAATTTCAAAGAATGATTTTTTTTTTCCTGCAAGAGATTTATTATAGGCATTTCTGTATCTCATAAATTGAATATAGTGCATGATTTTCTGTTGTGTCTTGGGTTTGTTTTTATGTGTTAATTTGTATATTCTGTTAAAGAAGGGAAAATATGTAGTTACAACTTATAAATATATTTGTTAGAAATTTACATATCCATCAGATCAACTTTAGTTTCCCTTTTCTAAGAAATGCATGGGGCTTAAACAAGGGAGAGGTTTATTTCTCTCTCGAATTTTTAAAAAAATATTATTTATTTATTTGACGGAGAGAGAGAGAGACAGTGAGAGGGAACACAAGCAGGGGGAGTAGGAGAGGGAGAAGCAGGCTTCCTGCCCGGCAGGGAGCCTGATGTCATACTCCATCCCAGGACCCTGGGATCATGACCTGAGCTGAAAGCAGGCAGACGCTTAACTGACTGAGCCACCCACGTGCCCCTGCTCTCTTAAATTTTAAGAGGCAGGTTGTCCAGGGCTGGTGTGGTGGGTCCGTCATCACTAGAACTCAGGCTCCATGTGACTCATTGCTTTACCTTCTGCAGTGCCTCTTCATGGTCCTAGTTGGGGGCTGTTGTTCAACTGCCGTGCGTCTCCACATGCAGGAAGGAGGGGAGCTGAGGAACGCAGGACAAATAATATAAGTTCAGTTTTCTTTAAAGGTTTCTGAAAGTTGCTTTGCAATACTTAACACTGCATCTTGTTGGCCAGAACTTTAGGCCCGTGGGACAAGATACAATGTCTTGTGCCCAGCTGAGAATCAGGAGTTGTATGAGTAAGGAGAAATGGGAGAATGGATACTGAGCTAGTTAATAAGCCATCTCTGCTCCACCTCATTTTTATTTATTTAGGTTTGTGTCTGTCTCTGTCACAGTCTCTCTCTCTAACATTTATGTGTAATTAAAGGAAAGGCAACATTTCTAATATTAATTAGAAAAATAATTCCTTATGTTCTTTAACCCTTGAATGCAAAGTTTTTATGATGATACATTATTGGGCTTGGGAAGTACCTTTGACACTATTAACCTTGACGTCAGCCAGTGTATTCTGTGGGCAGAGCTGGACTTGTCTGGGAGGAGACCAGACTTGAAGGAGCCGTAACTTCTCATTCTGCTCTGTTGTGAAAATGCGCATGTCTTGGACTGAGAGTTCACTCTTAAACTCTTGGGACCATCCTGAGAAATAGTCCCATAGGAGGAAAGACTTTTGTATTTTAGGAAAAGAACATTCTGTACTGTGTCTAAATTGAATTTAGAAAGAGAGGTATTTCTGACTGGCAAAATTCTGGAGGACAAATATTGTATCCTTATGAATTGCTTGGCACAGATCCATGTCTATAAGGCCCTTAATAAATGTTTCGAAGGGCAGCAATATGATAATGGCAGGACAGAAACTATGTTTAACTCACAGTTTCAACTCTACTTGTAACTTCATGAATGATTGCATTTAAAAGTACATATTGTGTAGTTAAATGCTAGGTAATTTATGCTCAAAGTTGTGCTTTTGATAAAATTGTGTCCTCTATAACCTAGAATGTATTCTTAAAATGCTCTGACTTTTCTTGGCTTCCAAGACTTAGAACTGAAATAACAGGTGACTTTCTTGTTTCCATATTTGGGTGTCATTTCATACCATGTAAGGGTTAACCGAAGAAAACCATTGATGTAAATTTTGCTTTGTACATTTTACACTGTTTTTCAACTCACTTGATTTTATAGATCGCTTGATTTTCCAAATTATAAGTTATAGTTGACCCTAAAACAACATAGGTTTGAACTGTGTGGGTCCACTTATATGTGAATTTTTTTTGATAGAGCACAGTACTATAAATGTATTTTCTCTTTTTCTTTATGATTTTCTTAAAAACACTTTTTTTCTCTATCTTTATTGTGGGAATACAGTATGTAATACATACACAAAATATGCGTTAACTAACTGTTTATGTTATTGGTAAGGCTTCTGGTCCATCATAGGCTATCAGTAGTTAAGCTTTGGGGGAGTCAAAGGGTATACATGGATTTTTGACAACATGGGGGTTGACACCCCTAACCCCTGCATTGTTCAAGGATCGACTGTAGTTGAATTACAAATGCATCAGTATTATAGTCTCAAAGATGTAAATCACTTTGTTTTGACCAATTTTGAAAATTGAAAAAAAGCTAATGAAAAATTCACTGTATGTGAGATTTAGCTGAAATTTTTCATTTTTGATCTTTGAAAATGTTCATGTAGTATAATTAGAAGGGCTTTCTGCACATGTAATTATTTCATTATTAATTGTTATTTTATACTTATAATTCATCCAATGAGAACTAAAGTATTAAGTCTTCAATGCAAAACTTGAAAAAATGTAAGAAAATTTTAGAACTCCTTTGTTCTTTTAACTCGAAGATACTTTCTTGTTTTGGTCCACTTTCAAAGAAGGGACATACATTTATTTATATACCTATATAACGTATATTTTATAATATGCTGATTGTACATATGTGTTTTACATATTATGTAATACATACTACATATACTATACATTATGTATTGTACATGTGTACTATGTTTGAACATACACGCATCTCTATACAGTCTGTTGCAGGTGCACACACACACATAAGCTGTGAGTGCCACACCGTCCTGCTTGATGACGTCTTTTATATGCTTTTAACACAAAATTTTTGTGTCTCAAATTTATTTTCCATAAGCTAATAATTGAATACAATAAGTAATGTTTAGGCATTTTGCTCTTCAAGAAATAAAGAAATAGTTGGCAAACCTTTTATGAAAATACTCTGACTTCTAAATGCGGTATTTTTAGAACTTCCATGACCTCTTAAGGAATTCATTTTCTAGTGTACTACTAACAATACTTTTGCAAAGTATTCTAAAAATATATTAATTAGGGTGTAATAGCCTTTCAAATGAGTTATTATGGGTTTGTATAAACGATAATTTGAAAAAGTTCACAAATCTGGTGTGAAGAACTATGGTTATTGTCTGACAATTAACAATTTGAAATATATCTAGTTTTACACATTTTTTACGTTAAAAGAAAGTGATGCAAAATCAGTCAAAGAAAAGTACTTTCTTAGGAATTCATTAACTGTAATAGACTTCATTACCTGTAATTTGGGGACACGGGAAAGCACTCACTGAAAGAGCTGTGAAGTGCCATGTTGGGTCACATCAGCCTGCTGGTAGCTCTCTGAGGTTGTGTCTCAGGGGCGCCTGGGTGGCTCAGTGGGTTAAAGCCTCTGTCTTCCGTTCAGGTCATGATCCTGGGGTCTTGGGATGGAGCCCCACATGGGGCTCTCTGCTTGGTGGGGAGACTGCTTCCCCCTCTCTCTCTGCCTGCCTCTCTGCCTACTTGTAATCTCTGGCTGTCAAATAAATCAATCTTTTTAAAAAATTACAAAAAAAAAGAAAAAGAAACCAGGGGTTTTGGGGCTGGGGGAGGGGTATGCTTCCCTTTGTTTATGTTCTCTCAGAGGATTAGGGTTAAGGGGGAGCATCCCTGATTTTCCTGTGTGACCTGTATTGTAGACATCATTTGTAAGAGAATGAGGAGTCCTAGTGAGCCTCCTTAGATCTCTGGCGGGAGCTCACTGCGAAGCCTCTGAACACGGGGCAGCAGTTGCTCTGACCTGGTCAGGAAACCTGGTCTCTGGGGCTGTCATTGGGGCGCCCGATACTGAAGTCACGTTCAACATTGCACAAAACTCTCGACTCTTGGAGTTGTAGAGCACCAATGTTTTTAACCTGTCGTTTGTGGGCCTCATATCCTCTTCATTATTTTAGCTTCTTTTGTTTGATTTACTGCATCTCCTCTTGAGCTGAACCTGTGAGGGTTTCATGACCAAATGCATCATGTTCCTTAGAGGAGGAAGTCAAGTAATGGTCTGTGTTTCAAACCCTCTTCCTGATGAGTCTCATCACTTCTGCATGCTTTCTGCAGGAACTTATTGAGCCTGTTTCATTAAGAGATGGCCCATGACCAGGTAGGGAGCCACGAATATGTCACCTTTCGTGACTCATAGCTCAGGGCCTGTCACCTCTGGAGCAGGTTGAGTTATTATCTTCAATGTGTAACCTGTAAGTTGTCGGTGTTGATACCCACCACTCTTCCAATAAGGTTCTCACCTTTTTTATGATACATGGTCTATTAGCTTTGAATTTTACCACCACCAAATGCTTTCTTTTCTTAGCACATCTGGAGAATTCCTTGTACATTTCTTCTCCTAGGTCCTCATTAAATAAGACCTTTTTTCTGGCACCTGACACTATAGCTGAAATTGCTCTTTTCAGAAAACAAACTCCCTGTTATGCTACCTTGAGCCAAGACTAAATGTTTTTTCTTAGTCTGAAGGTAATTCATTTTGTATTTTGTTTATTGGTTCATATTTTGTGCCCCTTTTTAGTGGAAAAGCCTACCAGGGTGTTTAAAGAACCAATTTGTTTCCTTAAGTTATAGTTTTAGGCCATTTTTTGTCAAAAAAATCATTTATCTTTCAAAGTATTTCAGTAAGATATTATGATATTTGTGTCGCTATTTATAGTATTGTTTTTGCCTAGAAGATAGGCTAAGTTCGTATAGTATACCCACTATTGATATGACTCAGGAAAATACATTTTTTTCCTCGTATTTTAGGATAATAAAACTGTCGACTTTCCAGAACATACAGGAAGAAGGAAGGATTAGATAGGAAGGTAGGAGATAAGAAATGTGAGCGCCTGTGGAAAGTTTAAAAATTCGCTCATGTTCTGAAGAGGGAAAGGCTTCTGCCTGTCTTTCAGAAGGTCTGAATCCAAAGGCCAAGAAATAGAGCAAAGTAAGTGGAATAGTACTAAAGGTGCTTAAATGGAAAATCCATTTCTTCT
This sequence comes from Lontra canadensis, assembly GCF_010015895.1. Lineage (NCBI taxonomy): Eukaryota > Metazoa > Chordata > Mammalia > Carnivora > Mustelidae > Lontra > Lontra canadensis. Next base: position 12,801,918 of record NW_022631039.1, on the reverse strand, counting down.
GGGTGAATAACTTATTCTGTGCTTTCCTTTCTGGAAAAAAAAATCAGTAGTACATATTAGAAATTCTTAAAAGTGTGAGCCTTTTATGCAGTGATTTGTACATCTTGGAATTTATTGTAGGAAATAATACCAGTTAATAGCCAGCATCTCTGTATTGCGTGCCATGTTTTAGGCACTGTTGTGTTTTATATATTTTAACTTAGCTACCTCCTTATAATCCTGTAGGGGTAGTACTGTGCTGTTCCTTTTTTTGATGGGGGAGCGGGGAGCCTAAGTAACTTCTGTAGTATCACAAAGCTAGTGAATGGTGCAGCCAGAATTTTATTCTGGCTCTGTTATATCCAGAGATGTGTATTAAAAAAAAAAAAGTGAAATATTTAAAAAATTGAATCTATTTATATTTCTACAAATAGAAGTTACTGTTAAGAGGAGAATCATATGATTTTGTGAGGACATTAAAAGGTATCTTGTAGAAGACAACTTCCATAATGCTAAACCTGAAAAAAGTGTAATGCCCTTTTAATAAAAGAGGTATTAATGCACATACACTGGAATGCAAACATTGTATGAATCAGAAAAACACCTAACAGAATAATAATGGTATTGATTACTCAGGATGTTGGGATTGTTGGTGATTTTATGTGTGTGTTTCTATTTTCCAAATATTTTTTTATTGAGCATGTGATTCTGGGTTTGGCAAAAAAGTTATTTAAATTACTTTAATTAGATTAAAAGTTTTACTGATGTTTTTGTCATTATGCTAGTTAGGTAAGTAAAGATAATAGATATCAAGATATCACAGTCTCTTCTGGAGCCCTCCTTGTGGGTATTACATTATGTCTGACCTGTCTTCTAGAACAGTGATCTTGTGAATGACATGGTTTCAGGACTTTGACCAATTCATGGCGTCCTTCTGTGTTCCTCCAGAACATCTGGATAAATGCTGCCTGGTTCCACTAATTTCTCTGTGTGTAGTTAGTCAAGAGTTAGGAACATTCTGTGCTGTTTAGGTAGCCATTGGATGGTTATTGCATTAGTACAGTATTTTTTTTTTTAAGAGATTCCTTTTTTTTTTTTTTTTTTAAAGATTTCATTTATTTGTGTGTGAGTGAGAGAACGAGCGAGCAGAAGTGCCCATGAGCTGAGGGAGGGCCAGAGGGAGAGGGAGAAGCAGACTCCTGGCTGAGCAGGGAGCTCAACGGGCCGCCCCAGGACCCTGAAATTATGACCTGAGCCGAAGGCAGCTGCTTAACTGACTGAGCCACCCAGATGCCCCTGCACTGGTATAGTATTAATAGGACCATAGTTGTGCAGATAGCCTGTATGGCATTTAACTTTGCCATGTATTGTACAGACTGTACCCCTAACACTGTTAAAGAAAACTGATTGGAACATAAGGGGTTGTTTTGCCTGAACTTGGAGATTTTAGTGTAAGTTTCTTGCCTTGTTTTAAAAGCAGTTGAAGCAAATAGCCTACCATATACTGTAGTTCTGATATATTTGACCCCCTTAGTTTAAAATTCGGTTTGGCTATGAGAATTGCTCCAAGGTTTCCTTAAAAACTGAAATATTAAGGGTGCTCTTTACTGTTACCCCTGTTCAAGTGGGCATGTCGATTGTTTATCTAACCAACGTACCAGCAGTTAAAGAACCTTTATGTTTGGATAGCATGTCTGAAATGGCCTTCTGGCCTGTGTACTTTCTTATTTGACCTTGTGCTGCCCTGGTTGTTAGATTAGTTCCTTGTTGCTACCATAACAAATTAGCACAAATGAACAACACTTATTTATTATTTCACAGTTCTGTAGATCAGAAGTCTAGATACGACATTGGTCAACTATTTCCTCTGCTTAGAGTATCACAAGGTCCAAATCAAGGTGCCAGCAGGGCCAAGTCCTTTCTTGGAAGCTCTGAAGATGAATCTGCTTCCAAGCTAATTCACATTGTCTGACTTCAGTTCCTTGAGGTTGTTGGGGTAAAGCCATTTCCTTGCTGGCTTTCAGTGGGGGCTGAGCTTTGCTCCTAGAGGCTGCCCCCTTTCCTTCTCATGTTTCCTATGTGGCTCTCTCCAGAAACAGCAGTTTGAGTCCCATTCAAGGGACTCTCTGCTTTAAGATTAAATTAGGCTCACCCATATAATCCAGGATAATCTCCCTATTATTCTACAAAATCCTTTTCAGCTTTTAAAGTAATATATTCAAAGGTTTCAGGGGTTAGGGCGCGACTGTCGTTTGGGTGCTGCTCTTTTTTACAGTGTTTGTTTGTTCTCTTATAAACCTGTTGCTTCTATATATTAACTGTTGTGTTCTTCCCAGTAACAGGCACCCAGAAATTAAGACAATCAGTCCTGACACAAGATTTGGTAGAAACTCGTAGAGGATTTGTGTTAAATACTTATGTTGGTATTTTAGGACTTTTTTTTTTTTTAAGATTCTATTTATTTATTTGACAGACAGAGATTGCAAGTAGGCAGAGAGGCAGGCAGAGAGAGAGGAGGAAGCAGGCTCCCTGCTGAGCAGAGAACCCAATGAGGGGCTCAATCCCAGGACCCTGGAATCATGACCTGAGCTGAAGGAAGAGTCTTTAACCCACTGAGCCACCCAGGTGCCCCGTATTTTAGAATTTTTAAAGGAAAGTAGAACTGGTAGAGGTGGAAAATTAGGCTTTATATAGATGGAAGCACTGGAATGGGTCCTTTCAGGCTGTTTTGGGTTTTGATATTGCAAGGATTGAGGAGTTAATACAAGGTAGGAAGAGCTTGATCACCTGAACAAATACAAGGTAGGACTGGGCATGGTGTGTTTGTGTGGCAGCAAAAGGGCTCCCTTGACTTAATTAAGAAGTAGCAGGAAGTAATATATACACATAGTGGAAGGTTTGGACAATCATGCAATGGAATCTAGGTATCATTTCCAAAATGGGAGACCACTTTGTTGTGGAGTGAGAAAGTAAAGTGAGGAAACTAGTGTAAAAATTAGTGTTGGAGCAATATGCTGGGTGGACTGAAGGTGGGCAAGGTGGAGTTAGGATGGATGGTCAGGTGCTATTGTCATTGGGGGATGGGGTACCCAATCTGGACCATCATCACCAAGCACCTTCTTACTTTGTTCATCTTAAATATCAATGTCGTGAGAGTTTTACAGTTTTAAAGCAGAGGGGAATTCATTAATTCCTTCATTGATGGTGCTTTTGGTTTTATTGTATACAGTAAATCTCTCTCTCTCTCCCTCTTTTTGGTAAGGCTGTGATGTCAGTAAGAGTGATGAACTTTTCTCCTTTGTCAGACTTGTAATGCTTCACGTACTTTTCCAGTAGCCGTCTTCAGAGCCCATTCAGAATAGAAAGAATTGCTTTTTCTATTTGAATATGAAGAGCTGAAATTCAGAAATCTGAAGTTATTTTATCAAGATCATTCAGCATGTCAGTGTCATAAGAAGCAAAATTCGGAGCTTTAATTCTGATCCAGTGCCCTCTCCCCGCAGCTATTCTTAGAGATAAGTTGAGAATCTTCAGGCGGCACACTTAAACTAAGCTGAATAATCTTCCTGCTAAATAAATACATGTATATATTTACTAGTTTTTAAGGAGATAACTTATCTGTGAGGCATACAGTAAATACTTTGGCATTCTTTGGGTGCAGGGACTTGAGCATCTTGCTGCCCCCGTGCTCGTTATGGGGTATGGCTGCAAAAGGAGTCATGATAGGCTTATTAAATCAGTGATTGATGATTGGGATTACCTGGGCTGACCTTTGAAGGCTGCTGCTTTCTGATCCTCGTCTAAACTGCCAGAGGCCGGAGGGTGAGTTGACATCCTGGAGCAACCCCACCCGGATCACCGATGTCTGGGGTTGAAGGCTTGAAGGCTCACAGCGCCCTTTATAAAACACAGTCTTGTTTTAAAATAATTTTTTTTCATTAATTCTGTTTGGGGAGATGGAGATTCACAAGTTTTCACATCAGAAAGTGTAAATAGCCCTTTCTAAGGAGATCTGATTAGTTTGTTAAATTCAGACTAGCATTTTAGACATGACTTTACTAAAGGTTACTGGCACTCTTCGGCTCTAAAATTTCATTTCAAAGTAAGAGGTCCCTAAGGGCTAGTTTGACTTATTTAATTATACCATACAGAACGCTGGTAATAGTTTTATAAAAACCCTCTTCGAGGCAAATTTGTAATTTAATACAAAGTGGTAAATTGGTATACCTTTAACATTTGTATCATGAGACAGATGATGTAGATCAGGATTAAGTAAAGGGAAAAATTTATGGTATCATATTTGAACTAGAAATGACAATATTTGTATAGTTTTGAGAAAACCTGAAGATCTGAAAAACAGCATATGCAGCTGACCTGAATGACGTAATTTTAACGAGCCAGCAAGTACTGCAGAAGCAGCTGTGAATCGTAAGTGAAACCGTGTATTTTCTTCCTAGTGAACAGTTTTTGTGTTTCTATATGCAGTGAAGTGTGTTAAGTACCGGATCCTGGAGGATGTTGGCTGTGCCATCACAGGGCTACTAACCTAGTAGGGGAGGAGACCTAGGGCAGAGATTTCTGAGGAGAGCTCTCTGTGGGCCCAGAGTCCGCGGCACACAGGAAGTTACCAACAAGTGTTGGATTAGTGAATGCAACTGGCCCTTTTTCTTATCTTGTCTGTGTGATGAACAGCTGCTAGTCTTTTGAGATTATCTAAGATGTAAAAGAGGCCTGGAGAGAATCTTCTTTGACCTTTCACTGTGTTTATCCCTGATGGTATGAAGCTCTCACAGCACTAACAATACCCCAAAGGGTGTAATGCACCAGAATTAGTACAGAATGGGCAGGCCTGGGGCACCCAACCTCCCAGAGCAGGATGACAACTTGTTAAGTGTCAGAAATCAGAAGACAGGAGTTAGTTTTACTCCAGTGACAGTAACACATGTGCCCCACCCATCCCCCCCTCTCATGTTCTTCGCTTTAGCAGGTACCTAATCAATGTTCAGGAATAGTGTAGGGAGAGCATTCTAGTTCAAAGGAAACTTTTTTTTTTCTTTAACTGTGCTTGCTGTTGTTATCATAAATTACTGCATTTCTAATATCGTCTTTTACTTTTTTTACATTCCCTTGCAAAAGTCCACTTTCCTTTCACTAGGTTTGTCTGATGATAGGCTTGTGAGTTTCTGCAGTAAAGCTCATTCATTTGCATAGCTGAGAATCATACCATTGTCTTGTGTCCCCCTCTTTAGGAAACATGTCCTTCTCCCTTTTACCAGTTGATGGCCTCCAAATTTTCTGTCACCTGTGACTCGCTTATCTATACAAGATGAATTTATTTATTCACTTGTTCATTAGGTATTTAGTGAACAACTAGGAGCCAGGAATTATTTTAGGTGTGGGAATAAGCTGTTTTATAATTCAGACCTGGTGCCTGTCCTTACAGATAGAACAGTCTGATAGAGAAGGCAGATGATTGCACCATTAATTAGAGGGTAATGTGATGGAACTGTCATAGGGGACAGATAGAAGACTTAGGGGGTTTAGGAAAAGAGATAAAAAGTTATAATGGAAACCCTTTGATATCAGAAAGCTCTGAGAACATGTAACCTATCCGTGTCAGTTAAAAAACACCAACAACAACCAAAAAGCCCTTAAAGTTTCCAAATCACAATCTGTTATGGGTATATATTGTCAAAAGAGACTTGAATGGACTTTTGACTTAATTAAAAAAAAAAACAGATGTGGGGCGCCTGGGTGGCTCAGTGAGTTGAAGCCTCTGCCTTCAGCTGAGGTCATGATCCCAGGGTCCTGGGATTGAGCCACGCATGGGGCTCTCTGCTCAGCGGGGAGCCTGCTTCCTCCCCTCTCTCTCTGCCTGCCTCTCTGCCTACTTGTGATCTCTCTCTCTCTGTCAAATAAATAAAATCTTAAAAAAAAAAAAAGATGAAAAGCAAACATTAGGTTTTTTTTATATATTTAAAGAAAGAAATGGAAGAAATCAGGAAGATGCTTGTATTTTGGCTACTGAAAAGGCATACTTTATAGCCTTTTCCTTTTTTCTCTTTATTTTTATTTTTTAAGTAAGCTCTGTCCTCATTGTGGGGCTTAACTCACAACCCTGAGATCAAGGGTTGCATATTCTACCATCTGAGCCAGCCCGGCACCCCTGGTTCTGGCCCATTGCAGACTGATAAATGATGATTCAGCACATGAGTGTGTAACTCAAACCACATGGAACCCAAACTGGTATATACTCTGATCATATTCACTGATGTGTCACAGCAAAGTCAAATTGCCACAAAGTGTGTCACAGCAAAGTCAAATTGCCATAAAGTTTCTAAGTGTTATTCTTAATTTCTGTTCTGACAGTGTGCAGACTGGCACCAGAGCTAGGTCACATTTCTCAGCAGCAGGTCTGCAGTGTAACTGGGTGATTAATTTCATCTATACTCTAACATAATTTAAGTCTCTTTGTTCTAATGTTGTCATCACCAAGCAGTCTTACAGTTGTGCGTTTGGTTTTCTACTCACTTTTATGGCCACAATTTTGCAGTGATTATGGGTCTAGGCCTCGCTGTCAGTCAACAACTTGATATCTGTACCAGTTTGTCTCGTCTGAGTCTGGATTCTCATCTTTGCCCTGTGATTCCATCAGAGGGATTGAAATCCTGCAGTGCCTGACCTGAGTCTCTATGGTCAACACATCAGCTTTGTTGACAACATTGATTCATTCATTCAATAAGTATTGCCTGAGAAGATGACATTTGAGCAAAGACCTGCAGGAAGGAAGGGAGTGAACTAAGTGGAGATGTGAGGGAAGGACTTTGAAGAAAGAAGGAACAGCAAAAACCATAGCTCTGAGATATGAGGGGTGGGGTCAAGGTACCACATCATGTAGGGCCTTCTAGAGCATTTTAAAGACCTTGGCTAATAATTATTTGCAATAATTTGGCAAATCATTGTTGAACTTCGAGTAGAGGAAAAATGACAAGATCCTACTTACATTGTAATAGTTGCTTTAATTGTCATGGTGAGAACAGTGTGAAAGGACAAGGATGGAAACGGGAAGATCAGTCAGGTGATTTAAATGATCTACAAGGAAGATACTGAGGTCATTGGACCAGATGGTAGCAGTAGAAATGGTGGTAGGAGGTGTTTGGATCTATTTCAGAGGTCGTGCCATCAAGCTCTGCCGACAAATTAGATATGGAGTGTGTCTGTGTGCTCGTCTACACATGTCCACGTACAAATGTGCCCGTAAAAGAAAAGAAAAACAGAGCCAAGGATGACCTTAGCATTTTTGAACTGAGAAGTTATGTTTCTGCCCACTGAAATGGGGAAACTGAGAGCAGCAGGTTGAAGGGTGACATGTTCACTGTGAGACTCTTAGGTAACCAGGTAGAGTTGTCAGAAGGGCAGCTGGATGTACAAATCTGTGTTCTGCTCTGGAGAGGTCCAGATTAGGGATGTGAATGGGGGCTCATCAGAATAACAATAGGCTTAATGCCAGGGAAGTGGGTGCGGCCCCGAAGGAGGTCTGGGAAGATAAACCAGAGAAGAGGTCTTTTGAATTGAACACTGGACTCTCCAATATTTAGAGATTTGGGTGATAAAGAGGAAACAAGCAAGGAGACTGAGCAGAGCAAGCAGAGTGGCAGGAGGAACGCAGAGGATGGTGTCCTGGGAGCCACAGGAAAGGAGGTCAGCTCTGCGAACTGCTGCTGAGTCCAGTGAGGGACACTGACACTCGAATATTGGGTTCAGCCTTATTGGTGACCTTAGAAGAACTGCTTTTGATGAAGTGATCTTGATGGAAACCTAGTTGGTGTGGGTTCAAGAAGCAGTGGGAAGAAAGAAGTTGGAGATTTCCAAGGAGCAGTTTGTTGTAAAGCGGAGTAGAGAAAAGCAGTAGCAGCTGGAGGAGGGAGTGACAGGCTTTCAAGAGAGGCTTTGAAAATTTTAATGGGAGAATGTTTGTAGGCCCAGGAAGAAAAATCCAGGGGAGAGGGAGAAGTCAACAATAGGGAGACAGAGAGTATAATTGTTGGAATTATGTTTTTGATCTCGTGTACAAAGGCAGGTTTTGGCCTTGGATGGAAGCATGGCCCGTTTATAGTCCCAGGTGAGAGAGCAGAATACACTGTGTGGGGGCAGGCAGGTGGGTAGAGGTGGTGGGTGCTTATGCGGGGGCTCTTCTGATGGCATTTATTTTCTCAGAGAAACGCGAACAAGCTGAAAATGAGATCTGAGGAAAGGCGTACATAATTTTCATCTAGAGGCATGGGAGAGGGGACAGAGCAGACAGTGGGATTGCTAGACAGCACAGGGTCCTGCTTGAGATTTGTGATCATGAATTTAAAGGGAGCCCGGTCAGTATGATTGTGTGTCTTTCTCCAAATACTGTCAGCGGCCTGGGAGCAGAAATGGAGTTCACACATAGAAGAGGGCAAATTATTCTTATAAAGTAGGGTAGGCCTCTCCCTATGGATTCCAGCCACCAGGAGTGGGTTCTGGGCACATCAGGTCATTTTTCTTCTGCCTCTGCCCTCCTTTCATCTAGTGAATTTGTGTTGGGCAGCTTGCTCATTTGCACTCAAGAAGAAAACCTCTTCACTCTGTTTGTTTTAGACCCCATGTCTTCCTTTTCTTCTGAGAGCTTGATAGCATTGTGCCTCCACTCTCTGAGTATGGTCTATAACTGTGGCTGGTTGCTGAGAGAGTAGAATTAACTCAGTAGTGTCCCCCGTACCAGCAACCTGGAAAATGCTTTTATGGCTGCTGTCTGTACAATGTCTTTCTGATTGCAAAGACCTCTGTTCTTGAAATGGGCCAGGATTAATCCTTGTCACCTCTCTTTTCTCTTAAAGTCACATGCCTGATAAAGGGATGGCTTCTGAAACAGGTAGTGTCACCATGGAAGCCATATGTAGAGTTAGTTTGTCTTCCAGTGCCTTCCCCTACATGCCCTATTATTTCCTGTCTCAGTTGCTTTGTGGCTGACTTCTCCCTGGAGTTCCCTAACTCCCTATTCTCTGGCCAGTAAAAAACTATCACATTTAATGTAATAATTTTTCCTATGTAATTTTGTTCACTTAAATAAAATTTAAGTTTTACCAAGGACTTAAAATGGGGTTGGGATAGACATTAATGAGACAGTAATATACCCCTGCTCTCAAATAACTCACATTTCAGCCTTTATAGGATTTGTTATTTTTACCATTCAATTTTACATTGTAGGACTTATCACGGACTTTTGTTACAATATCTATTTCACTGTACTGGCAATATTTTTCATCTATTAGAGAAAATTTTTTAAAGTCATTGTTTTGCCCTATGATTTGATATAACTTCCATTTAATAACAGTTGTTTTTAGGTTGAGATTTTATCAGCCTCTTTTTTATACCTTGTATTTTCCCCGGATTCAGTAATGTGAGTATATGTATTCTCTATATATTTGGATTTTTTTCATTGTCTGCGGATAGTTACTTGGTGGAATTTTAATTTTAGTTGCTATACTTTCCTCCATCACTTTGCTCAGGAATGCTGGATTAAATGGTTGCTTTCATTTCTCTTTTTTGCCATCATGATTGTTTCCTACAGTCCCATTTATTTTTGTCAGGTTTTCCTTCATGCCATCAATCTGTCTCATTTGTGTACTGGTTCTGTTTCTTCTTGTTTTTTTCATGGCTGCACAGAGCCATGGATGGTCTTTTATTTGCTTGATTTTCATTCTTGATGCATATACAAACCACTGGAGTATGCATTTTTGAATCCCATATATGTCTTCCAGATTTAGCTTTATATTATTATGGAGTTATTTGTCATTTGGGCAGATCTGAAAGTCTTTATTCTTGAGACTTTTCTCTACTTACCTTTTTTAATGTTCACATGGAAGGTTGTCAGTTAAATTGCTATAGATCTATCTTCAGTTTTAGTATTACATAATTACATAAATGCTACTCTTAATAGCACACCTTTGGTCTGGTATTGATGTTGCTAGTGGTCATTGACTCTGTTATTTTGCCATTTATAGTGAATCTGTGTCTTCATTTTTTTTTTTTTAAGGTTTAGGTTTTATTTATTTATTTGAGAGAGATCACAGAGAGGGAGAAGCAATATCACCACTGAACAGGGAGTCTGATTCAGGGCTCCATCCCAGCACCCTGGGATCATGACCTGAGCTGAAGCAGATGCTTAAACGACTGAGCCACTCAGATGCCCCTGAGTGTATGTCTTTAGGCGATTATATTTCTTTTTCACAGAAATTTGTTACATATACATTTCTGTTATTGTGTCTGTTATTTATTAAATGCCCATAATGTGTTAGGCACATAAATAATGGTAATACCATAGTGAATACGGTGCCCTGTAAGAATTACATTCAGCTGTGGGAGACAGACAATAAGCAAGTAAATACAACACATTGTAGAATGATAGTGTGCGAAGACAGGGCTGAAGACATGGGGCTTGGTGAGGGAAGACCTCTTGGGAGAGGTGCCATTCAAGCAGAGAGCTGTTTGATGTGATACAGTGAAGGGTGTTTTAGGGAAGGGAGCAGCAGTGGGGAGGCTCTGCAGCAGAACTAGTGTGGAGTGTCTACAGAGCAATGGGAAGTTTGGGGGCTGGATGGTAGTCAGCCATTGTGTGAATGGAGGAAGGTGAGGTTGGAGATGCAGCGGGGGCAACCAAGGGCCTAACAGGGCACAGGGAAGGGTTTGAATTTTATTTATTTATTTATTTTTATTTTTATTTTTTTAAAAGATTTTATTTATTTATTTGACAGAGATCACAATTAGGCAGAGAAGGAGGCAGAGAGAGGGGGGGAAGCAGGCTCCCTACTGAGCAGAGAGCCCGATACAGGGCTCGATCCCAGGACCCTGGGATCATGACCTGAGCCAAAGGTAGAGGCTTTAACCCACTGAGCCACCAAGCGCCCCTTGAATTTTATTTTAAGTGGAGGAATGATCCTTAAGGTGGAGGATTTTTAGTAGAGAAGGGTTGTGAGCTTGTTTGCTAAAAAACCAAAAACCAAAACACACAAAAACAGGAATACTCCCTTTCATTACCACAAGAGAATTATCTGAGTTAGCAGTGGGTGTTACTATAACACAGTGTGTCCTATCCATAGATCGTGTTTGCATTTCTGTTTCCATCCCAACAGCAACTTTGTCTGCTTTCTGCTCTGGGGTCCCCGTGCTGCGTCTTGTTGCCCTTTGTCTGTCAGTCTTCTCCTTGTCTTCACCTCGGTACTCCCCAACATGACTAAGACAGCCTGCATCTGTCCAGTGTTCCCTCATATCCAGACTCAGGCTGGGATGTCGGCAGAAACAGGACAGAATCGATAGTGTTCTTACCACTGTCATCAGGAGGCATGTGGTTTTGACCTATTCCACCACTGGCAGTGTTAGCCGTGATCACCTGGTCACCAGTTCTCCCTTTGTGACTGGTAAGTATTTGAGAGGAGATGCCTCAAGACAGCACCAGTGTTTTGTGCACCATCAAGTTCGCCCACCAACATGAGCATCCACTGATGACCCCCGCCTCAATCAGCCGCTGCTGTGGGGGTTGCCAAATAGTGATTTTAACTTTTTAACTCCATCATTGCTTCCCCATTTATTAGCAGGCATTCTGCTGTAAGGAAGAAATTTCCTTGTCTCCTATTTACTTAGGTGTTTATTTATATCTGTTACCACCATTATTTATTTTGATGCTCAAACTACCCAAGATTCAGTTCATGTAAACCCCTTCAAGTAGGGTCCTGTGAGTTTGACATACTCCCATCCTTCCGAGTACTTCCTTACTTCCTGGAGCAAATACACTTTCCAGGCTCATCTTGTGTTTATTCTGGAATCAACTATTCATTCAGAAGCCATGGTTCCCTTTTAGCAGAAGATAGAATTTAGAAACCAAGACTTAGGCACTGGTGTACTTGTTGCATGTAGGAGTCTAGATTTCTAGGAAGTTATGGCTGCAAACAATTCTAGGATTCATCATTGAAAAGATGACCTTTCAAGTGATACTGAGTGAGGTTGCTTTTGTGACATTCATGAACCATGTTCAGCTCTTTGTGTGTGAGTGAGGCAGGGGTAGAGCACTGGGTATAATTGATACTCGGTTTTCCAGGTGTCTGTGATAGATGGACGGGGACAGGGAGTTAGGGGTGCTTGTAAGAGCATGACTGTGGTGATGGGCCATGGAATCTTAACTGGATAGAGGTTGGGGTAGGATATGGACAGAGGAATGACCAGTCAAGATGCTTTTCTGGTGGGGGCGCCTGGGTGGCTCAGTGGGTTAAAGCCTCTGCCTTCCGCTCACGTCATGATCCCAGGGTCCTGGGATCGAACCCCACATTGGGCTCTCTGCTCCACGGAGAGCCTGCTTCCTCCTCTCTCTCTGCCTGCCTCTCTGCTTACTTGTGATCTCTGTCTGTGAAATAAGTAAATAAAATCTTTAAAAAAAAAAAAGATGCTTTTCTGGTGGACAGTGGATTGGAGGTCTTGATGGAAGCCCGTTCTTGTTTAGGGTGCAGCCCCAGGACTGCCTGTGACAGAGTTCCCATTGTGTAATGTAAGGGCCTTGATAATTGAGCAGGTGAGCCAGGAATATAGCAGAATACTTCAGACCGATTTGGCCAGGGTCACTAGAGTTTCATGATGGAAAAAGGTGACCAAGTTGGGTTGGAGGAAAAGTTCTTAAGAAACAATAACAGAGAGAACTGAGAGAGCATGATGGACGGATCTTCTGTGTGCCTCTTGCATGACTAAAGAACCCGTGTAAGGGAGGAAAGAGTGCCTCAGTGCTACAGTTTCCACCAGCGAGGGGAAAGGGTGCCCAGGAGGTATGTAACTGGTTTTAGCAAGAAGCAGGTAGGGTGGAGTGGTCTGGTAAGAAGAATAGTGTGAATACATTGCCTTACAGGATGGAGGGACTTCAGCAGATGTGATTACCATAAGCTTCTTGAGATAGGGAGATTATTGTGGGTGGTCTGGGTGGGCCAAATCCCATCCTCAAGGTGCCTCTAAGAAGGAGGCAGGGAGGTTAGAGAGTACGATGTGCTGGTGGTAGTGGAGCCAGAGGGACTGAAGAAGCCACTGGCTTTGAAGGTGGAGGAAGGGGCCTGGAATCAGGGAATACAAGAAGCCTCTAGAAGGGCAGGGAAATGGAAACCGCCCTGTCGGCAGCTCTGTCTTAGCCTGGTGAAGCCCATTTTGGACTTCTGTCCTCCATGATTGTGAGGTAGTAAATTTATGTTGTTTTAAGCCACTGAGTTTGTGGCGGTTTGTTATAGCAGTGATAGGAAAATAATCCAAATGGTTTAAGGTTAATTCTTCCAGTTTACAGAAAGCTTGGAATGAGCGGGAAGATCTGGAGCCAGCTGTGGCATACCATCTTCAACGCAGTGGTAGAGGGGGTGTGGGAGACCTACACAGGGTTTCAGGGCACAGTCCAATTTCAGGGACAGAAAGAAGGGATTGGGCTATTTGCAGTGGAGAAGAATTTGAGCATGTAGGGACATGGCCTGTGGTCTATTCCTTAAGGCGTAGTGAGTGGCAGCGTATGGAGGTCAGGAGAATTGAATCCACTCACTGCAAGCAGAGAGTTTTGTGTGGTTAAGAATCTGCATAATGTTTGATAACCTGAGATGCTGAAAGTCCTTGATGTGGCTGAAGTTTACAATAAAACAAACAAAACACAGTAATTTAAGGCATCATGGGATTTTACCTGGGAATGGTGGGCAATCACTTCTCCCAGCTGTGTTGTGGCGACTGTGTCAAGGCCTAGGACCAGCAGCGTGCCTTCCTCCTTCCAAGGGCTTCCTTTGGTTTAACCTGAGGTCTTCCCCTTACACACCTGGAGGGCACCTTAGCAGCTAGAGTGATCCGTGAAGATATTTTTCCAGAGCCATAGTGAAATAGCCTCAGCTCAGCTCTCTCCTGCCCAACCACTCAGGAACTCAATTACACCTAAAATACAGAGCAAAACTCACCTTTGTAACAGTTATCTTCATTTATTCCTCTGAATTTAAAAGAAATGTGTGCATTGTGGAGGTTATAATAACATATAAAGAAGAAAACAGAACTTACTCGCTCACATAATGAGCATTCCTTTTTGGCATACTGCTTTACTGTTTATCTGATGTAGTTTTACATAGTTGAAATCATGCTATACATAACAATCCCATGTCCCGCTTTTTTAAACATATACCACATAGCCATTTTCCCTTCTTTGAAACATTACTTATAAGCAACCATTTTTTAAAAAAAGAAATTTATTTATTTGAGAGTTTCAGAAAACACAAACGGTTGTGGGGAGAGGGAGAAGCAGACTCTGCTGAGCAGTGAGCCCGATGCGGGGCTCAGTCCCAGGACCCTGAGATCATGATCTGAGCTGAAGGCAGATGCTTAACTGACTGAGCCACCCAGGTGCCCCTATAAGCAACCATTTAATGTAAAAAAAATAGTATTCCATCATATACGTAAGTCATAATTCAATATCGTATAGTTTCAGATTTCTGAGTTTTTACTATTATGTAATGAACACCTTTGTGGATAAAATTCTATACCTAAGACTACTCTTTGGGATAGAGCTCTAAGAATGTAATAATCATATAAAAGAATAAGAACTTGTAAGGACATCTTAAAAAGTATTGTTAAATTGTGTTCCCCAAACCCAGCACCAGTTTATACTCGCACTAGTGATTTATATGTAAGTGTCCATTATGTCAGCTGAAAATGACAATGACTTTATTTACAAACATTTTAAAATGATACACTAAACCAAAGAGTCTTAGAAATGACCCATTTCAGCTTGCCTAAGAGCAGGAGTTAGATATTTCTGGTGCAAGAACTGTTTTTGTGGTATCCCACAGATGTTCATTACCTTCCTGCTTAAGCACCTCCAGTGAAAGTTCCTGGATTTTATGTTTTTCTCAGTGGCTAATCCTTATTAAAATTTTAGGGCTTTCTAAGCTACTGAAGGAAAAGTGTCTTTTTATCATACTATTCATCTGTGTGATAACCTATAGAGGACATTTACTGAAACTGTTTCTTGGAATGCCTGTTAGCCATGAGAGAAATAAGTAAACCAAGTTGGGAAGGAGAAGAAGGGATTGAAATTTGGAAGATTCATTCATATTTTATAGAGGAGAAATACATGGGTGGAATGAACAATGGAGGGAAAAGCGTATTCCTGTTTGTGATATTACTGACAGTCATACTTTCAAATAACTACGCATATAAGGAAAATCCTCTATTTCAAGATTACCTTGAATATGAAGTTATCATATGTGCATGACTGAGAAATAAAAATGTAGCCAGGATAGCTAAATTCAGACCTGGAATATTAACCTTTGTTTACTTCATGAGGAATAATTCTAGTGAGTCTATGAAATTATGAATAGATTTATGTGATCACATATTTTCCTGAAAGAATTGCCTTTGCTTCTCTCTCTATAAAAACATAGACAACTATCTAGAAGGTCAAATCTAAATATTATTAAAATTCATTCCTCCCTGAAAAATCCTTATTGTACTGTTGATAATCCCTGTTGAATTTTTATTGGTTTAGAAATGATATGGCTGGTGCTTGGAATTATGCTGTTAGAATGTTCTACCAAAATAGCTCTGCTTCATGTACCAGTGAATGAATCATTCATTTAAGAGTGCAACAAGATCTGACTAATGTGAACTCTAGTCTGGATACTGGATCTGTTCCCGACTGTCAGGCCAAAGGACTGACCTGCGAACTGCAACGTGGGGCTTTCACTTGGTGTTAAATGTGGATCTTTTGATAAGTCTGTTTTTTTTTTTTTTTCACTTGAATAATTCAGGGGCACATTTTGGATTGATCTTAATCAATCTGGATTGATTAAGATTTGGATCTGCCCTGTATTAGTGGTTAGTGGAAGTCCTTTATTTACCCTGAATTTTGCCTTGAAATGTTCATGATTTTTTTTTTTTTTTTTACTTCAGTTATGGGTTGGGAGAAGTGTGGCAGAAATTTGGTCTTTATTTGAATAATGGTTGTTTGGAAGGCCACATTGAGGATAAATTTAACTTTTACTTTCTTAAAATTAAAAAAAAAATTGAGTTTAAACTACCTGCAATTTGAGCAGTTAATTTGTCTTTTGGATTTTTTCATAGAGTCCCAAATTTTCCTAGCCAGAGTCTAGCCAGAAGGAATGTAGGTTGGTTAGAATGTAGGTAATATATAATGAATTAATTTGTGTCACTAGGTACATCCCAGATAGTCAAATATAAGTGGTCCTAATATATTCATTATTTGGTATCGTCCATACTATTTTCTTCCCCATCAGTGTAGATAATTCACTTAAACCACTTACTTGTTTTTGTTGCTTCCACCTGGGTGCTGACATTTGTAGAAGTGATATTTGGGAGAGTTTATTTTTGAAAAAGAAATCATTTTAGTTTATTACTTATGTTTACCTGAACAGTATAAAGTGTTATACATTAATATTTTAAAAATACAAGGAATTCATAGGACATTCTTTGCAGTTCAGGTAGAATAAGCTGTCCAGAAATTAAGTAGGCTTTTGTTTTAAGCTTGATTCATTTATTTGTACTAAAGTAGCACATTCAGTGACATCCCATTTATCTGGTCATTTTCCAGAATAAGATGGAATTTTCCAGGTAACTGATCATAAATTAGATTTCCAGTAACTGAATCTTACACCTTCAAGGACTAAAATCTTTTAAATCTAACCATTTTTGATGGAAATCTTTATAAAATATATTATACAGTTTATACCTTCTTACATTTGTCCATTTTCTTAATCAGAGGATACTCAATGTTATTTAGCCTTTTTTTCTGATGACTCAGGACCACTATTTTTAACATGAAGTAGCTGAGTGTTACCCTTCCTTTTAAGTTTTTTTCTTCGTGGTCAGATTATTAATAAGCTGCCGTTTCTCCTGCTGTTGTATCTACCTCTGATAACTCCTCTTGCACCCTCTCTGGTTTTGCTTTTTGTTCTTCAGGGCTTATGAAACTGAAGTTGTTAGGAATTACTGTTTATGGTAAATCAGGAGGATCATCAGAGTGTGGGTCCAGGGAAGCAAGTGAGATGCCAGAGTGCTGTTTTCCTCCACTGGCTGTGTCTGGTATTCATGTTTTCCTAGACTGCTTTGTTCTGAAATGTTGGTTGCTGAGAGATCACCGACTCATGGCATGTTAGGCCTTACTTGGTATGTTCACCTTCCCTCCCATGTGAGTAAACTGAGCCTTAAGAGAGCATTCTGGAAATCTCCCCGATGTATACAAACTAAGTTATGACATACCTTGGGTTTAGGACGTGGTCTCCTGTCTCCAAGCCCAGAGCTTTTCTGCTGTAACTACAATGTTAACTCCAGGCAGTGATTATGAACAATGTCATCAGTCTTGGTAGGTACAAAAAAAAAAAAAAGGAAAGAAAAAGAAAATAGTCGTGTTCTTTCTCATTGGGTCTCTTGTTACTCACCCTTTTACCTAGCCTGTAGACTGGAGAATCATCCTGAAGTTCTCCACACTCTCCATTCTAAAAATTGCTAAAACCTTGCCTGGTTTACAGCCTCAATACCTCTAGAAACTTCCCTCCTCTCCATCTCTATTACATGGCCCTGGTTTAATCCCTTGTCATCTCGTGCCTTTTTTCCTTCCTTGTTCTGCTCGCTGCCTCTGGGGTAATCATTCTCAAAAGCACCATACCCTTGACCAATATAAGCACTCAATTAATGGAGAAAATATGGAGATAAAGAGGGATATGGAAAGATTATAACAAGCATGGGCACCTGAGGCAAAGAATTCATACCAGTGGGTAGGAAATTAAAAACACCCAACTACAGATGGAAAATAGTTGAATTATGTATGTATAGGTCTAAAAGGAAATGATTCAAGTGTTACAGCAAGACCAAACCACGTGATAAATGTAGAGTAGGACATAGTGAAAACCCTGAATACAATATGGTAGGTAACTGCCACTGCTCTCTAAGCACGTACTTGAAAAAGAGTATTGCTTCTGATGAGACTGATTAGAATTCCATTTCAAAGTGCAGACAAGGCTGAAGGATGTGAAGTCTACTAAGTAAAATGACAAGTTGAATAAGACCCATTGGTAAAGACTTAAGGAAACAAAATTAATGTGACTTGAAATGGAGAGGTTAAGGGATAGCTTATATGTGACTTTAGTATGTGAATTTTACTGTTTTGAGGGTGATGTCAAAATAAATTCCATGTATCCTCCAGAGTAAGGGATTATATTATAAGCAATGCTTTAAATATTTTTTATTTTTATCAATTTAATACATGTACTCTAGAAATAAAGCCAATTAACATGTAAGTTTATAATGAAAAATAGCAGTACCAGGTACTCTGCTTATCCTGAAATGTGGAAATTGATGTTCTGGGAATTTTTTATTTTTGGTATTAGTTCATTGATTAGTTCATCTTCTGCCTTTTTAAAAAGAATTTTATTTATTTTTTAAATTTCTTTTCAGTGTTCCAGAATTCATTATTTATTACCACACCCAGTGTTCCATGCAATACATGCCCTCCATAATACCCACCACCAGGCTCACCCAACCTCCCACCCCCCGCCCCTCCAAAACCCTCAGATTGTTTTTCAGAGTCCATAGTCTCTCATGGTTGGTCTCCCCCTCCAATTTCCCCCAACTCCCTTCTCCTCTCCATCTCCAATTGTCCTCCGTGTTATTTCTTATGCTCCACAAATAAGTGAAACCATGATAATTGACTCTCTCTGCTTGACTTATTTCACTCAGCATAATCTCTTCTAGTCCCATCCATGTTGATACAAAAGTTGGGTATTCATCCTTTCTGATGGAGGCATAATACTCCATAGTGTATATGGACCACATCTTCCTTATCCATTCGTCCGTTGAAGGGCATCTTG
Source organism: Lontra canadensis (assembly GCF_010015895.1). NCBI lineage: Eukaryota > Metazoa > Chordata > Mammalia > Carnivora > Mustelidae > Lontra > Lontra canadensis. The sequence continues at coordinate 12,783,034 of NW_022631039.1, read as the reverse complement.
GTTCTTTCCATAGTTTGGCGACAGTGGCCATTGCTGCTGTGAACTTTGGGGTATAGATGGCCCTTCTTTTCACTACATCTGTATTTTTGAGGTAAATATGCAGTAGTGCAATTGCAGGGTCATAGGGAAGCTCTACTTTTAATTTCTTAAGGAATCTCCACATTGTTTTCCAAAGTGGCTTTACCAACTTGCATTCCACTAACAGTGTAAGAGGGTTCCCCTTTCTCCACATTCTCTCCAACATATGTTTTTTACTGTCTTGCTAATTTTGGCCATTCTAACTGGTGTAAGGTGGTATCTCAATGTGGTTTTGATTTGAATTTCCCTGATAGCTAGTGATGATGACCATTTTTTCATGTGTCTGATAGCCATTTGTATGTCTTCATTGGAGAAGTGTCTGTTCATGTCTTCTGCCCATTTTTTGACATGATTATCTGTTTTGTGTCTGTTGAGTTTGAGGAGTTCTTTATAGATCCTGGATATCAGCCCTTTGTCTGTACTGTCATTTGCGAATATCTTCTCCCAGTTGCCTCTTTGTTTTGTTGACTGTTTCCTTTGTCTTTTTGTCTTTGATCTCTTTTTTAGAGCTCTTGCTAGTTTCCTATTGAGCTTGCTGTGATCCTCCTATTTTAGTCTATTTTTTTCTCCTATTGTCCATCTTTTTGGCTTTCTCCATCCAGTGTTTCACAGTATTTCTTTCTTAGCAATTTTAGGGTATTAATTTTTTTTCTTCCTTCATTGCTGTTCCTTCTTACATCTTTTCTTTTTTAATTGGGGTAAAATTGGCATATGACATTATATGAGTTTCAAGTGTACAGCATTATAATTCAACATCTGTATGTGCTACAAATTCATCACCATTAAAGGTACGGTTTCCATCTATCAGTTGACCTCCGTCACCCATTTCACCCATCCCAATGCCCTTACCCTCTAGTAACAATCAATTTATTCTCTGTATCTATGTGTTTTTATATTGCTTTTTTTTGTTTTTTAGATTGTACACGTGAGTGAAATCATGTGGTATTTTCTCTGTCTTATTTTATTTACCATAATATCCTCAAGGTCCATCCATATTGTTGCAAATGGCAAGACTTTATTCTTCTTTATGGTGTGTGTGTGTGTGTGTGTGTGTGTGTGTGTGTGTGTGTCTTCTTTATCCATTCATGTATTGATGGATACTTAAGTTGTTTCCACATTTTGGCTATTGTAAATAGTACAGTGAACATAGGGGTGCCCATTTATCTTTTTGAGTTCATGTTTTCATATTCTTTGCATAAATACCCAGAAATGGGATAGCTGGATCATGTAGTAGTAATCTATTCTTAATATTTTGAGGAATCTCCACACTGTTTTCCAAAGTGGCTGCACCAATTTACATTCCCACCAACAGTGTATGACAGTTCCCTTTTCTCCAGATCCCCTCTAATACTTGTTATTTCTTGTCTTTTGAATAATAGCCATTCTAACAGGTACGAAGTGGTATCTCAATATGGTTTTGATTTGCATTTCCCTAATAATTAGTGATGTTGAACATCTTTTCATGTGCCTATTAGCCATCTGTATGTCTTCTTTTGAAAAATGTTCAGATCCTATGCCCATTTTAAAGTCAGCTTCTTTGATTTTTTAAAAGATTTTATTTATTAGAATGAGAGAGAGAGAGAGAGATCACAAGTAGGCAGAGCAGCAGGCAGAGAGAGAGAGGGGGAAGCAGGCTCCCTGCTGAGCAGAGAGCCTGATGCTGGACTTGATCCCAGGACCCTGAGATCATGACCTGGGCTGAAAGCAGAGGCTTAACCCACTGAGCCAGCCACCCAGGCACCCAGCTTCTTTGATTTTCATTGTTGAATTGTATGAGTTCTGTATACATTTTTCTTCTTAGCCTGTTATTAGATATATGATTTGAAAATATCTTCTCCCATTCAGTAGGTTGCCTTTTTGTTTTTATGATGGTTTGCTTCACTGTGAAGAAGCTTTTTGGTTTGATATAGTCCCATTTGTTTATTTTTGCATATGGTGTAAGATAGTGGCCTAATTTCATTCTTTTGCATGTGGTTGTCCAGTTTTTTTAGCACCATTTATTGAAGAGACTGTCCTTTGCCCATTGTATATTCTTGGCTCCTTTGTCATAAAGTAATTATTCCTATATGTATGGGTTTACTTCTGGACTCTCAGTTCTGTTCCACTGATCTGTATGTTTGTTTTTATGCCAATATCATAATGTTTTTATTTTTGTAGCTTTGTAGAATAGTTTGAAATCAAGATGATGTTACTTCTGGATTTGTGTCCCCCCCCCCCAAGATTGCTTTGGCTATTTGGGATCTTTTGTGGTTCCCTACAAATTTTAAAATTACTCTATTTCTGTGAAAAAATGCCTTTGAGATTTTGATAGGATTTACATCAAATGTATAGATTGCTTGGCTAGTAAAGACATTTTAAAATGTTAATTTTTCCTGTTCATGAGTATGGAATATCTCCACTTATTTGTGTTTTCTTCAGTTTCTTTCATTGCTGTCTTAGAGTTTTCAGTGTCTTTCATTTCCTTGGTTAAGTTTATTCATAGGTATAATACCCTTTTTTATGCAATTATAAATGGGATTGTTTTCTTAATTTTTCTTTCTTTGTTATTAATGTGTAGAAACAGCACAGATTTTTGCATATTCTGTATTCTGCAACTTTAATGAATGTGCTTATTCGTTCTAACAGTTTGGCAGATTCCTTAGTGTTTTCTATATGTAGTATTATGTCATCTACAAATAGTGGCAATTTTAGTTCTTCCTTTCTGATTCAGATGCTATTTATCATTTTTCTTATCTTATTGCTATGGCTAGGACTTCCAATGTCGTGTTGAATAAAAGTGGTAAGAGTGAGCATTCTTGTCTTCTTCCTAATCTTAGAGGAAAAGATTTCTGTTTTTCATTACTGAGTACAGTGTTAGCTAAGGGTTTGTCATATATGGCCTTTTATATGTTGAAATACTTTGTTGAGAGTTTTTATCATTAATGGATATTGAATTATTTTGCATCCTCTTTTTTTACATTTGTTTGTTTTGGTCTTTGTCCTTTATGTTGGAAGCTGTCCTCCAATGTCTGTGGGTCATAAACTCTTTGCATATAGATGGATGTCACATGCCTTTTTTTCCCCCAGAGTGATCCATCTTATTTCATTAGAGTTCTCTAGCTGTTAGTTTATATAGTTCTCATGTATTAAATTTTCCATTTTTAACTAGCAAAACTAGAAAGCTATTTAAATTAAGCATAAGAAAAGATTTAAATTCTAGGGATATTAGATATTGCATTGGATTAGCATAGGAGGCTTAATAACTTCTGAAAGCTTTTTGTTTTGATTTTTAAATATTAATGTTATCTGTTTGCAATGTATGTGGTGTGGTAGATTTTGTTGGGGGAATCAGGAGTAGAATTCTTGCCTTGTTTTGAGTGGGAGAGTTTGTTTTCAGGAGTTTTACAATTCTCCTTCCCCAAAGTTCACTATAATTCAGAGGTTAAACTGGGTTTAGACTGATGAATTACAATATACGCTTCTTACTCTGGTAGAATTGCTAGCTACTTGTGGTTGAGAACTCCTTCTAAGTGATACTTCATTACTGTGACCCTTAATTATGATAAGATAATTGATCATTTTCCTCATTCTTAATACTTAGTTGTTAAGAAATTATTTCATAAAAAATAATTTAAATGTTTTAGGGACACCCGAGTAGCTCAGTTGGTTAAGCATTTGCCTTTGGCTCAGGTCATAATCTTGGGGTCCTGGGATGGAGCCCTGCATCAGGCTCCCTGCTCAGCATCAAGTCTGTTTCTCCATCTCACTCTCTCTTTCTCTATGATCTCTCTCTCACTGTGTCTAAACTAAATATATAAAATCATCAAAAAAATAAAAATAGGGGTGCATGGGTGGCTCAGTCAGTTAAGCATCTGCCTTGGGCTCCGGTCATGATCCCATGGTGCTGGGATCAAGTCCTCTATCGGGCTCCTTGCTCAGTGGGAAGCCTGCTTCTCCCTCTTTCTGCTGCTCCCCCTGCTTGTATGCTTGCTTGCTCTTGCTCTCTCTGACAAATAAATAAGTAAAATCTTTCAAAAGAATAATTTAAATGTTTTAAACCAATGTAAAAAATAGTCAGATATCACAAAGAAAGTTCAGTGTTTTCATAGAAGGAGTAGTGACAGATATTTTCTCAAAATTGTTTTACTAATAGATGCTCACTTGTAAAGAGAAAAATGCATTATGGTTTAAATTAATAAAATGCACCAATTTATTTCAGAACTATCAAAGCTAATAAAATAAAAAACTTGGACATTAATTTTCATTAGTATGACTGTGTGAAGTGTGGGTAGTTATTTTATTACATTAAAACAAACTGTGGTAGGCTATAAAGAATCCTTTGTTTATCTGTTTATTTTTAAAGTAAAATGTATATTATTCTAATTGTATACAGTGTTGAATGTTTCGTTTATAAATTTATGACTCCTTAACTTTAACAACATTTGATTACCTTATTTTTTGTAGCTACTGTATAGAAAGGATGCTGGCCTAAGAGCAGAGAAAAGAAGACTGTTTTCTAAGTTGAGTGATACTACTCAGTTAGCTATGTAATATTCCCTTATTATATGACAAAATACTTCTATATAGGAATTTCTTTTTAAAAAAATACATGTGTAATTAGGTAATGCAAATGATATATGTGTGTGTGGGTGTGCGTCATGGTGGAAAATTCAGACATTATCAAACTGTATAAAATGAAAGTCTCCCCCCACCTCCAATGAAAACAAAACAGATTACAAGCAAACAGAAGTTTCCAATGACAGAGCTCAAAATTGCTAACGGTTTCTGTACATCCTTGCAGAAACTTTTCATGCCTGGGTCAGTATATGTACATAAATCATAGTACAGATACTATTTAGCAACTTACTTTTTTCCCCTTACATGTTGGAAATGACTTTATGTCAACATATTTCTGGACATATTTCTAGCCAAAGTCTGGTAGCTGTAATTTACAAATTAATAAGAAATTTAATTTTTAATTCTTTTTTTTCTTAAATCTTAATTTCCCTCCTGCATGTTTGAATTATATTAGCAGAATGGTTTTTAAAAATCTACATGGAGGGGTGCCTGGGTGGCTCAGTGGGTTAAAGCCTCTGCCTTCGGCTCAGGTCATGATCTCAGGGTCCTGGGATCGAGCCCTGCATCAGACTCTCTGCTCCACAGGGAGCCTGCTTCCTCCTCTCTCTGCCTGCCTCTCTGCCTACTTGTAAACTCTGTCTGTCAAATAAATAAATAAAATCTTTAAAAAAAAAATCTGCATGGAAAAATGTCTGAAGTTAAACTAACATTAACAATGCACATATTGGGTGGTGAATTTGAAGTGACTTTTTCCTTTGTGCTTTTACATATATTTCATATTTTTAACAATTGACATTTTATTATGGAAAATCCATTTTAAAAAAATACCATGATATTATGAAATAATTATCAATCAGCAGTTTAATTGAATTATAAACCCATATTCTTTACTGACTATTAAATCACACCTCATTAAAAATATTTTATCATTATTTTTCCTAGTCTCTTTATGTTTTAATTGAAGCATAATTTATATATAATAAATGCAGAGATTTTAACTATACCGTTTGATGAGGCTTTTATCTACTGCACTTAAGATGTAAAACATTTCAATAATCTCATAAAAGTCCCTCAAATCCTGTTTAAATCAACCCCTCCTCTCCACCCAGGCCACCGCTGATCTGGCATCTATCCTCTGGATTAGTTGTTTCTTTCCGAGCATCATATAAATGGAATCGCACTCCAGGGACTCTTCTGTGTCTGTTTCATTAAACATATCAGTATTTGTGTATCTTTGTCACAATTTTAAAAATGCCTTCCATTCATCTTTTTCTTAATGTTTAAGTAACTGGTCCAAAGTCATGCAGCTAGGAAGGGCCAGAAGCAAGGGTTTGGTCTCACGTTTGGGTCAGCCCAAAGCTCTTTTCCCTGACCCCGTATGTGTGGCTTTTACAGGGCTTGTGATAGGAAATAAGGTCAGAAAGGGGGGTAGTCTCTGGTTGGTAGTACCTGGGAGGTTATGCTAAGGCATTGGTGCTCTATTCCTCATGACGTGAGTTCTCCACAACAGCACTGTGATGCCTTGGGATTGAGAAGTACAGCAAACTACAAGTTCGTTATAAAAAAAAAAGAGAGAGAGAGACAGATTCCAGTTTTGCTTTAGCTGAGTATTCATTAAGTCGCTCCTATGAGTCGGATGTTCTTCTAAGCCGCTCGCTGCCAGAGTCCTGGCTGTGGGGTGGTCTGACTGGACCTTTGATTCCGGGGGTTTGACTTGAGATCTTGGCGTTGTTAGGTGTTTCTCCATTGACCAGGTCAGTTTCCCTGGAGAAGGTTCTGTCTCCTATGTGGAGGGTGATAGCTTGGCTGCCATTATCCGGGAAACTGAGTTCTCAGTTTCTCTTCAGGAAGGTAGGCAGCCACCACTGTCCTGGAGTTATGTCTCTGAGCCCAGGTGTCCCGTGTTACCCTCTGCAGAACGTACATCTCAGGGCTTGTCCTGAGAGCCTGAGGGCAGGCAGGCACCAGGTTGTGCTTAGTGGGGAAGTACATCCAGTTGCTCGCTGTGCCTCCCCTGATTTTGTCCTTCACACTCCTCTGGGAGGTAGGTCAGCCCCCGCTGCCGAAATCCACAGGGGATTTTGCATCCTAAATCATGTCTGCTGTTAGATACCCTTTTGCCAGCTTTGGATTCTGGCATCTTTTGTTGACTATAACATTTTCTATCTATCCGTCTTATATTTTCTCCTCTGTTCCCTTTACCTTTAAAAGAAAATCCCTTCACTGTCATATCAGTGAGGTTTCCAAAAAAAAGTACATGCATGCTTTCATTCTGTCGTCTTTATCTTGGAACTCCTATTTGTTTGTTTATTAAATCATTCTAAGAATAGATATCCTTTCATTAGTTTTGTCTCTTAATAAGTTTCCGTCTATTAATTCTGAGGTAAGTTCAGAAGTACTGAATTTCTGTATTTTCAGAAGATCAATGTAATTTTGATTCCAAACATCTTCCTGTTACCCTGTCAGCAACTTACCCTTATTCATTCTTAAGGTACATCCCCTTTACCTGGAAAGGGGGATGGTGTCACGCTGTGAGCTACCTTGGATGTCACCAAGGAATTGGTATTTCATTCCTTTTGTGTGGAAATTGATTAGGTCTACATGGCCCTGTTGTATCTGCCAACCCAACAGCTTCTGTGGTAGGTTTAGGACACAGGAATTTAAGACACTCCTCAGCCCAGAATGTCATGGACTTGGAGATGGCGTGGTAGGGGGAGCTCTTTAGTCCTATTGAGAGGAAATCACTTTGGTGGCTAATGTTTTCAGGAACTAAAGATGGGGGAAAAAAAGAGACCCCAAACACATTTGTACTGCTGGCACAATTTTATAGTTGTAGACACCAAGATGCAGAATGGGGTCTCCTTGAGAGGTGCTTTTGTTGCATTCCTTTTCCTACTTTTTGTCCTGTCTCCCAAATTGGTATCAACTTCCTTCTGACTTTTAAACCTAGTCACTAAATGGTGTGGCTCAGCTCATACAGTATTACTTCTGGTTTTGTTGTTTGTGGGTTGAAAACTCCCTACCACCACTAAGAGGTACAAGAAGATCCACAGGAGAGGTTTTCCAGTAGTTCCTTTCTCTTTGCTTGTGGCACCTAGTTTCCAAATGGTTCAGTGTTTCCTTCCACAGGTCGGGCTTGTTGGGGACCCTGTAGCTAGGGCATCCTCTTACTTATCAAGATGTTGCAGCATGGCTGAAAAGACCACGCTTCATTTTAGGCAGTTCCTTCAAAGACTTGGTGGTGTATGTCTGGTTTAAAATTTTATTTCTATGTCTCTATGGGATTTAACGGGAAAGTGAAAGAGGAGCTGTGGGGTTTTGCCCTTGCCCCCCTCGTGCCCAGGAGGGGGCTTCTTGCAAGAGCTTTAAGCTGGACAGGCTGAGTTTCTGCTGCCCCATTAGAGGATCCATGTGAAAGGTCTTTATGGTCTGGAGACTATGGGCTGGAGCTCAGCAGACACTGATTTCCCCTGCATACTCATCTAGAGCAGGATGATGCTAGATGTAGATGAAGAAGGCACCTCTCATTGGTCTTTGAACCCCCGGCAACTGGCATAATTCATGGAATGTATGGGTGTTCAGTAACAATTATAGACTGATTAAATGAGGCAGTTATCACCATGGTGATCGTCTACACTGAGGCGAGTTATGGGCATGAGTAAGGTTACAAAAATTATTGGGTACATTGCCCTGGCCAGCTCATCAGCTTGGTGCATTGCAGTATCCAAACTGATGAGTGAAGAGTGTCCACTCTAGGATGGAAAACTGCTGCTGGAGCTTGGTTCAGCATCAGGGTAGCCAGCGCTGGTTGGAGAGCACAAGCCTTATCTGATGGGGGCAGTTGCTGCTCAGCCACAGCCAGTAGACATGATGACAGAGCTCTCAATTTATCAGATTTAAGCAAAACTCTAAATCATAACATGAAATATCTTGATTTTGTTTTTAACTTAAATTTGTAATACTTTGAGGAAACAGTGAAATAGAGATTTGGGTCAGGTTTGGTGTGTGGACCTTCGCATTGTGGTTTCTAGCTAATCAAACGGGAGGGGGGCTAGGCTGCTGGGAACCTTCATAGAAGGGGCAGGTAGATGAAGGAGAATCCTTTAACAGGCTTGAAAAAGAGCAATTAAAGAGCTAGAGAGGAACAGTGAACTTGAATCTAAAGAAGGGAAGACTTGCAAGAAATCTGGGGGAGGTTGATGGAGATCTGCTGCGACGTGTATGTATGGTGTGGAGACATCACGTAATTAGAGAATACAGTGAGTCCATCTTGAATACAGAGGATTCATGTTAGCGTTGTGTGACTGGCTTTGGTCTGGCCCAAGTACCCAGGTCCAGACTGTGACTTAGGCATCAATGGAATCAAACTTGTTTTTGAAGTTATTTCCTTAAAGCTTTGCAAAAAAGAGTCCAAGTTCATATAAATTAATTTGACATTTTGAAAACCATTACTCATGTATCTGTAATATAATACTTTAAAAGAGTATTTAAAATATTTTAAGGAATTTACATGAAACTGTCAAGGAAACCACTCTCTTTATATCTTCACCGTGAAAGGATGGGCCTTCATCTTGTCTGTCTGAGGAGAATTATGATGGTAGATCCTATTCCAGAAGGTTTTATTTTATTGGAGGGAAGCCCAGTTAAAGTCTCAGTATTAATTTTCTGTCATGTTATCTACCAAAGAACAGATTTCAAAAGTCTCTCAAACATTTGTCATAATTATTTCTATTTGCTAAACTTGATCAATGTTTTTCAAGTGACATATGCATCTCAAGTCAAAACTGAACAAAGTATATCCTTGAGTATAACAAAGTACATCCTCTCTAATGTATTGGACTAATAGAAGATGTTTTCATTTGTTGAAATGAAAAGTTTAATTAGTTGTAAATTAATCAGTGCTTTGTGCGAGTTAGAAATTATCTAGTCGGTCAAACAAAACCCATTGACTCCATTCCTTCCATGCACTTCCATGTGCTCAGAGTTACACAGATTGATCTGTTGTTACCCTAGTGCCGCAGTGGCTGTTAGTGGGTGTCATCTACACCACACACTGATCACTCTGTGCTCCATGCCTCCACGTCTTTACTCACGCGTGTGCCCCAGCCTGCAAGCATCCCATCCACTCTGTCTCTTTCCCGAGATCTCCTGTTTCAGGGATAGTTGAAAATGTCAGTCATGTTAGAGCTGTCCTTAACTCTTGCTTATTGTTATTCCCATATGCCTTTGTATGTGCCATGGATACAGCACTTATCAAGTGTGTGTGTGGGGGGTAGGTGTGTGTGTGTGTGTGTGTGTGTGTGTGTATGGAGAGAGTGAGAGGGTGATTGGCGGGGAGAGGGAAAGAGAATCTCAAGCAGACTCTGCTGAGCCTGGTGCCTGATGCCAGGCTCAGTCTCAGGACACAGGACCCTGAGGTCACAACCTGAGCCAAAACCCAGTCAGGCATTTAACCTACTGCACCACCAAGGCGCCCCTCAAATGATATTTTGGGATTTACTTTTTTCTTTAGCAAGACTGCATACTCCATATGATATATGTGTATGATTAATTTCTGCATCTGGTCATGTATCTTACATAGGGGAGCTTTTCAACAAATGATTGTTGACATAGATTGAATCTGTTCCATAGTACAGATAACACTCTAATGTATGACTCAGGAAAAAAAACTATTAACCCACTGTGTTATTGGGCATTTAGCTTAAAATTCTGATGAACTAAATGTCCTTATATATTGTTACTATATCATTCAAACAAAGGAACAAAAACTAAGAATCTTCAAGGGAAGAAGGGCTAGTAGATATATACTTAAGCATTCATAAACTAAATGTCCAACGTGTTCTTATACTTTTTTTAAAATTTCTTTTCAACGTAACAGTATTCATTGTTTTTGCACCACACCCAGTGCTCCATGCAATACGTGCTCTCCCTAATACCCATCACCTGGTTCCCCCAACCTCCCACCCTCCGCCCCTTCAAAACCCTCAGGTTGTTTTTCAGAGTCCATAGTCTCTCATGGTTCACCTCCCCCTCCAATTTCCCCCAACTTCCTTCTCCTCTCCATGTTATTTGTTATGCTCCACAAATAAGTGAAACCATATGATAATTGACTCTCTCTGCTTGACTTATTTCACTCTTCCAGTCCCGTCCATATTGCTACAAAAGTTGGGTATTCATCCTTTCTGATGGAGGCATAATACTCCATAGTGTATATGGACCACATCTTCCTTATCCATTCGTCTGTTGAAGGGCATCTTGGTTCTTTCCACAGTTTGGCGACCATGGCCATTGCTGCTGTAAACATTGGGGTACAGATGGCCCTTCTTTTCACTACATCTGTATCTTTGGGGTAAATACCCAGTAGTGCAATGGCAGGGTCATAGGGAAGCTCTATTTTTAATTTCTTGAGGAATTACCACGCTGTTCTCCAAAGTGGCTGCACCAACTTGCATATTTCACATTCTTTTAAAAATTTAATTGTTGGATAAGTACTCAGTGATAATGCCAAATTCTAGAAATTTCATTCACAATGAGAGTTTTTTAAATAATCTGTGATAAATTTCTATTATGTCAAAACCTGATATTACATAATTTAGATGTTCCATGAGTAAAAGCATTGTCCATAAATCTGATTATCAAAGTCTCACATAAAACAGCTTAGAACATTATTTTTACTCCCAACAAGAATGTTGGAAGGATGATCCAGTGTTACCAAAAATATCCTGTTCAACCTCTGCTTTGTAGAGATCGTGAGCATGCCCCTGCTTTGTACAGGCCTGTGTTATCTAGCAAGGGCTGAGATGGGAAAGCATGTTGGTCTGCCCAGTTCATGTTATCATGCCTGATATATGGTAGGTTAGCATTTCACAACTTGTCCATGCTGTATTGCTTGATTAAAGTAGCATTGATATTGTAGTCAATAAAAATATTAAAAGAAAAATATTTAAAATATGAAAACAGAAGATATTTTAATCTAAAAAAATCCCTTGCAGTAGTTATTGGTGATATGATATTATTTCTCTTTAAACCTCTCTTGAAAGTTATGCGGTAGGCTTAGCTTTTTTATTATTATTACTGAAGCATAATGGACATACAATGTTTACATTAGTTTTGGGTGTGCAGGAGTTTGATCTGACAATTCTATATATTACTTAGTGCTCACCACGGTTAAGTGTAGTCACAACCTGTCACCATACAACGTTATTGCAATATTATTGTCTATATTCTGTATGCTGTACTTTTTGTCCCTGTGACTTACTTAGTTTATAACTGGAAGTTTGTGCTTCTTAAATTCCCTTCACCTAGCTCACTCATCAGCTTCTCTCCCGGCAATCACTGGTTTGTTCTCTGTGTTTAAAAGGCTGTTTTATTCTGTGTTTACTAGAAGTGCCTTCAGAGAAGGCAAAGAGCTCCAAAAGGGGCCTTTTTAAAGAGCAAATAGAGAAATGAGAAAAAACATCAAAGACAAAGGAAGACTTCTAAGAAGGAAAGTGAAAAAGGATTTACCCTTGCATCAGAAGCTTCCCCGAAAAGGGGACCAGAAGTATGGGGATGGGCAGCCCTTACCAAGAGCATCCTCCGTCCCCTCAGAGCTTGTCTCACTCCAGGTCCCAGGAGCCTCCTTGGGGGAGAAGAGCTTTTGTGGGAGTTCGAGTTTGTTGCTGCTGCTCTCCCCCCTGTGTCTGGGGCAAGCTTGAGAGTGATTCTTATTTGTCTTTCCAAGTTTCCTGCCAACATGTGTTGAGCTATGTCACCAAGCTAACTGGGGTTATTCCTCATTTTTATTTTTAAAAATTGATAAAATAATGTTTCTACCACGAGCAAGAAAAATTGAAATAGCACCATAGAGGAGTTATCATTGAGATGGCGTTTGTGATAGGATTTGGCCTTTTGAAGAAGTAGGTCCCATTCTCCTTGGCCTCCGTGTTCTGCTCTGTGTGTTTAGTTTTTATGAACACATTCCTTATCTGTTGTGATTGTGAGAGTAAAGCCACAGGGTCAGACTCCTACCCTGTTGGACAGCTGTTCTCAAAAAAGAGATGGACCTTTCAAGTATGAAAGCAGCCCAGGCAGGGTGGACTAGGCAGGTTGGGTGGGAGATGACCCCTTTCTCATGGCCTGCACTTGACTAGATGGACCCTTCCAGCGGCCACTTCTGATAGCAGGGAATCGAGAGGACACATAACCACACAAAGGCAAGTCTTAAGATCTCTAAGACCATTTGCTTATTCTGAGAAAACTTTGGAATGGCATTCAGTATGTTTCTGAGACTCTGGCATGCAGGCTTACAGACATGGGCAGGAGTTAGAAGAATGTCATTTTTATAATGCATTTTAAATCCTGTTGATGTTCACATGGTTTGAATTTCGTTTTTGGTTTATTCTGTTCAAAAAGATCTTTTTTTTTTTTTTCAGAGCATTTAATGAATGTTAGTTTCTAAATTACTTCAAAATATTCATTTATTGGTTACCTGATAGTATAAATACCAACAACCTGAATTATACAAACTATTGGTTTTTATCATTAAGAAGGCCTTTATTTTATTTTTGAGAAATGACCACTTATTTCTGCATAGGTGGTTATCACTAGCCGTCTCTGCTCTTTTCAACATGTTTAATTCCTTCCTCAACCATAACAATTGTATAGTTTTTGTATTTGAATTATTTTGCTCATAAATTATGTTACCCTTGGCTAAAGGCTTTTCTCTTTTAGTAAATGCTTTTGACTATCTGGCCTTTATAGCATCAATTTCATTTTTAAATGCCTACGGAGACATGCTTGACTGCTTATAAATTTTCTAGTATAGTTCTGTAAGAATTCTTCACTTTCCAAGGACCATATGTATCTGTCTTGGTTTCCAACAGTTTATAACTGCCAGAATAATTCAAAAGACTTTTTTTTTTCTTTTGCAACTTAATTTAGAGCAGAGCGCATTTTGTCAGCCAAGGCGGTGTAGGAAGTGACATGGATCGAGCAGCATTAGACCTCCAGCAGCCTTAAAGGCAGAGCAGGGTGCCCACGGAGCGCTGCCTGAGGAGTCTCAGTTTTTAAAATTTCAGTTTATTTCATACTTAGGCTACATACCCACTGAGGGTGGGCGAGGGGATTTCTGCCCGGTGCAGTCCTAAGTAGACAATGCTGAGGAGCCATACCTTACAGAGCGGGCAGGAAGTGCAGTCCCACGATGGACCTGGAATATTCTGTGGGCGGCAGGATTGAAACCACACATTACAGACATCTTCCAAACAAGGCTAACTTCGGGGGGGAATTTTAACTGATCGGTAATAGCTTTTTGCTAGAGACATTTCCAAATTATGCAGAATGAAAACAATCCCTGGTGTCAAAGCTATTAGGGATGGGGAAAAAATTAAACAGGAAAGCAGAGAATTGATGAAGGGGTTTGGAAAATTGCAGCGGTGTGCCACACAAACAGTTTGGCAGAGTGCCAGGTGGCCTAGCATTAGCAATCAATTTTAGACCAACATGACTGAAAATTTGGGGGAAAAGAAAAGATGAATGTGGAGTTGATTCTAGCAAGGTAGGGCTGCAGCTGTTCGCTGCTAGAACTCTCAGTTCTCTATACTCTTCATCCTTCCAGGCTTAATTCAAATACTAGTTCTTAGTGTGTATTTTTCCCCACTCATGTATGAACTTCTCAAGGAAGGACAAGGGGCCATTTCTGTGTCCTGTGTACCTAGCACATTGCTCACAGCACCATGTGATCATTCAGTGACTGAACCAAACCAACTGGCAGCCCTCTCCCACGATGCCGAGGGGCCTGCAGCCCCTTTGGATGCTCACCATTTCACGATCTGGCTTGGGGTACTGCTGCTGATGGCAGTTGGTGAAGCAAGATGGAACTTCTGAGAACTCCTGTCCCTGCTCTGCTCATCTTGATGAGGCCAGTATTAGTATACTAATACTAGATTAGTATAGTCTAGTTATTTAAAGAATTTAACAACTCTTCATAAAGTCTTCACATAATTAGACACACCTTTTGGTCTTTGCAATGTAGAGCAGTGGTTCTCCAATGTGAGAATGCATCAGAGCTGCCTGGAGTGTTTGCCAATACCCAGACCTTGGTTCAGTAGGTCCAGCATGGGGACCGAGAGTCTGCATATCTAACAAGTCCCCAGGACATGTGAGACTGTTGCCCTGGGGACCACACTTTGACCAGCACTGATGTCCAGAAAAGACAATGGAAACAGGTTAGAAATATATTCATTTAAAGCTCCATGATGCTACCTAAGAAACATTTAACTTTATGTAAGGTACTCAACCCACCTAGTCCTCTGTGTCCTTCTTGTGGAAAATGAAGGTCATAATTGATTTAGCTCACGTGGTATCAGATGAGATTGTATGATAGAGCCATTAAAAAAGTAAGGCTCTGTAAAAATATTGTCTTACAATCTCTTCAACATTATGAAGCATGAATGCTTACTTCGTATTAGATGTACATAGGGTACTGGGCAAGGGAGTGGTGGGCAGGACCTGGAAAGAAAAGAATAGCACAAGTGTGGCAGATGCCCAGTACCAGAGGTGTGAAAGGGACATTTCCAATTCAGGGAAGGACAGGCTGCAGTGGGCTGCTTGGGTGGCCTTGACCCACAGTGTATTGCATAAAGACCATCATTTCACAAGAAGAAATGGTCATTCTTTGAGGAAGAACTGTCTTACTGCCGAGGTAGTACCTGGAAATGTAGAAATCTGTAATGTTAGTGCATTTGAGCAAAGTTTATCCTTCCACTGGCCTCAATATCAGGTTACCTACCTGTTAGAGTTTGGTAAAATGAAAAGTACAAATTATTCATTTGCCAGCATTTAAAACTCATCATCTCAGTAAGATAAAATTATAAATACTAGCAAGAAACAAAAAAGTCATTTTCTTAGCCTGTTTAGGCTGCTATGAACTACCATAGATCAGGTAGTTTATAAACAACAGACACATATTTCTGACAGTTCTAGAGGCTGGGAGGTCCAAGATCAAGGCACTGACAGATTTGGTGTCTAATGAGGGTCCCCTTTCTAGGTTCATGGATGGTCATCTTTTTACTGTGACCTCACATGTGAAAGGGTCAAAGGAGTTCTCTGATGTCGTTTTTATAAATAAGGGCACTAAACTTCCCCCCTCTTGACCTAACCACCCTCCCCAGCTCCTGTCTCCTAAAACTGTCACATTGGGGGTCAGTTTTCAACATATGGATTTGGGGGATGGGCACTTTTAATTGAACCAAATGAGATTGGTGAGGAAAATCTCTGAGAATCTCAACTTAAAAATGTAGAGTATACGTAGTTAATACACAGTTAACCAGCACCAGCATTTTTCTTTTAAGGCATGCGACCTTGTCCTTTCTTGAGTTTTAGATATTTTCATTATGGTTTAATCCTAAGGTTTTAGAGTTATACTTAATAGTAGGTTTAGAAATTAATATTGAAAGTAAAGTATTAACATTTTATTCTACTTTAAGTGATTTAATAGCCCAATATTTGAGATTAGATAAAAATTATAATTTACCAGTAATAATTTTTATTGATTTAAATAGAAAATGTGGAATAATTTTATAGGTCAGGGCGATTTATCTGGTAAATAAATTATTTTTGACAATAAAATTGGATTTTAAATGTATCTTGGGCAAAGACTATATCTGGGTAATAGATTGAGCTGTCGATTACAAAGTATAATTGTATATATCAACTACCATTATGAGTAATATAATCCATTTATATAAAAGCTTTACTGTAATTTTAGTAGTTTTTCTTATGTATTTTTCAACCAATGAATACTAAAAGGCCAGTTACTACCGTATGAGTTCAGTTTAAATTTTTGACATTAAAAAAGAGATCCTCATTCTTGAAAAGATTGAGAATCCCTGACCAAGTTCATAATATTAAGTATAACAGTATTACCTAGTCTCTTCATCTTGACTGGTTCTTTGTATCATCTTGTAACACACATGTCTTACGTATTTCTTACCTGATTGGCTAGAATAATAGTAGCTTCTGTAAAGGAAGCAAGGATAGGAAACTAAAAACATTAACTGGTTTGAAGATGTGAGCATATTTCATCACTCTCAAGTCACAGATACACCTTAGCCTTGGAAGGTAGCTTTTTTACTTCCTTACTTTGTTCTCTGCCTGGCCACCTCCTTCTCAGAACCTTCCCTTATCATGTCGACTCACATGTCCTTGTTGAAGAATGTATTAGAAAGTACAGCCAAAGACTTCCACCAGTGTTTTTTGTTTTATCCTTTTAAAGGTAACTTGTTTCTGAAGTACCACTGTAAGTCCAAAAATTTGCCCTCAAATTCTTAAAAAATTTTTAGTGTGGGACAGTTACAAACTCTGCACTATGTACTGTCAACTTCCCACAATTAAATAAGTGTGAATTAACATTGAAATGGATCAGTTGAATGGAGATCCAGGTAATATAATGTGTGATTACGCTGGCAAAAATCAGTTCAGAAAAGGTGGTTTATTTAATAAATATCATTGATATAACTGACCATACTTCTGGAGCAAAATAATTTTAGGCACTCTTCTTACCCTATGTACAAAAATCAATTTCAGATAAGTTATTCTAAATATTCTAAATATGCAAGTCATAGAAACAGAATTCAAGTTCAGGTTTGACTCACTCCAAAGCCACATGCTACATTTTAACTGTTAGATATCATTGTGTTACGTTTCCTAAAGGACAGACATTTTGTTGCTCAACATTTGACTGTTTCCATTTTGTTGTCATTATAAATAATGCTGTGATGAATATATAAATTGATAAGTGGAGCCATGATTATTGATTTGCTTAGAGCAAATTCTTAGAAGTGAAATAGCTGGGTCAAAGGATACTCACATTTTGAAGACTTTGGAAGTGAATTTCAAAATCGCTTTTCAGAAAGGCTGTGTGGGTTGAATAATTTTATTTTTTTGGTGAATTCAATAACTTACTATTTTTCTGTTCAAGATGGATCCTCATTTGTTAGAAGTATTGTACCCCTATTTTCTTTTTATATTGGCCAGTTTCTAATGAACTTTGGACTTTTGTAAAATATGGAGTTGATATTTTATATCCTTTTTATCATCTGTTATGAATTAACATATTAATAAGCTCATGAAAAATCACTTCTCTGAGCCCACATGTCTCCTCCTCTAGCATTATTCAAAGGACTCTGTTAAGATCCAGTCATAGCAGTAAGTTTCTGTTTTCCGTAGAATCCTTGTAGCCAAGGTGCTGGGGCTAGAAGGCCTCGGCCCTCACAGCCTCTGAATTCTGTCTTTCAGCAAAGCTTGTGACCACATGATTTCTGTTGCTCTCCATTATCTAGTCAGTAGAAGTGCGTTATATTTCCAAGTTGCATAAAAACATGGACCATCTTAAGACTCCGGTGTTTTGTTATCTTTCATGCATATAGTTCTTTTTGATAGAATCAAGAATTTACTGGATAAAATGTGATTTCTGTGAATTCTTGTCTTCGTGTGAGGAAGCATTCTCTTTGTGGAAGCTGCCACCGTGTTGATACAGTGTTCTTTATTTTTCTTCCACATACTTTTTGAACCTTCATCCGCAACCAACAAGAGACAGAGTTGAAACAATGACATTTCATGACATATTTGATGTGCATAGAATTCCTTGTGAGTTGAATTTTACTTAAAATTTTTAAATAATATATTGTGCTAAGTGTTATCCCTTGTGGCAAAGGAAAATAAAGTTCTTTTCAAAGCAGGGAGTTTTATGTCCTACAGTATTCTTTGTGAAATAGGGGGGAGGTGCATCGTCAATCATAGTGCACTCCAGAATGAATTTAGGGCAGCTGCATCCTGTGATCTCTTACCTGGTCTCTGGGCAGTGGGGGGGTTTGGTTTTTACTTTTCAGCACAGACTTAACCTACTATAGGTGAAAAGTACAGTCATTGTCAAAGTTGGCCGTGAATAATAACATTGTCGATCTTTCTGTAAATTTATTAATGCATGCTAAGGCATTGTTTTTTATTATTGTCCTTCTCTTCACTGCAGACCAATTAATATGCAAACGGAGACTGGAATCATGACTTATTTTTCTTTGCATAGGCCAGTTAAATTTAGCCAGGATGGAAAAAATTCTACTTCAGTACATGTAACACTAAAACAAAACAATGTAGCTTCATTTGCAGTCTCCTGAAATCTGCATCTAAAAATATATATTTAGATATATAAAAAATATGTTAAACAGCACAGTTATCAGGATGATGATATTTGTGAAGTAAGAGTGAATTTTTAGCTTTACATATAAATATATGCATGCATATATATCTCAATATATTTAAGTATATATGTATCTCAGCATATATGTCTATATATTGAGATAACAGAGATTATAAATGATTTATTAGAAAGGCTGCAAGTTTTTGGTATCTTGCAATGTTTAAATAAACCCACAGTATGTCAGCTCCTGGGATTTTTTTAAACCTTTGTATTTTACTCCTTTGCATTTTCTTTCTTTTTCTAATGTACTCTTCAGATGAATTCGTATATTCAAAATCAGTGTTCTATGGCAAAAAGAAAATTGTGGGTATTGCGCATGTTACTAGGGATTAAGTTAGAGCAGTCCGGAGGAAGACTTGGTTAGAGCACCTGTCTCACGTCCCTCCACCCACAGAACCTCTCCTTAGTTACTGCTGGTTACTTACTATTATGCCTTCCTTGATTTTACTGGAATAGTGTTAATTAGAATACCTCTTTGCCTGCCTATGACATAATAGTTTGGTTTTCATCCTTATGTTTGATGGACAGCTACTAAAGGTGAACTTCTAGAACATGTAGGATAAGTTGGAGATTCTCTTGTACTGATTATATCCACTTGACAGATCTATTCAGGAACTTTCTATAGTCATTAAAATGTAAAGTAAAATTTGAAAGGCTTTATGTGATATTATTAATGTTACTGTGGCAGGTGATGGCTTAAGAAAGAAAATATTGCTTGTAAGAACTCTTGTCATATTTCCTTCTATTTTCTTTTTTTTTTTTTTTTTAAGATTTTACTTATTTTTTTATTTGTTTGACAGAGAGAGGGAGATAGCGAGAGCAGAAACACAAGCAGGGGGAATGGGAGAGGGAGAAGCAGGCTTCTGGCAGAGCAGGGAGCCTGATGCAGGGCTTGATTCCAGGACTCTGGGATCATGACCTGAGTCGAAGGCAGACGCTTATTGACTGAGCCACTCTGACACCCCTCTATTTTCATGTTTTGGTGTTTCTAAGAAATGTTGTACTCTATAAAAGATAGGTTTTTATAATTTAATAGTTTTTATAATTTTTTGAGCAATATTGCTCAGAAGTCTAGCTGAAATGAACATAGGCTTATTTTAAACCTTCATTTACCAGTCATGATTATTAAAAGTAGTAAAGGTTAAAGTAAATTATACAAGTGTTGGATAAACTCAACCAGCTTTTAACAATTTTAATTTAGCATAGTAGGAGAAATGACAACCTACTTAGTAGCCTTGCCTATTTTTAAATCATACAAACTATATATTTTTTTTGTTTAAAGAAGCTCTTTCCTTTTTGTTCTTTTGTATTTTATTTATTATAGCGGTTGCTGGCTAGGAGTAGATGTTTTTAAGAGTTACAACCGGGGGGGGGGTGGGGAGAAGAA
Source organism: Lontra canadensis (assembly GCF_010015895.1). Classification (NCBI taxonomy): domain Eukaryota; kingdom Metazoa; phylum Chordata; class Mammalia; order Carnivora; family Mustelidae; genus Lontra; species Lontra canadensis. The sequence continues at coordinate 12,762,773 of NW_022631039.1, read as the reverse complement.
GCACATCTGTGTTGATGATGCAATATTTATTAATATAGGTCATATTACTTTACTATATCAGCACCTGATGGGTATATGAATTATTTAAAACGAGCATCTGTGTACTATTTTATGATATCTGAAATAAAATGAATTTTTAATATTCATATGTAATACAATCTGCCAAGATTATCCTGGTAAAAGTTTTCAAACCCAAATGGGAAGTCAGCTGCAGTGTTTCTCCATCACTTTATAGGTCAAGCAAGCCTAAAGTTGGACACAACCTTCACTGAAGTTTTCTTGCTTCAAAATGGGGTAATTATGTATATATTTATACACCATTATGCTAATAATTTTCAAGTCAGTTAAACTTCCAGCTTGCTTGCATGCCTTCTCTGTCCTTTTTTCTGGAATTAATGCTATCCAAAAATAAAACCAGAAGCATCGATTTAGCTGACCTCACTTTCCCCCTGAATTTAGAAGTTTATATAACAAACAACTTTAAAAGTTTTCATCCAGAAAGTTTTTCTTTTTTTTATTGTTTGCAAAATATTTTTATTGTTGATAATTTTAAACAACCAGAATGTTAACTACTAAACCTTAACGCTTTCTATCTTTTTTTTTATTTTATTTTTTATAAACATATATTTTTATCCCCAGGGGTACATGTTTGTGAATCGCCAGGTTTACACACTTCACAGCACTCACCATAGCACATACCCTCCCCAATGTCCACAACCCCACCCCCCTCTCCTGACCCCCCCTTCCCCCATCAACCCTCAGTTTGTTTTGTGAGATTAAGAGTCACTTATGGTTTGTCTCCCTCCCAATCCCATCTTGTTTCATTTACTCTTTTCCTACCCCCTTAACCCCCCATGCTGCATCTCCTCTCCCTCATATCAGGGAGATCATATGATAGTTGTCTTTCTCCGATTGACTTATTTCGCTAAGCATGATACCCTCTAGTTCCATCCACGTCATCGCAAATGTCAAGATTTCATTTCTTTTGATGGCTGCATAGTATTCCATTGTGTATATATACCACATCTTCTTTATCCATTCATCTGTTGATGGACATCTAGGTTCTTTCCATAGTTTGGCTATCGTAGACAGTGTTGCTATAAACATTCGGGTGCACGTGCCCCTTCGGACCACTACGTTTGTATCTTTAGGGTAAATACCCAGTAGTGCAATTGCTGGGTCATAGGGTAGTTCTATTTTCAACATTTTGAGGAACCTCCATGCTGTTTTCCAGAGGGGTTGCACCAACTTGCATTCCCACGAACAGTGTAGGAGGGTTCCCCTTTCGCCACATCCTCGCCAGCATCTGTCATTTCCTGACTTGTTAATTTTAGCCATTCTGACTGGTGTGAGGTGATATCTCATTGTGGTTTTGATTTGTATTTCCCTGATGCCGAGTGATGTAGAGCACTTTTTCATGTGTCTGTTGGCCATCTGGATTATTCACCACGACCAAGTGGGATTTATTCCAGGGCTGCAAGGTTGGTTCAACACCCGCAAATCAATCAATGTGATACAACACATTAATAAAAGAAAGAACAAGAACCATATGATACTCTCAATAGATGCTGAAAAAGCATTTGACAAAGTACAGCATCCCTTCCTGATCAAAACTCTTCAAAGTGTAGGGATAGAGGAAACATACCTCAATATTATCAAAGCCATCTATGAAAAACCCACCGCAAATATCATTCTCAATGGAGAAAAACTGAAAGCTTTTCCGCTAAGGTCAGGAACACGGCAGGGATGTCCGTTATCACCACTGCTACTCAACATAGTACTAGAAGTCCTAGCCTCAGCAATCAGACAACAAAAGGAAATTAAAGGCATCCAAATCGGCAAAGAAGAAGTCAAACTATCACTCTTCGCAGATGATATGATACTATATGTGGAAAACCCCAAAGACTCCACTCCAAAACTGCTAGAACTTGTACAGGAATTCAGTAAAGTGTCAGGATATAAAATCAATGCACAGAAATCAGTTGCATTTCTCTACACCAGCAACAAGACAGAAGAAAGAGAAATTAAGGAGTCAATCCCATTTACAATTGCACCCAAAACTATAAGATATCTAGGAATAAACCTAACCAAAGAGGCTAAGAATCTATACACAGAAAACTATAAAGTACTCATGAAAGAAATTGAGGAAGACACAAAGAAATGGAAAAATGTTCCATGCTCCTGGATTGGAAGAACAAATATTGTGAAAATGTCTATGCTATCTAAAGCAATCTACACATTTAATGCAATTCCTATCAAAATACCATCCATTTTTTTCAAAGAAATGGAACAAACAATCCCAAAATTTATATGGAACCAGAAAAGACCTCGAATAGCCAAAGGAATATTGAAAAAAAAAAGCCAAAGTCGGTGGCATCACAATTCCGGACTTTAAGCTCTATTACAAAGCTGTCATCATCAAGACAGCATGGTACTGGCACAAAAACAGACACATAGATCAATGGAACAGAATAGAGAGCCCAGAAATAGACCCTCAACTCTATGGTCAACTAATCTTCGACAAAGCAGGAAAGAATGTCCAATGGAAAAAAGACAGCCTCTTCAATAAATGGTGTTGGGAAAATTGGACAGCCACATGCAGAAAAATGAAATTGGATCATTTCCTTACACCACACACGAAAACAGACTCATAATGGATGAAGGACCTCAATGTGACAAAGGAATCCATCAAAATCCTTGAGGGGAACACAGGCAGCAACCTCTTCGACCTCAGCCGCAGCAACATCTTCCTAGGAACATCGCCAAAGGCACGGGAAGCAAGGGCAAAAATGAACTATTGGGATTTTATCAAGATCAAAAGCTTTTGCACAGCAAAGGAAACAGTTAACAAAACCAAAAGACAACTGACAGAATGGGAGAAGATATTTGCAAACGACATATCAGATAAAGGGCTAGTGTCCAAAATCTATAAACAACTTAGCAAACTCAACACCCCAAGAACAAATAATCCAATCAAGAAATGGGCAGAGGACATGAACAGACATTTCTGCACAGAAAGTTTTCCTTAATGGAGTTATTTAGACCAAAAATAAATTGTGAGTTGTGTTATCAAGCTTTAATAATCTTTTAATCTAACTGGAAAATAAAAAACAAAAACAAAAACAACTGAGCATTGGTTTCAGTTTGGTACAGCTCAGTTAAGATGGGATTTTCCAGTGAGCTGAAATCAAGTCCCGGGGCCTCAGGTTCTCTCTGTTGGGTGAACGCTCGCGGGATTGCTCCACTCTCCAGAGGCTGCCGGATTTTTACCTGCCTCTTCTCCCCTCATATCGTAGCTGACACAGTCTGAAAGGAAGGCAGAATTTGCCAGTGCGTTAGTTCATGATACATATTTTTCTCTTTACAAATAATTATGTTCATTTTGGTGGATCTCATTTCAGAGAGCTCCTTTCTGTTGAGTGGATGGCAAGCAATGTTTCTGAGCCGGACTGACCACAGAGTAGGATCTTAACCTTATTCATGGCTGTGAATCATATGAAGCTGTTTATCTTAGCTGTCATGCAGTTTGCTAATTAGGTCAGTCCAGGGGTTAAGGGAAATGAAAGACTGCAATAATGATTGCATTCTCGGAACAAAGCCCAGTCATTTTGTTCTGTCTCATAAACCCAGAAAGGGAAGATTGGTTTAGACCTTGCTATAGCATTCGTCATCTTCGTCACTGTGTCTGAAGATTGTGCAGAAGGTATTTAAAGAAGTACCTTAAGAGTGATAAGGTGCACATTTAGATTATACTTTTTAAAACATTTTTTATCCTCAAACTAAAACCTGTTAATTGTAGAACATTTGGAAGACACGGAGAAATATAAAAGAGGAAAATTTAAAAGTACTCATGATCCTACCGTCAGAAGTATAATTATTTAATGGATTTCCTTCTGGCCTTTTCTATTCATACATTTTATTTCACAAAACTTAATTATTGCTCTCTATTGTGGAACTGTAGCTGATATTTTCTGAGTGCTTATTTCATAGAAGGCAGCGAGCTAAGAGCTTTACATGTAGCATCTATTTCATGTTCACTGCAGTCCATGAGACTGTTACGTTCCAGTGATGAATCTGAGACTTAAATTAGAAACTTGTGACTTCTAGTCTGGACAAGAGAGAATGGATCTCTTTCTCCCTCCTCCTCTCTACTAAGTACAACTATAAACCTTAGGAATAATGCAGGAGATGAAGAAAGAAGACTCTGAAAGGTTGGGGCCTTTGCACTGGAGGAACCATAGAGTGGCCGGGCCTGTCACATTCCCCTACCAGGAGGAACCAGCCAGACCTGATATTTCTTGACCCCTAAACTGGCAACAGAAGGCAGCTCAGGTGGGCCCCCCTCCTTCCTTGGATCGGACAGGAGCAAGCCTGGCACTGGTAGCAAGAGAGAGTAGTAGGTAGAAGCCGCTCCACCATTTATCCACCAGGGTACATGATCTCCTTCCCTGCTGAGCCTGAGATACCTCTTCTCACTGAGAGACACCCGGGCATCTGGCAGTTCCTGCTACAGGATACCACCACCAGAAGTGGTCCAGTCCTCTCCTGCCTAGATACAGTTGGTGGCCAGGAGGCACAGATAAGGGGGGACCCTGTCACAATAAGTACTAGGCCAGGGAAGCCTCTTCCAGCATGTGGGCCTGATCTGAGAGACATGGGGCAGCCAGGCTTGAGGAAACTCCTTCCGCACCAGCAGGACCCTAGGGAGGACCAGATAAATAAAGCACACCAAAAGAACACTGTAAAGGCCATGAAAATTAGGCTGTCTTTGAAACTATAGCCCACAAAAGTGGGCCAGGACCTTGATGCTGAACCTAGAGAGGGTAATGGCCTAAACAGAAGATCACCAAGAATAGAGAAGAGCCGAACAACCCAGTCATCAACAGGGCTTAACTGGCATTTCTAAGACACACCATGTAACAGTAGCAGAGTTCACAGGACACTTGCTAAGGTGGAGCCTGTCCTGGGCTGTAGAGCAGACTTTAGTGCTTTTAAAGCAGTTGAAGTCATGCAGGGTGTGTTCTCTGACACACTGCACATGAGCAATCTGTAAGAGAAAGACAGCAGGAAAATTGCAGACAGGTAAAAATGAGATCACACACTTGCAAATAACACATGGGTCAGAGAGGTCTTAAAGGAAATACAAAATACTAGAACCAAATGGAAATGAAATCACAGCATATTAAAGTATGGGCAGTGCAGCTAACATAGTTCAGAAAGGGAAATTTATAGTACTAAATTGTACATAAAAATTGATGAAAGGTCTCAAATCAATAATCTAAATTCCCTACCTCCAGAAATTTAGAAAAGAAGAACAAAGAAACCCAAACAAACAAATAAAAACCCCAAAGTAAGCAGAAGGAAGGAAAGAGTAAAAAGCCAAAGCCAATGAAATTGAAAATAGGAAAAAATAATGAAAATCAAGGAAGCAAAAAGCTGCTTCTTCGTAAAAAAATCAATAAAGTTGATAAGCCTTTAGCAAGACTAAGAAAGACAGAGAGTACACAAATCATTTAATATCAGGAATGAAATGCGATAACACTACAGATCCTGAAGCCATTAAAAGGATAATAAGGAGCATTATTATTCCTCTGTATTTGCCATCTTAGAAGAAAAGGACAATTTGTCTAGAACTACAAACCACCACAACTCAAACAAGATGCAGCTGATGATCTGAGGCATTTTCTAACCGTTGAGGAGATGGATGGGGGAAAGGGGCTGTGGTTACAGAGGAGCCATGCCAGGGATCTTTGTCATGATAGACACATGAGCTGACACATGTGCAGAAATTGTGTAGAGTCACACACGTACGTTCATGAGTAAAGCCAGACTGGGAAATCGGAGTAAGAACAGTGGACTACGTCCATGTAAGTCCTGCTCCCAATATCCTGCTATAGGTTTGCAGAATGTTACTCACTCTTGCAGGAAATTGAGGAAAGGTACTCAGAATCTCTGTTATTTCTTACAACTGCATGTGAATCTGCAATGATCTCTATAAGATTTTCAATGGAAGGATCTTAGAGTAGTTCATAGGAATTGTGGTGAGAGTTCTGGGCTTCTGAGACTGGGACCTGGCACATAGGCACTATTTCCTTTTCCTTCCTTCCTTCCTTCCTTCCTTCCTTCCTTCCTCATTTATTTATTTGAGAGAGAGAGAGAGAGAAAGAATGAGAGAGCGCAGGAGCATGAGAAGGGGGAAGGGTCAGAGGGAGAAGCAGACTCCCCACTGAGCAGGGAGCCTGATGCGGGACCTGATCCCAGGACTCCAGGATTATGACCTGAGCTGAAGGCAGTCGCTTAACCAACTGAGCCACCCAGGCACCCTCTATTTCCATTTCTTACTAAATTTTGGGTTCTGCTGCTGATGAGCATTCTCCACAGTGGGGTCATTGGTGGCCTTTGGGGTCTTTGCCTAACAGCCTTTCAGTGAGAAGGGAAGGAAACCTCTCTGAGTTCTGTTTGCAAAGTTCAGGAGGATTGAAGTTGGCCTGGCTAACTTTTCCAGTCATTGTGCAAGGGGCTGTGCTTGGCACAGCACGAGTCTTGTGGACAGGAGGCCTGAGACTGTGCCTGTATGAAGGGGGTTGGTGGAGAGTACATGAGGGCTGACAGGGACATGGCCAACAGGGTGACCACTGGGATCCAGGAGTTGCCCCCACAGCCTGTTTCTCTTGTTACCAGGACAGGACATCTAAATGAGAGTTAAATCGTGAGTGTAAAAATGACTCCACACTAGACTTAATTGTTACAGCTTTTGAGTTTAGTAGAATTTTTCTCTTTTGTTAGTCACAAGCCTATCAAAATTAGAGAATATCAGAATGTTTTCAAAAGTAGCATTTGAAGAAGACATAATATTTATGAGCTTTTAATATAAATTTTTGTTGGTTAAATATGATTGTACCACAAATCCACACTTTTTTAAGATTTGTTTATTTATTAATTTCAGAGAGAGAAAGAGTGTGAGTGTATGGGGAGGGCCAGAGGAAGAGAATCCTCAAGCAGACTCCCCAGTGAACACAGAGCCTGATACAGGGCTCAATCCCACGGCACTGGGATCATGATCTGAGCCGAAACCAAGAGTCAGACACTTAACCAACTGAGCCACCCAGGTGCTCCTCAGATAGTCACTTTTTTCTACCACACCTGAGGTAACATAGCAAAGTCTGAAGGCAGGCTTGTGAATAATGGATATGAGAAGCAGTGGCTGGATGCTTTCAATCTTCCTGTAACATACAGGATGTGTGCTTTAAGAATGGAAGAATGCAAATAGGAGACTCACATGTCCTCTCCAGCTGAAGGTATTTTTCTCGAAGCTTTTAGTTTGTGACTCAGGTGGTGAACCTAGCTATGGTATATGAGTGATTATGATTATTTCAAAAGTCAGACGGGCACTTGGAAATAAAATCCTGAATGGTGCAGGATTACGACTCTTACAAGGACCTGGTAATTCAGTAGTTTGCCACTGTGCACTCTGACTTCAGAGCTCATCAGCATAGGATGTCCCCATCTGAGCAGCACAGTTGTGTCCTTTGGTAGTGACCGACCACCCATCCTGTTGTCCAGCATGATTTACATGAAGACCCGTGTGAATTTGGCTTGGGTCCATTTTCAGGAAACAGTGTTTTCTTTACCAGTGAATTTCTATGTTACTTCTGCTAGAAAACAGAACAAACAAACAAAAAAAATGCATGGTTTAATGTTTTCTTGAGTGAGCCCCACTCAGTACCCAGACAGAGTCATTACATCCTCAGATGTAACTGTTCACTTGTACTTCTCTCTGATTCGCCCCAAGTGTCCTCCAGTAACTTCTGCTTTCTGCCTGCAGCTCTGTTGTAAAAGCAGTGTCCATTCAAGTCCCTTGCATATCTGGTTACAGTTCCTAAACTGTTATCTTAGTCATAAATATTTGAACTTCTAGGTAATCCTGCAAAGTACAAAGATGATACCATGCTTTTTCCTTTAAAAACCTGCCTGAACAGAAGCCAGCACAGGTTAGTCTAGTGTCATCAATGTAGACTGTAGACTTCCTAAGGACAGGGATCTGTTCTGTGCAGCGTGCTAGCCCTAGCTCCCAGTGTAGTGCCTGACGTTCCATAAATATTTCAAGATCATTGATGTTGAATAAGCCTAAAAAGTACTGAGCTCCTCGGAACTTGGAAGAACACAGAAAAACTTGTGTTGGCAGAGAGAGAAATACACAGCCCCAGGAGACCAGAATATAGCTCAAAGCAACCTGTCACAAGCACATTTCTTTGAAGTCCGGTGTTTTATCTTAAAACCCCATATAAATTTTGAATCCTACTTCCTTTTAGGGATGTTTATTTTATTGCAAAATTATTTTAAATGTTATTTATCCTAAAATAATGTGTTTCTGGGAGACGTGCTGTATGTATCCTGAAGATCCCTGACATACATATCTCTAGGGTACTTGTTTCACTTTGGAGAAGTGTGGATGTCCAATTAATTACATCCTAATGAAGGATTATCAATATGCAGTTGTACCAAATTTATGCCTTCTACCTTTTCCTTACCCCTGAATTCGTCAACCTCAGTTCATGGCAACTCTACCTTTCCAGTTTTTTGGGCACAAAAACTGTTGCATCATCCTCGATCCATCATCCTTGTTTCTTTCACTCACAGTTTACATCCAGTTAGTTAGGAAATGTTGTTTCTACCTTAAGAATATATCCTGAATTTGATCACTTCTAGCCACCCCTTCTGCTACCAGACTCGCACCCTCATCTCTGTTAAGTTAATGCAACAAGGAAGCTCTTGGGCTGAAGTGGCTTTACTGCTCTAGCAGCCTACAGAATGACTAAAATCTATGCCTGCGAATGCCCCAAGGTTACAAAATCCGAAGCCTCAAGATGACCGGTCACAACAAGCAGCCAGCTAGCCTTAAAGCTGTAGGCAGTTTACTTTCCTTGCTTCCTTCCACACTTGCTCTTTCTCCCAGCCCCTGGGGAGGAGGGGCCCTAACCACTCCCCATTGGATGCTGCCCCGCTCCAATCAAGTCCTGCTGAGATAAACTCTTAAAATGTTTGGTATGCCTCAGGATAGCTTTTGCCATCTTTCACCTGGTTTGTGCTTGTAACTGGTGTCTGTGTCTCCACACGGCAGCACGAACACAAACGGCAGGCCGTGGTAGTGCTCTGCGCGGCCCGTCTAACTGGACTGAAGGCCTTCGCTGGAACCTCCCCTCCTTCATCTAGGTCCCAGACACTCTGGCCACCAGGGTGCCTGATTCACCGCTGCTTTAGGGCTCTGGGCGTGCTGTTCCCTCTGTCAAACCTGCTCTTGGTCCAGAGATCCAGATGACTAGCTCTTGTACCTCGTTTGGGTCTTTACTCAAAAGTCACTCTTGCTGTGAGGTCATCTCCATTCGTCCCACGTGAATCTTTACACCTAACACCAGCCACACTCCCCTTTCCCACTTTATCCCTTGACACTTACCCTCTCTAATATACACTCTCTTTTACATTTTGAAGGCATTTATTATCTCCTCCCCCCCACCCCCTTTCTCTCAAAAAATGCGTCTCTAGATGATGAGCTTGAGAGTGGTATAGAATGGCACCAAATACATACCAGGCAGCCTGGTGAAGCTTTGGGGAAGTTTAGGGATGTTTATCTGGAGTTTTATTAGAATGCTGTCTTTGAACTTTCCCTGTCTTCTTGGGCTCAGAACCCTAACGCTTACCGCCAAAGTCCAAAGCCTACTTTCTTGTCTTTAGGAAGTTCTGCCCACTTTGCATCAACTTTCAAGCCTCCCTCCTGATTGTCCATGACGGCTGCTTTCTTCAGGCATCAGGGACAGAACTGCTCACGGAGGAAAGAAAGATACTCTCTCCTTTCTGGTTGCTTATTTATTCCCACACATCCCAGTGCCTTTCTCCTTATTAGATATTGTAAGTGTGGTTGTAGAACTGTAGAGTCCTGGAGACCGTAAATATCCTGGTGGCCACTGGGTTTCCCCTGGGCAGATGACTCCTAAAGAGACTTGCTACTCAGGGTTGAGGTGTGTCCATTTTCCTTCACTGGTAGTTGCTGGCCAGGCATGATGCCTGGTACATAGTAAGTGCTCAGTAAACCATTTTTGAATCAAGACTGGACCCCTAAATTTGAATTTGGTTACTTAACTTAGTGTTTCTCTCTATGGCTTCCTTGTGGCTTTTACATTTTTACATGCTGAAGCTGAAGGAGACCTTGCCAGAGGCCAGGCTATGAAGAACATAGGTTTCCTTCCAGAATGTGCTGTCTCTAACAAGCCAGGTAATAAGTTTTTGTGAATATGTGTTCAAACAGGATTCACTATTGGGCTGGCCTTGCATTTAGAACATGTTTTTACAAGGAACCTGTAATTTATGAATATTTCACTTTCTTTTCATGGTTTTCTTTCTAAATTCACTTTTGCTTCCATTTTCTTGTTAAAGTGGATTGAGAAAGATTAATTTAACAGAAGTGCCAGTGGGGAAAATACAGAGAAAATGTGCAATCATAATAAATATTTTAGGTGTCTGTTATTCAACAACCCACAGCTATGTTTACATAGTAGATCTAGGACAGAATGCAATGTCACATCACCACAAGACGCTGCCGTGGCGCCAGTGTTCACCTGGGGAATATCATGTGGATGTTTGGGAGCTCCCATGGTGCCCTCATGAAAAATGATTCCATGTACAAGGCAGACCCTGTCTCGGAGGATTTAGACCATATTGTAAAGTTTCCAAAAATAACTTGCCATTATCAGCTTTGACCCCTAGCTTTAGAATAACATTTTCTGTTTATTCAAGTAAGACCTGTTCATCGTAGAAATTACTTTGGCCTATTCCTGTGTGGGTTATAAGACAGAAAGCAGCATGCAGGCTTTCAGTTCCAACCAAGTAGAGTAGCATAGACACGGACGCCCTCACCCCAAATTAACTTCTGAGAAAGTGTGAAAACTCTAGTGCTGAGAACTCACCACAGAAACATGAGGACCCATGTGAAGACTGAAGGCTTCTGGAATTTGGGCATCGCTGGGAAGTGGAGAGGCAGCCAGGGGTGTCATGAGAGTCTGGAAGAAAGTTTTTTTATTTTTTAAATTGTGGTGAAATATATGTAACATAAAATTTACCGTTTTAACCATTTTCAGTATATGGTTCAGTGGCGCTAAGTACATTTACACGAGGTTGTGCTCTTACCTTTCTCACTACTTTGGGCTTTATTTTCAGTTGAACAAGCCTTTTTCTGTGTGAAGACCTATGTTTGGAGGAAGTGTTTAAATATGCAGGACAGTGAGCGCCCAGGCCGCTCCAATAGACAAGGGAAGTAAGGAGGATCAGGTCCCCTAAGAAAGTTTATTGATGCTGTCAAATGACCAAAAAAAAAAAAAAAATCCAATTTAGTAAGAAGTTTGATGTCCTTTATTCAAGGGAAAACAGTCGACAGATTGTTTACAAGGATCTTCACAAGCAGTAGAACCTGTTCCTGAGGGATTTGGGGGCATTTTGTAATGCGTTAGGAGTGGCAGAGCTGAAGCAGGGCCTTAGGGGCTAGGCGGCCGGGGATTTCCTGGGAAGGCTAGCAAGTCCCCTTTTCTGGAGTAAGGGGAGCTAGCCAAAGTGTTGCTAGTTGATTGTGATTGGTGTGTGTTAGATTTCCTTGGCAGGTGTTTCCTGTAGTTCAAGGCTGGGTTAGGATTTGACTTGTGCTGTGGATGGGGCCATGAAGGTGGCCTCCATTTTGCGGGTCCTGATGTGAGAATTAGCTTTATCAGTTTCTTTAAAAAAAAAAAAAGTCAGGGATCAAAGAGAAGAGACCACAGGCCCAGTAACTTGGGACTAAAGTTCCAGACATTTTCTGAAGGATTGAGTGGCTGCAGGGCCACTGCACTCACAAAACACAGGGGTACGGGCTTTTATGCCAGCAGGAAGGTATTTGTTCTGTCTAATCAACAATAGGGAAGGGGATGTGATAGAGGTAAAAGACAGAAAGGACTACATTAAATGGAAAATATGAAAAGAGTGGCCAGCATCGAATGTGGTAGTAAGTACAGCCCTGTTACTGGGTTATCCTTTATCAAGGGGAAGTCTCAGACCTGATGGAAAAATAAGACGCAGAAGTGAGTTATCTACAAGAAATATACTTCAAAAGAAAGGCAGTAGAAGGCTGAGAATAAAAGGATAAAGAAGAGATCCTACACAAACAGGAACCCAGGGAAAGTAGCGGTACCTTAAAGGAACTATAAGGAAGAGCGAGGGATGTTCTGTACTGATAAAAGGAGCATCAGAACACGGCATACTCCTCAAAAATATGGGTCCCTAACAATTCAGCTTGAAAATATACCACCAACAATAGAACTGCAGAGGGGGAGAGAGAGAAAATCAACAATTGTGTTGGGAGAGTTTCAATACTCCTCTCAGAAACCTAAACCCTGCCGTGAAAAAATAAGCAGGCACGGAGAAGAGCCGGACAACATAGTCAGAAGCGTTAGCTATTAAAAATATGCCTAAAACTGGGGGCGCCTGGGTGGCTCAGTGGGTTAAGCCTCTGCCTTCGGCTCAGGTCATGATCTCAGGGTCCTGGGATCAAGTCCTGCATCCAGCTCTCTGCTCAGCAGGGAGCATGCTTCTCCCTCTCTCTGCCTGCCTCTCTGCCTACTTGTGATCTTTGTCTGTCAAATAAATAAATAAAATCTTTAAAAAAGTATGCCTAAAACTGGACACTCAACAGAGAGTGATTGTGGGGACTCATAGAGAATGGTTATAGAGAGCAAACCATTATTGTGCCATCCAGGAAGACTGGAGGGTCCCCACGAATGGGAGAGATACACTTTAGGGTCCTTCAGTATGACACCATAGGGCAAGAAATTACCAAAAAATGACAGCCCCCCCCAATAAAATCCCTGTGGTTATAAATTAAATATCCTATTTCTAAATAGCCTTAGGATTATAAAGGAAAAAAAGGAAATAAAAAATGAAATTGTGATCTATTGAGAACTGAAATGTCCCAAGTGTGGGATAGAGTCCAGGCAGCACTTAAAGAGGTTTTAGAGTCTTAAATTTGTCAGCAAACAAGAAAGACTAAAAAGTGAGCCAGGCAGTGATCTCAAAACTTGGTAAAAAAGGATGACAAAACAAAGTCCAAAGAAACAAGAGGTAAGAAAATAAAGATAAGTATTAAAAGCAAATAAAGTACGGAATAATAACACTAAATTGATACAGATGTTTAAGAAAATTAAGAGCTGGTACTTTGAAAGCTAAATAAGATCTCTGACACACTGAACAAGAAGGAAAAAAGCAATAAAAAAATTGGGAAATAACCATAAACCCAAGACACTTTCAAAGGATAAAAGAATATTGTAACAAATGTTATATACTAATAAATTTGGAGAAGAAAACTAAATAAAATGAGTATGTTTTCAGAAAAAATGCAAAATGTCAAAATTGCCACGAGAAGTAATAGATAACAAGATTAGATCAATAAATGATCAGACCAATACACAGACGTGTAGTCTGCTTCCCAAAATCTCCAGAGAGAATTTTATAGGTGATTTCTAGCAAACTTTTAAGAAACAATCACTTATTATGTTTTACAAGTCTTTCCAGAAAATAGAAGGTAGGTAGAACGATGCCCAACCCCTAATGTTACCGAAGCCACAAATCACAAAATCTGTGAATGCAGTACTACATGATAAGAGAATGAAGGAAAAATAAGATTATCTCAAACAGCATAGGAAAAGCACTTGATAAAGCTCAACAACTATTTGTGATTTTTATTTATTTTTTTTTAAGATTTTATTTATTTATTTGAGAGAGAGACAGTGAGAGAGAACATGAGCGAGGAGAAGGTCAGAGGGAGAAGCAGACTCCCCATGGAGCTGGGAGCCCGATGTGGGACTCGATCCCGGGACTCCGGGATCATGACCTGAGCCAAAGGCAGTCGTCCAACCAACTGAGCCCCCAGGCGTCCCTATTTGTGATTTTTAAAAACACACGCAGGTTACATATTAGGAAGGGAAGGGGTCTTCTTTAAGGTTTCATACCAAAATCTGTATCTAAGTCTAACTTAGTGGAGAAATTTTGGATAATTCCTTCTATCACTAGGAACAAAACAAATATACTGCTGTCAGTCACAGTTTAGTGCAGGAAACAACAAAACATTTTAGGTTTTTAGGTGTAAAGAGATGCAGTGGCTTAAGTACTTAGGTTGTTGGAAAGACTTGGAGGAGCAGGTTTGGGGGAGCAGGCTTGGGGGTAGATTTCAAGGTCACCCCACAGTAGTTATAGTCTAGAGGACAGAAGTTGCTGCTGCTGCCACTTTCATTACCATTTACTTTTTTTTTAAATTTCTTTTCAGTGTAACAGAATTCATTGTTTATGTATCACACCCAGTGCTCCATGTAATACCTGCGCTCCATAATACCCACCACCTGACTCCCCCAAACTCCCACCCCCCGCCCCTCCAAAACCCTCAGGTTGTTTTTCAGAGTCCATAGTCTCTCATGGTTCACCTCCCCCTCCAATTTCCCCCAACTTCCTTCTCCTCTCCATCTCCCCATGTCCTCCATGTTATTTGTTATGCTCCACAAATAAGTGAAACCATATGATAATTGACTCTCTCTGCTTGACTTCTTTCACTCAGCATAATCTCCTCCAGTCCCGTCCATGGTGATACAAAAGTTGGGTATTCATCCTTTCTGATGGAGGCATAATACTCCATAGTGCATATGGACCACATCTTCCTTATCCATTCATCCGTTGAAGGGCATCTTGGTTCTTTCCACAGTTTGGCAACCGTGGCCATTGCTGCTATAAACATTGGGGTACAGATGGCCCTTCTTTTCACTACATCTGTATCTTTGGGGTAAATACTCAGTAGTGCAATGGCCATAGTAGTGCAAAGGGTCATAGGGAAGCTCTATTTTTAATTTCTTGAGGAATCTCCACACTGTTTTCCAAAGTGGCTGCACCAACTTGCATTCCCACCAACAGTGTAAGAGGGTTCCCCTTTCTCCACATCCTCTCCAACACACGTTGTTTCCTGTCTTGCTAATTTTGGCTATTCTAACTGGTGTAAGGTGGTATCTCAATGTGGTTTTGATTTGAATTTCCCTGATGGCTAGTGATGATGAACATTTTTTCATGTGTCTGATAGCTATTTGTATGTCTTCATTGGAGAAGTGTCTGTTCATGTTTTCTGCCCATTTTTTGACAAGATTATCTGTTTTGTGTGTGTTGAGTCTGAGGAGTTCTTTATAGATCCTGGATATCAGCCCTTTGTCTGTATTGTCATTTGTCAATATCTTCTCCCATTCTGTGGGTTGCTTCTTTGTTTTGTTGACTGTTTCCTTTGCTGTGCAGAAGCTTTTGATCTTGATGAAGTCCCAAAAGTTCATTTTCGCTTTTGTTTTCTTTGCCTTTGGAGACATATCTTGAAAGAAGTTGCTGTGGTTGATATCGAAGAGGTTACTGCCTACGTTCTCCTCTAGGATTTAGGATTCTGATGGATTCCTGCCTCACCTTGAGGTCTTTTATCCATTTCAAGTTTATCTTTGTGTATGGTGTAAGAGAATGGTCAAGTTTCATTCTTCTACATATAGCTGTCCAATTTTCCCAGCACCATTTATTGAAGAGACTGTCTTTTTTCCACTGTATATTTTTTCCTGCTTTGTCGAAGATTATTTGACCATAGAGTTGAAGGTCCATATCTGGGCTCTCTACTCTGTTCCACTGGTCTATGTGTCTGTTTTTATGCCAGTACCATGCTGTCTTGGTGATCACAGCTTTGTAGTAAAGCTTGAAATCAGGTAATGTGATGCCCCCTGTTTTTTCTTTTTCAACATTTCCTTAGCAATTCGGGTCTCTTCTGATTCCATGCAAATTTTAGGATTATTTGCTCTAGCTCTTTGAAAAATACCTGTGGAATTTTGATCAGAATGGCATTAAAAGTATAGATTGCTCTAGGCAGTATAGACATTTTAACAATGTTTATTCTTCCAATCCAAGAGCATGGAATGGTCTTCCATCTTTTTGTGTCTTCTTCAATTTCTTTCATGAGTGTTCTGTAGTTCTCGAGTACAGATCCTTTACCTCTTTGGTTAGGTTTATTCTCAGGTATCTTATGGTTCTTGGTGCTATAGTAAATGGAATCAATTCTCTAATTTCCCTTTCTGTGTTTTAATTGTTAGTGTATAAGAAAGCAACTGATTTCTGTACATCGACTTTGTATCCTGCCACATTACTGAATTGCTGTATGAGTTCTAGTAGTTTTGGGGTGGAGTCTTTTGGGTTTTTCATATAAAGTATCATGTCATCTGCGAAAAGAGAGAGTTTGACTTCTTCATTGCCAATTTGGATACCTTTTATTTCTCTTTGTTGTCTGATTGCTGTTGCTAGGACTTCTAGTACTATGTTGAACAAGAGTGGTGAGAGTGGGCACCATTTGGTTTTTATCCCTGCAAGCAAATAACCAGATACCCAAATGCAGACTCAGGTCCCACAAACACATTGCCCCAAACTTCCTTTCCAGCATCCACTGGAACAGGGGCTTGCCTCCCTCTTCTAAATCTTTTGGAGAGTGACCCTCAACTTGACAGATTCCAAGTTGCTTCCACAACCTTGGTTATAAGGAAGCCTGAGAAATGAAGCTTTTGGATTTCAGACCTATCTAGATAGAGGTAGAGTGGAATGGAGTTTGAGAGATTGGGTCACATTCTCTCACTATCTCTGCTGCTGCTTGACCAACCAAGCATTGATATCCTGAGGAATGCTATCCAGAAAGAAAAAGAAATAAAAGCTTAGTATTGGAAGGAATAGATAAAATTATCATTATTTATGGACAATAAGGTCATCTTAATTAACAGCATGTAATAAATGCT
This sequence comes from Lontra canadensis, assembly GCF_010015895.1. Taxonomy (NCBI): domain Eukaryota; kingdom Metazoa; phylum Chordata; class Mammalia; order Carnivora; family Mustelidae; genus Lontra; species Lontra canadensis. The sequence goes on along the minus strand of NW_022631039.1, from coordinate 12,745,914 downwards.
TTATTCGAACAAATAAGTTTGGTGACATTGGGGGTATATCTGCTCAGTCTATAAGAATCAATATAATTTCTCTGTATTAGAAATATCCAATTAAAAATGTAATAAAACATAAGCTATCACTCATAATAGCAACAGAAACTATATAGTATCTCTGAACTAATCAAGAATGTATAATGCCACTTGAGAGAAAAAAATCTTAATTTTAATAAAAGACAAGATTATGGGAGTAATAGATTTTTTATTCTCTTGGGTGTAGTATTAAGAAGACATGAGTTCTTATTAAATTAATCTTTTTTTATTTTTAAGATTTTATTTATTTATTTGGCAGACAGAGATCACAAGTAGGCAGAGAGGCAGGAAGAGAGAGAGGGAGAAGCAGGCTCCCTGCTGAGCAGAGAGCCCGATGCAGGGCTCGATCCCAGGACCCTGGGATCATGACCTGAGCCGAAGGCAGAGGCTTTAACCCATTGAGCCACCCAGGTGCCCCTTAAATTAATCTTTAAATTCAGTTAAATCTCTCCCAAAATTTAATTGGTTGTTTTTGAAGAACTAGGTAAACTTCAACAAAAGGAGAAAATTAATGAATTTGATTCAGTTTTGAACATGCCATGAAGGCATCCAGAGACAGATGGCCAGGTGACAGAAAAGGAGATGATGTATGCAATGTCCGAAACCTGTAAGAGATTATTAGTGGGTCGATGTCTAAAACTGCAAGAAACTCCTTCAGAATGGTATGAAGGAGATAGCAGGCCTACTAGAAGAAGGAGGAGGACATAGGAACTTCTTTTTCACTGAAGAGTAAACCAGAAGGCTAGCCAACATATGAAGAAGTCATCAAACTCATTAGTAACCAGAGTAATGAGAATGGAGGCAATGGTGTGATAATCACTATTAAACTAGTAATAATTAGAACGCTGACAAATGAGTTTAGAAATTCTCATGCAGTGATAGTGGGAATGTAGACTTCAGCTGTAACGGAGAACAGTCTGGAAGTTCTTAATCGAATTAGGAACATAGACTGGTTCAATTTATTCTCCTGGGTTTATGTCCCAAGGACATTGTCAGTAATTGAATAATGTATGTGGACAAGGTGTTTGTGGCGATGTTTGTTAGTTCTAGAGGCAGGAAGTTTGGGTGCCCTTCTAGGAGAGCAGCTGGGTAGGATGTGGTGACTACACACATGGAGCGATTGGAAGCAACTGTAGCTACTGTGCACAGAGGGCAAGGTGTGAGGTGTCACAAAACAGAGCAGTGGGAGGGCAGGGAGAGGAAGTTGCTGAATGAGATGAGTAGCATAACACCATCATTCATTTGAATTAAAAGTACATGCCGTGGAACAGTTTGCAGTTTTTAAGAGCATAGACTCCCATAAAACTCAGGAGATTGTTTTAGGTGTTTTGTTTTTTTTTTTAAGATTTTATTTGAGAGAGGAGACCAAGAGATTGAGAGAACAAGTGGTGGGAGGGGCAGAGGGAGAAGCAGGCTCTCTTCTGAGCAGGGAGCCCCATGTGAGACTCCATCCCAGGACCCCGGGATCATGACCTGAGCGGAAGGAAGATGCTTAACCGACTGAGCCACCCAAGCATCCCGTTGTAGGATTTTTTAAAGATTCATGGATATGGCGGGGGGAGTAGACTCCCTACTGAGCACAGAACCCAACACTGGGCTCTATCCCATGACCCCAAGACCTGAGCCAAAACCAAGGGTGGGGCACTCACCTGACTGGGCCACCCAGGCACCTCTGGTACAAACCACATTTAAAAATCTGTCATTGGTTTTTTCATTCACTAAATAATTATTGAATGCCCACTGTGTGTCTTAGCATTTAGACAAAGTAGGCAAAAATCCTTGCCCTGGTGGAACTAAACTGCCGCCCTAAAGAAAAAAAGTGAATCTGTGAAATATGTAAGATGGTTAGTTTTCATGGTACTTTGGTTCAAATGTGCTCAACGTCTGAGTCATTTACTTCTTTTCATTCTACATGTTCTCAAGAGAGTGGTCATTAAAAGATGTGTTGTCTGAACCAGGGCCACTAACGATAAGGTATAGATCAGCTCATTTACTTAATTAATCATTGTTAGTCAGCTGCTTGAGACGACTCTCATAGGCCATCCCTAATTTCTGTCCAGATGAAAATGTTTTCCCTCTCTTTGCTCCCACGACTCGGTACCTCTGTTAGAGCAGTAAACACCACATTATTTTTCTATGCCCAGATTTCAGATTCTTCTGATCAGGGACTGTGGATGGTTCATCTGTCAATGCCTAAAATGGTCAACATTCAGGGAGTTTTGTCTAGTTGAATTTTGACCTTTTCTTCTGGTATCCTTTGGGCTTCTTTCTGGTAAATATTGTGTGACCATCGAGTATATCCATTACCACATTCCCAAAGACCTCAGAAATGATTTGTACCAATGGTTTATGGTAAAAAGCAGACCGTTGGCAGACAGAGCTTTTATAATTAATGGATTCTACCTTTGGTGACCTACCTTTAGCACACTCCCTGACATGAAGTCTTTTTTTCCTGTGCTAACCTCAACTTGGATTACATGTGATGGATATTGTTGGTCAACAGATCCCTTCAAACACCATTCAGATTCCAACGAGTTTTGCTCTGACTTAGGAGCATGTACATTTGGTGTTGTTAATAAATAGAAAATATTTTCCCAAAGGAATTAGACAAATTGATTTAGTATCTTTTTTCTTTATACAAATAAACATTTATTTTTAGTTTAGCTGCTCTAATTTATCACTGAATATTTAGTGCGACATGTTTTTTCTGTACATCATTACCAGCGGTTCCTCGGACCTTAATTTTCTCACTTGAAAAATTAATGAGTTTGTATTTTTTGTATTTATTTACTCATTTAAAATTTATAGTTTGCTTAGTTTTAAAATGCATTTAAAACTGGTGAAAATGATACAAAGAGCACAAAAAACAAACACATCAGAAGTGAGAAAAATAAGAAAAACGAAAGTAGGCTCACATGCTAGAACCGGATATGTGGCAGATAAAAAGATGTGGAGAGTCTGGGTCTTTTGCCATGAAGATGCCCGAGTTTAGTGGTAGTGCTACACAGCGGCCCATGGGACATGGGAATCCCAGCCTGGGCTTCCCAAGGCTCAGCAGGGAAAGCAAATTCTTTGTTGCAGAGAACATTCATGAGGCCAGGACCAGCGGATATTGTTCTCAAGAAGTTTGATGCGGTGGACATTGTGATTTAATGAGCAGTGTCCTGGTTATAAAGCCTTAGGAAGGGTCCCGGAGGGCTACCTGTCCACGTAGGCAGCGAGGTGGCCCTGCCGTGAGAGCTAGGACCAGAAACGAAGGCCCTTCTCTCGATGCTGGTGTGGCGATCCTGTGCCAGTTAGGCCCTGTGTCTGTACCCGGGCATCACTGGCTTCTGCTTTGCACTTACTAAAGGAAATGTTCACTTCTTCATCCTGCATCACAGACTGCTTACTTTCAGGGGAAGAACTTGACTTAAACTGGTTAGGGTCTGTTCTCTGTTACATGTAGCTAACACTTGGTTTTCCATTTTACTGGGAACTGTATCCCTTGGTGTGTCTTTTGTGTGAGAAACCGCTGTCTTCCTATGCTGCTACCTTGCTGAGGCTCAGAGTGTCTTTAACTTTGGCCTTTGGACCATCTTTTCTGCTTCTCACTCTCTTTTCCTCACAATCCTCAGTCCCACACAACAATTCCATTATTTGAGAGACGTGGGGACAGAAACCATTGGCGCTCCTGTCTCGTGTAGCGCCAGCTCCCATTTGGGTTGGGACGAGCCTTAGGTTGCTTCCTCCCTGTGTTTTTTCAGTTATCACTTAACTAATGGTTCCCTTTCCCCAGACTGCTCTCTTCGTCTCACTGGTGATAAGGATTCCTGTTTAATCCCTTGCTCTTGTGAGACTCTCTCAACTCCTGTCTCATCTAGAGGTACTGCTTGTTTCCTAATGATAGTTTTGTTTATAACAACATAATCATTAACTTCTGTCAAAGTCAACAGATGGCATTGGCCTGGTCACGTCCCCCAGCATGGCGTGATGAGGCAGGCAAGAGTCGGTGTGATTTCCTGCACCAATGGGTCCCCAAAGGCTTTGTGGCACAAAGTACTTTATTTTAACACAAATTAATGTTCTTTATTTTGCTCAGTGATTTTTGTCAATACATAAATGCTCAGAATTCATTTAGCATGCTGACTTTTCATGCATGCTTTTTTAATCTATGGTGATTTATGTGTTTACCATCTGTGTTAAGAATTTCCCTGTCAGAGTATGTACTGAGATATTTGTACTCACAGTACATAAATTTGTTTTATGTTTTCCCAGGGAGCTGATATTTTATATTTTTCTCAAATATATGTATTTAATGAAATTAGGATCTTCCCATTGGAATGCTTGTTTTAAATATTCCAGTTAAGGTCCTATGTTATTTGATTTAGAGTTGGATTACTGAAGTTCATTATTTACTTAAGTGTAACAGCAGGAATACCTGTCTCTCTCTCTCTCTTTCTCTCTCTATATATATATCAACTTACTTTGGATGTTTTACATTATCAATCTGCAAAATCTTGTTGGTGATGTTACTGGTGTTATCCCAGGCTATCTTTGCTGTTCACAAAATAGCTTTTTGTTTTAGAGTTTGTTATCAAGGAAATCCCAAGTATACATCTTAAAAACCATTAGCTCATCTAAAACCCTTTTTTAAAATAATCAACTCTGAGACCTGTGAGCTCATTGAATATAGCATTCTTGGTAATCGAATTAGAATCAGATTTTTAACGTGGACAAGCAGTTCTGGTGTGAGTTAGGAGGAGATGTAAAGTGACTTCTCTTAATGTTGAGCTAAATCTGCTGTCTGTATTTTTTAAGCTAATTGGTAGACCCTTAAAAACCCTGCCTTGCCCTTAAAAAGCTCTCATTCTCTTTCCTTTCTCTTATTTAAATTACTCACTTGCTATCCTAATAGGAAAATCTTCAAAATCTCTTTGTCGAACATCTATGTACACAGGATTAATTGGCTAACTACCAGTGCCTAACATCAAAGAAAGGGCACTGACTTGTTAACTTCAACTTTCAGATAAGCAAGAAGTGACAATTTTTTTTAAATTCAATTCAACACATATCTGCTGGGTATTTACTATCAGAATACTATAGATGATAGGAAAACTAGTAAGTCAACGGTTCCTAATTTCAAGTAATTTACATTCTTTTTTAAATGACTTTGATAGACCTTTCACTTGTTTAATGGTATTTCATGAATTTTTGTAAAGTAAGGTGTTTTAATTTATGACAATCCTAGGCAAAAAATGCCTCGTGGGAGAGGATGTGGAGACTCCTAGGGATTAGGATCTTTTAGACCCTCAGGGCCAGAGTTTCAGATCATTTTCATAATGGGTATGAAAACCTGGGCTTGGCATAGGCGTTGTGTCTGACTGGACTCATGGCTCTTCGTGTGTCCCAGAGAGACACCCATCACTGAATGGCCATTGGGGAGACCACTGGAAAGTGCCAGAAAGTGCACGGATTAAATAAGCCAAACACATGAAAGGGCCTTGCAAATTGTCTCACAGTGTATGAGCTCAATAAATGGTAGCTTCTGTTACCTATTTTTATTTCTTATTCTTAAACTTCCTTTAGAAAAGATGGAAAGCCATTCATATGTGGCTCTCTATCCAGTGCCTGCTTTGTGATGGGCATGGTGGTTGGTATGGGGGATTTAACTGTGAGCTAGACAGACGCTCTCAGAGCCCCCTTAGAGATTCTAGTTACACAGGCCATTCAGACAAGCGCACAGCCTAAGCAGCATGTAAGTGCGATAGGGGTGAAGTATGGGGTGCAGTTGGGGGTATTCCCTTGTATCTAGGGGTACAGGACAGTGTCCCGTTGAAAGGTGGGTAGAAGCTGGTGAGAGCAGGAGCTGGGGCGAGCAGTGTTCTGGCAGAAGCAGCATCCTGTGTGGCCCCCGGAACGAGGGAAAGGGCAAAGCACCCGGAGCTTGTGTGTACTGCCTGGGTGTGAGGTCCGGTAGGCCTTGCTGGGATGGTGCCTTGAGCTTGCCCTGAGGCAGTCTGGGCTTTATCCCAGAGCAGTGCAGGAGCTGTAGATCTGTTTTAAATATTGCCAGGATCTGACAAAATCCTTAACTTAGAAAGTTGTCTGTGGTCTCAGCTGAGAATGGGCTGGCTTGGTGGAGGAGAAGCTGTGGAACCAGGACTGGAAATGTGCAAGGGGCTGGCGCGGAGCAGCTGTTGGTTGGGAGGGCTGGAAAGGCACAGATGACCCAGAGGTGTGGACAGTGGGCAGAATCATGAGCCAGAGGAGCTGAGCAGAGGGCTGGTCTCTGCTGGGCCAGTCCTGGACTTCCGTATGCTCTTCGTCGACAGGAAATGGGGAGGATCTCTTTACTCATGGGCCCAGGGAAGAGCAGGTGTCAGAGAGCCACGTCCCAGAACAGGAGATGCAGCTGCCCACTGCGGAACCCCTGCGGTACTGGGAGGACACACTGGCAGTGTGTTTTTAGTCACACCCAGCACCTGGTTAGGGAGCTTCCCCCAAAGCCAGCCTTTGAAGAGAAAGAACAATAATTAAATGATCTTCTCTCCAGGGGTTAGGTGGGTTATCCAGATTGCCTCAAGGCCAAAGCTAACTAAACAGTGGAAGGCTTTCTGGGAACTGGGCTGTGCCCCTCTGCTGTGGCCAGGTGCCACAGTGATTTCTGGTCTTCTATTCTCTGGCTTAGGGAGAGCCCTGGAAGCCTCTGTGGTCCTTCGTCTTTCTGCGCTCTCATTCTAGCGCTCACTCAGACAGAAAGGAGAAGGAAGAGGAGGAGGAAAGAAGGAAGGAAGGAAGGAAACCTGACTGTGTAATGAGGCCAAACCTAAATACTATATTTTTTTTATCTTTTTTTTTTTTCTGATAGCTTCATCAATTCTGTGTGCCTGTACTGATTACTTATTAAAGAAAGGGCTATACATTAGGTGTCATTCTTTGCAGAGTTGGTATTTTCTCTTTGGTTCTGAAGATAGGACAGGAATCCTAATAGTTTACTTTGATGACATGGATAGACTCACTTCCCAGCTGAGGCCCAGCTCTCCTTGCAGAGCAGACTAGTTTGTCCCTGGGGGACCCAGTATGTGAATTGGCATTTCTGCTGCTGTTTACTGATGCCAGAACCTAGGTTCCAGGTAGCCAGTGGGGTCTGTGTTCTTGTTGCTGAGAGGGTATGAACCCAGAAAGGATCCCCAGCTTCCTTCCCACACCCCCCACTCTGGTGAGTGCTGTGTGCAGGGTGCCTGCCGTTGCTCATGGAGACCTCCACTCCCACTCTACGACCCCCTCCACACTCTGGCATTCCACGCAGTTCAAGGAGAGTAGAAAGTCATGGGTGCAGTGCGGCGCCTCCTGGAGGGTGAAACTCAGAGGGAAAACATTGCCTTTAAAGGTATGAAGCATATCAAGTGCTTAATCAAATAAAGGAACAAGTGATAAGAGATAAAAGTAAAAGAAAATCTACTGGAAGGAGGATGTTAGAGTTCTAGGATTAAGAAAAGAAGTAACTAAAGGGCTCATGGATTAACGGTGTAAAAGACACTTTGTGTGAATTCTAGTCATCTGAGTATGAGGTGTCCCGTTGGAGCCACTGGTATCTCCCAAGTGCAGGGGTGTAATTCTCTCAGTTTCTCCTTCCAGCCCCTTCAAGTTGTCAAGTTATTACTGCTTTACACTCATGAGGAGCCAAAGAAACCTCCTTTGCTTCTCAGAAGACAGGCCCCAAGTTTGAACTGATATCGTGTTAGTTGGCTTCATCACCAGAGAAGAATACCACAGACCAGGGGAAGGGCCTGGCCCAAACACCAGGCATGTATTTCTCACAGTTCTGGAGGCTGGAAGCCCAGGATCAGGGGGCTGGCAAACTTACTTCCCGGGGAGAGCTCTCTTCCTGGCTTGCAGACGTGTTGCACATGGCGGGGAAAGAGAGAGGAGGGAGGACACTCTGGTGTCTCTTCCTGTAAGGGCATTAATTCCTTTGTGAGGACCCCACTCTCATGACTCCGCCTAATCCCAATTATCTCTCAAAGCCTCAGCTCCAAATACCATCTCTGCTTCAGCATATGAATTTTGGGAGGACAGAAACATTCAGTCCAGAAGAACATCTCATTTGGTATTTTTATTTAAGCTAAAAGAATATATTTATACATTTTTTGGAGGAAAAAAATAAAAACCATATGGCTATAAATAGGGATTTCGGCAGGCTTTGATTTTTTTCAAGATCAAGTAACATAAGTCTAGAGGTAAACAATAAAATTCCATTAAGTAGGAGCTTCAAAGGGACCATCTTACTAAAGGCTGTAAATCTGTTTGGAGAAAGTTTTGGGGATCAACTTATTAATAGCATTCGAGCCCATCAAGTTTTCTTTGTTCTTTTAAAGTTACGGGAATGAATTAAAAACAAGCTTCCCAGTCTATCATGTATCATTGAAACCCAAAACACAATAGCATTTGTCTTGTTACAAACCAGGAGGCTGTAAATCTATTATTTATTTTTTATTAAAGGTGCAGGCTCCGGAGCGAGGCCGGTGAATGGCCAAGAGAAATAGGAGATGAAGCCTTTCATCTCTGCCCAGTCTTTCCCCGTGTGACCCGAGTCAGCAGTGATTCAGTGTTGCTGCTACTCTTAGGACTGTGTTTGTTTACCTGCACTATGTTCGAGCTAAAGAGAAAAGGGAAGTGGACAAGGAAAATGACAAATCTGACTTTACGTTTTAGAACAGAGTTAAAGTTGTAATTAGAGAAAGCCCCACAATCATTTCTAGCTCTAGACAGTTTTCCACCAAACCACTTGTGCCTTGGATCTCTTATGGATCATTACACATAATGGAGGATGATAAAGCCATGCTATTCAGACGGCTCTTTTATGGACGTCACCCTCAAGTAGGGCCCCTGCGGTCACCACTGTTTACAGGGTTGAGAGCGGCCTGGTCCAGGTGAGGGCTCCTGAAGTGACACCAGACACCGCCGTCTGACTTCAAACCAGGAGGGGCCTGGGGAACAGGGTTGGCTGCCTGTGACTCCTCAGGGAAAGCCCGTGCCTTCGTCTGGGGGCTGGGGCGTGAGCCAGGAAAGCCTGGGCAGGCAGTCCCAGTGTGGAGCCAGATGGCAGCGGTGACAGCTGGAGATCCCTGATACCTTCCCTTGGGGTCTTTTAGGGAACTGATCCAGTTCACGGGTGCCGTGCCCTCCGTGATCCTGCAAACGACTGCCTTACTTGAGAATTTTAGTCACATTACAGTAAAGCTGCTGGTATTTTTAACTTGCTGGAAATACAACCTAAAACAGGTGGTAGTGAAGTCTACCATTTTCTGCAGTGGAGGAGACCTGACTTATTTACACCTTACACCTGTGGCATGTAGCGCGGTCATGTGTGGGGTGGTTTGCAGCCTATTAAGCCCATGTGCATAAACTAAAGGGAATTTTTTTTTTTTTAAAGATTTTATTCATTTATTTGACAGAGAGAGATCACAATCAGGCAGAGAGGCAGGCAGAGAGAGAGGAAGGGAAGCAGGCTCCCTGCTGAGCAGAGAGCCCGACGCAGGACTCTATCCCAGGACCCTGAGATCATGACCTGAGCTGAAGGCAGCGGCTTAACTCACTGAGCCACCCAGGCGCCCCAAGGGAGTGTTGTTTTATTGTCCTGGAAACTAGAGTTTCTGCATTTTGTTCTTGATCTTCCTTGGTTTAGGTGGAAGGTTTGTGAATTATACAGAGGTTGGCTGACCTTTGCTGGGACTGCCGAAAGCTGCCCATGGGGAGTAGTGGTTTGATTTCCCCGCTGGCTGCACGTCCACCACCGAGGGCGGCCTCTCATCATCTTTCCTCTGTGCCTTTTTGGCCTCCTGACATGACTCCTGGGTCTGGTCCACCTCGAAGACACCAGCCCACACGTGAATCCCCCTGGAGCCTGGCCATGCTGGAGAGTTTCCCCTGCCTCTGAGCCCACCCTAAATTAAACCTGTGCTGCTCCATCTGGATCCCAGACCCACTGCCATACCACCACCGCCCCCACTGCACGTTTCCTTTCCTTACACTTCTCTACAAGTCCTCTCCTGCCAGTAGTGATGATGATAGCTAATAACACTGCTCCAAGGTCAGTCCTCTTACTTAACCATTTGGAAGGAGGTGCCCAGTCCACCATCCCAGCTCTGGCAGGTCATAGCTGCAGGCTACGGAGTTCAGCCAGGCCAGTGTCACCCCTCAACCACCTTGGACTTGGCGTGCTTCTGGGGTCTGTGTGCCCGAGGAGTAGGCTCTTTCATGCCTTCCTGGCCCCAGTGCAACCTTCTGTGCTGTCCTTAGTAGAACTTTCCCTCCTTCCATGGAACCACCATGGAACGCTTTCATGTTTCTGCTGTTTATGGAGCCCTGTGTGTCAGGAGCTGTGCTAAGTGCTCTCTCTGTCTGTTAAGTTAAACTGGAGTGACATAAACTGAGAACTTAATACTTCAGCACTCCTGTGAAGAAAGCATCCTCTCTTCTAGAAATGAGGGAACGGACTTGCACTCAGTTTTTGTTTGGTTATATGGTCCCCAACCATGTTCTCAGCTTCTTGAGGGCAGAGTCAGAATTTCCTCATTTCCTATATCTTCAGGCAATCCCTACTCTGTCCACACACCAAGGAGGCAGGCATCGGAGTGTGAAGGAAATCCGAAGCTGTCAGGACCGATCAGAGGAAGAAACGTTTATGAGAGGCGGCCTCTACCTTGCGACACTGAAGAGGCACCCAGGGGTCTCTCCCTACCTTCCCTCCCCTCTTCCGCATGCACTTCAGGTATTTTCCCTGTTATTTTCTCAGAAAAAGGGGGCTTCATGAAAGTAATGGACTTGGTGCTGGTGTCTTGTCTCCACGCAGCTCTGTGGTCGGTGGCTTTGTTACTTGGGATCTCCAGGTGCCATAGAGGGAAACTCCGCATACAGGGGAGAACTGTGGTGGGTAGTAAAGGACTTGCACAGTAATGGGTGCACATCTAGGAGTTCACAACCCTGTGGCAGACTTGTGTCCCAAGGTCTTCCCTTCTGTGACTCGGGCCCAGGCCTAAAGGACAATGGGGGTGGGAACAGGGGTAGAGGGGAGTAAAAGCATTTTGATAAAGAAACCAAATTGGAGACTGAGGACAGATTGGTGTAAACATTTTTCTGGCCTCTGGTTGCTTCTTGCATTTCAGCCCTGGCTGTAGCCAAGTGGGCCATATATCAGCAGGACCTTGTTTACAGCTCTCAGACTAATGAAGATTATCATTTATGCTTGAGAGTATGTAAATTTGGCAGTTCTTGCTCTAAAATAACATTCTCCATCTTTCTGGGAGTAAACTGCTTTCTTAGTAAACAAATTTTCAGTTTATTATGTTACCATTTAGAAACTTTCTTACTCTGACGCCAAATTGCTCTTAAAGGTGACTGATTCATAAGGAGTATTTTATTTACCTTGAAATCAGATTCTGTTTAGAATAGTATTAAAACACAAGGAGAGTCAGCAATCCATCACTGGAACTGCATGA